>NC_086322.1:83457578-83815078 GCF_036172605.1 Pelobates fuscus
GGCACCCAGACCACTTCATTAAGCTGAAGTGGTCTGGATGCAGAGGAAGGGGTTAAACACTCACCTTTCTCCAGCGCCGGGCTCCCTCGGTGCTGGAGAATCTCCTCCCTCTTCTTCCGTCATCGGCTGAATGCGCATGCGCGGCAAGAGCCGCGCGCGCATTCAACCAGTCTCATTTTCACAGTGAGAAGCACGGAAGCGTCTCTAGCGGCTGTCAACGAGACAGCCACTAGAGGCTGGATTAACCCTAATGTAAACATAGCAGTTTCTCTGAAACTGCTATGTTTACAGCAGAAAGGGTTAATCCTAGGTGGACCTGGCACCCAGACCACTTCATTAAGCTGAAGTGGTCTGGGTGCCTATAGTGGTACTTTAATGCATTCATTTCAAACCTGAGGTTTTTTTTCTAAAATATTTTTATTTATTTTTTTCGTTCATATCTCTTAAGGCATCATAAAAAGAAAAAACTTTGAAAGAAAATGGTTCACCTCCAGCCTTGAGGGACACTTAAAGATAATTTCTGATTATCAGTATCAGTACAGTTATGATATTATAAGTGCATTATTTTTTTTTTTTACAATGAGATATTTTCCTTTCATTATAACGGCCTCATATTTCCCAGCTATTTGCATTCATCATCTCTAGTCCTTTCTATTCATATCCGGATTCTGATAATTGTTACATGTTGATTGTTAAAGGGAAACTCCAGTGCCTGGAAAACAATACGTTTTCCTGGCACTGCAGGTCCCCTCTCCCTCCCACCCCCCAATACCCGGTTGCTGAAAGGGTGAAAACCCCTTCAGTAACTTACCTGAGGCAGCGACGATGTCCCACGTTTAGAAAAAAATGCAATAATTGTTCCAGGGTAAAAAATGCAATAAAAGTGATACCGGAGAAACTGACGGAAGCGAAGCACAGAGAGATGGACACAGGTTTCTTCAGGAAGGAAGAGATTCTTTATTGGATCACCGATCGGGACTCAGAGGGACTAATGTCACCAAAATACAGCAAGTTCTGAGCCCCGGACAATAGTGCAGGCTCCTTATATAGGCACATAACTCCTCCCATATTAAGCTCCACCCGCACATTCTCTTGACCAATCAACACAAATAAGAATTAACTTCCTGCTTGACCGCATGGCCTGTCCAGCACAATGGAGGAGGGGAATACTACATCCTGTATTCTTGCACATGCTCCGTACACTACTGATCGTATCTTGCCTCGTGCAACCAACTGATCGATACGTCAGCATATGCACGTACACATGCCACGTGGTAATCTCGGCCTACTAAATTTATTTTTACCGAGATTCCACCACATTCCCCCCTTTGATGCCTCTTGATATTTCACAATTACTTGAGGCATCACTTAACCTTAGTTTGCATACACCGCAAGTTACCTTGAACCAGACCAGACTTAACTTATGATGTGAATCTTCAACATTCATCTTCCTGCATTGGTTCTCCCTGATCTAGAGCCTCATATTTATATATTGCCATTATCTGTGCAGCAGCCTTCCTCTCTGCTATATTTTCTATCAGGCTTTGCACAGACCTAACTACTAAGGGTATAAGACACGGTAGGAGTAGACACAACATTAAAATCAGTAGGACTCCACCTACCACTGCCTTAAGCCCTCCAAACCACTCATACCAGCTACCAAACCAACTACTTGGATTGTACACTTTCCATACCTGAGTAGGCACATGCGCTAGTTTAACCATATGGCTAGTAAGCTCAGCTATTGCTTGCCCTTCGTCATCTATTTGAAGACAGCAATTGCTTAGGTTAAACTTCCCACATACACCTCCCTCTACTGCCAAAAGGTAATCCAAGGCTAATCTATTTTGGTAGACTGCTTTCCTCATCCTGGTATTATGCTTCGCTAGAAGATTGAGCGCTTGTGATGTCTCGTTAGTGATAATCTCAACCACCGCCTGTAATCTTATAATACGGTTGAGCATATAAATAGGGGTTCTGTAACCAAAGGTACCATCTTCTGCCCACGTGGCTGGCCCATAATAATCTATAATACGCTGGGGAGGCCATTCATTATCTTCCCAGGCGCCTATCTCTATGGGCCCCCTTTTCTTCCTATGATTCACATCATACACTTTAACACCTAAAGTCTCACCTGTTTCAATAGGTAACAAGAAGAAGGATGGTTTGAGCATACCCAACACACATGCCCCTTCCCAGTCCTGTGGCAACTCCGAATAGGCTTTCTTACCACAGATCCAGTACAAATTTTCTGGGGCTCTCCAGGTAGATGTGATGGATAGATCAAACCACACATCCTTTAAATTGGCGTATCTAGCAAACGGGTTAGATGGTTCTGAGACATTTGAAGCCGACCACCAAGTTGTATTCTTTGTATCATCATCATAAGCTTTTTGCCCTAGACAAGTTAATTCTCCTACAGAAGTATTATACATTATTCCTTTCCTTGCTATGCAAACATAACCTATGATGGAGGTCTTTAATCTCCACTCAGATTTACCTCTAACACTCATATGATAATCGGCTTGTGTAGAAATTAGTTGGTCAACTGCCTCAGAACCGGACATTACCTCCTTTGCTTCCCAAGGCCATTGGTCTCCCATGTTAGTACCTCCACACACATAGCAGTTGGTAACATTAAGACTACCGGCAATACTTTCAGCTAAATCAATGAACAGGTTTTTAGCATTATGGGGGATCTTATTATCTATACTCATCTCTTCATAAAAGGAATGATATACTTGATGAGTCTGGGAGGATACCGTATCAGTCTCTATCCCTATAAACAATACTGTCCCAGGATCTAAACCCGTCCCATATATTTGAAACCCAAATAAATTGCCATACTTGTCTAAGAACTTGTCGGGGTTATTTATAAGTATATGGACTGGGTTGCATTCCATAGACTTACAATATGGGCTGGTAGGCAACTTAGTCACTATCATGTCCTTGTCTACTGTCTGTCCCCAAGTTGCCCACCCCACACAAGACCAATATGGGCAAAAGTTATATTCTCTATTTGGGCATCTAGGACTCACATATTTATTTTTACTACTGGGACAAATATATTTATCGTTAGACCCATACGTCCTCTCCCATCTAAGATCCCCACATACATTCCACGGCTTTCTACCACTTGATATCGCCTTACATGCATCAAATAGCAGAACACCCGAAGAATGTATGGATTCTAACACCGTCTTATTAATTAGGGTCCCCTGAGGATCTCCATTCCTGAGAGTCAACCAAATTGTACGAGGTTGATACTCTGGACTGAAGCACTTAGGTTCTCCTACTCCTAAATGGCACACACTATATTCTATATTAAGGTATCTACATCTTGATACATCTCCTTTACACTCGTATTGTGAATGCCAAATTAGGGTTTGGGAAATATGGTTACCTGTTCTTGTAGTCTTAATGCATACCTCACAGCTAGGAGTGTCGGTACCTCTACCTTCCTGAATATAAAAACACACATAAATAAACATTATCAAGAATACATCTTTCGCCGTCATCCTCAGTCTTCGTCCGTGCGAAGGCACCTCAGCTTCCAGGATGTAAGGGCTGCAGGGAATGGAGTTCTGCTCGTCTTCACAGGTGTCCCTTCGAGACTTTCCTGGCTTATATACTATATGCTGGTGAGCGGACAGGCTTTATTATGGCCGTCTAAAACACTCACTTCACCAAATCCCTGTAACAATAAAATTTGTAATCCACAAAAGTTCCTCGTTACTCCGACTGAGTAGTGCGTTTTAACCGGATCTTGCAGGGATTCTCTGGATCTGCTGTAACTTGCCAAGAATCGACTGCTGCTGGCTTAACCCTGGAGTGATGTATCCACGGAGTCACTTCGGCTACTTTTATCGCTGTAGGGGTAGACAAAAGAACAACATAAGGACCTCTCCACTTGGGCCCTAACGGTACATTATTCCACTCTTTAATCCACACTTGATCTCCTGGATGGTAACTATGAACTGGGGGATAAATATTCACAGGTAATCTATCTTGTACCCATTTCTGTACCTCCTCCATAGTCTTACCCAACTCTACAACCTGCTGCCGGGTAATTCCTTCTCCCAACTGACTCAAGTTCCCCCTTAAGTTACCAAGTACGGGAGGTGGTCGCCCATACATGATTTCAAAAGGAGAGAGGCCCATCCTTCTGGTAGGGGTACTGCGGATTCGCAATAGAGCTATGGGTAAGAGAACGTTCCACTTAAGTTGGGTTTCCTGACACATTTTAGCCAACTGATTCTTAATAGTTCTATTCATTCTCTCTACCTTACCAGAACTCTGGGGTCTATATGCCGTATGAAGCCTCCACTTTATACCAAGCATATGAGTCAGTTGTTGTAGGCACTGGTGAACAAAAGCTGGACCATTGTCCGATCCTATAGAGCAGGGTAGTCCATATCGGGGTATTATTTCTCGTAACAGGAATCTCACAACTTCTCCTGCTTTCTCAGTACGAGTAGGACATGCTTCTACCCAGCCTGAATAGGTGCACACAATTACCAGCAGGTAACGATGTCCACCCGACTTAGGCATCACTGTAAAGTCTATTTGTAAATCGGACATGGGGAGTCCCCCCATAAACTGGACTCCTGGTGGCTTTACTGGTCCTTGTCTTGCATTATTTTTAGCACACGTTACACATCTTCGTACAATGGCCTGAGTCAAGTTGGACACTCTTGGTATGTAGAAATGTTTTCTGAGAGATTCTTCTGTACTGTCTCTCCCAGAATGTGTCCCGTTGTGATAGTTTTGGACAATTTCTACCGCTAGTGATGCTGGTATGACTATTCTTCCATCTTCTAGCTGATACCATTTGTTCTCCAAATACTTTCCTGGTTCAGTCTTTAACCACTCCTCTTCTTGAGCTGTATAAACTGGAGTCCATTGAGACAGTGGAGTTGGTATTAGAGCAGCTATATGCCCTACATACTCCTGTCTTCCTGATTCAGCGGCACGCTTAGCTGTACTGTCTGCCATCCGATTTCCCTTGGTTACATCACCATCTCCTCTCAGATGCGCTCGACAATGTATGATACCGACTTCTTTCGGCTCCCACACTGCTTCCAATAGTTGTAGGATTTCAGCTGCATATTTGATTTCTTTGCCTTCTGAATTCAGTAGTCCTCTTTCTTTATACAAAGCTCCGTGGGCATGAGTGGTTAAAAACGCATACTTGGAGTCCGTGTAGATGTTCACTCTTAAACCTTCAGCCAATTGTAACGCTCGTGTCAGTGCTATCAATTCTGCCTTTTGTGCTGATGTTCCTTTCGCCAGTGGCCGAGCTTCTATCACCTTGTCTATTGTTGTTACTGCATATCCTGCATAGCGGATCCCTTCTTTCACATAACTACTGCCGTTGGTGTAATATTGAACATCGGGGTTCTGGATGGGAAAATCACGAAGATCTGGTCTACTTGAAAATACTTCATCCATTACTTCCAAACAATCATGTTGACTTTCAGTAGGTTGTGGCAAAAGGGTAGCTGGATTTAAGGTATTTACAGTCTCTAAATGCACTCTTGGGTTTTCACACAACATTGCTTGATACTTGGTCATACGGCTATTACTAAACCAATGATTTCCTTTGTAATCCAACAACGTCTGTACTGCATGTGGGACTCGTACATAAAGTTCTTGACCCAGAGTGAGTTTATCGGCTTCAGCTACTAGCAGGGCGGCTGCAGCTACGGCTCTTAGACAGGGTGGAAGTCCGCTGGCCACTGCATCCAGTTGCTTAGACATGTAGGCAACAGGTCTTTGCCATGATCCCAAGTACTGTGTCAATACTCCCACAGCCATTCTTCTTTGCTCATGTACATACAGGTAGAATGGTCGTGTGTGATCAGGTAGACCTAATGCTGGGGCACTCATCAAAGCCTTCTTCACATCTTCAAATGCCGTTTGCTGTTCTTGAGTCCATAAGAAGGGGTCGTGCTCTGTACCTTTGATAGCTGCATACAGAGGTTTTGCCAGTATCGCTTAGCTGGGAATCCATATCCTACAGAAGCCTGCTGCCCCCAAGAATTCTCGCACTTGTCTTCTATTCTTGGGTATCGGTATTTGGCACACAGCTTCTTTTCTCTCTGGCCCCATAATTCTTTGACCTTCAGAGATATGGAATCCCAGATATTTGACAGTTGGCAAACACAACTGAGCCTTCTTTCTAGACACCTTGTATCCTGCCTTCCAGAGAATGTGTAGTAGATCGTGCGTTGCTTGCTGACATATTTCTTTTGTAACTGCTGCTATCAACAAGTCATCTACATACTGTAACAATACACACTCTCCTGGGATAGACTCGAAATCCAGTAGATCTTGACTTAGAGCTGAACCAAATAGGGTAGGTGAAATTTTAAACCCTTGGGGCAGTCTTGTCCAGGTCATTTGGCGTTTTGAGCCCGTTACAGCGTTTTCCCATTGGAAAGCGAAAATACATTGACTTTCTGCGGCAATTCGGAGGCAAAAGAAGGTATCTTTGAGGTCTAAGACTGTAAAATAGGTAGCCCCGCCCGGAATTAAAGCAAGCAGGTTATATGGATTGGGCACGACTGGATGTATACTAACAACCGCATCATTGACTGCTCTCAAGTCCTGCACAGGTCGATACTCATCTGTACCGGGCTTTTGAACAGGCAGCAATGGGGTGTTCCAGGGGGAAGTACAGAATTTTAGGATACCATACCGTATGAACTTATCCAGATAAGATTGGATGTTCTTCTTAGCCTTCTGCGGGATGTGGTATTGTCTTAGGCTCACTGGATAAACCCCAAGTTTTAGTTCGATTTTAATAGGTGGAATATTGCGGGCCAGTCCTGGTGGGTTGTTCTCTGCCCAAACTCCTGGTATGTTGAATAAGGATTCATCACTCCTAGGGTTTTGGATAGTCAACGCTGTATAAAGTCGCCACTCTTCTTCCTTTGGTACGGATAAAGTCATAATACCTGAAGGTCCATTTAACTTTAAAGATGTTGTTCCATTTGGTAGGAACGTAATCTGCGCTTGTAATTTAGATAGCATATCACGTCCCAGCAATTGGACTGGACATTCAGGCATATAAAGGAATTGATGTTTTACTACGTGGCCTCCCAATGTACAGAGTCGACTTTTAAGAACCGGTTTTTCAGCACTTCTTCCAGTTGCTCCTATCACAGTAATAGTCCTTCCAGATGGAGGAGCAACTAGATTAGTCACCACTGAATGTTCAGCACCAGTGTCGATCATGAACGCACTCCTTTTTCCCCCTATTGATACATCGACCATAGGCTCCGCTCGACCAAGGGGGATGGAGCCCGGTCGGTATCAATAGTCCTCCATGACCGTGTCAGCCAATCCTACAAAGTCCCTACCTTCTCTATCGCGGGACCTTTGCGCTGCTGGAAAATACCTGTCTTCCCTAACACTTCCTCTGTTCCCATTGCTCCCTCTATTACCATTACTCCCTCCGGGGCCTCCTCTACCTCTCGCTCTGCCTCTAAAGTTTCCATAACCTGTCCTAGGTCTGTCTCTCTCAGACTGTTCTCTTCACGGACACTCATTTCTCCAATGCCCTTCTTCCCTACAGTATGCGCACTGATTTCTACTTAGAGGTTCCTCATTCCACTTACTATCGCCTCTATCTGGGCCCCGTCTATCTACGCCTGCGATTGCTACCGCTAGCATATCTGCCTTTCTACGCATCTTGCGCTCTTCCTCTTTCTTACTTTCTGTTTCCCTATTCATATAAACCTTATTCGCTACCTCCATTAGTTGGGTGATAGACATACCTGCAAACCCTTCTAACTTTTGTAGCTTGCGCTTAATATCTCCGTAAGCTTGGCTGACAAAGGCGGAGTTCACCATTCGGCAATAATCTGCGTCTTCCGGATTAAAGGGGGTATACAAGCGGTATGCCTCCAATAATCGGTCATAAAAGACACTGGGCGCTTCATCACTTTTCTGAATCACCTCAACTGTCTTCGACATGTTAATGGCTTTCTTTCCTCCGGCTTTCATGCCAGCAATTATAGCGTCTCTATAGGCTCTGAGTTGAACCATATCAGCACCATTTACATTCCAATCGGGATCGGTGTTGGGTCATTAATAACTGCTGGCAATCAGCCCATGTCGGATTATGTGTCTGTACTATTGAGGTGAACAGATCAGTCATAGCTTGTGGTTTCTCAGTATACGAGGAATTGTGGGTCTTCCAATTTAAGAGATCGGTTGTCGTGAATGGGACATATACGAAGACTGGGTCAGCATGTGCCATTTGACCTGCGGCATCGATATAGGCTGACCCGGGATTCAGACGAAGAGGCATCTGATAGTGCTTTAATTGTTGGGTACCGGTCAGTTGTCGGGTTAGTATGGGGCTACGTAGAGGGGCGTCAGTTAGAGGTTCCGGTCGGGGAGAGATAGGGCCTGAGGATGTGGGAGCTTGGTTTTGGGAAAAGGTAGTGAATAGAACACTTCGAGTCGAGCTAGAAGAAGCTTGACCGGAAGTCTGAAGTGGCGCCAAATCAGGATATTCAGATCTAATGGGGGTTGGCTCTGATTCCGGAAGGGGAGATTTAGTACGAGAGGGGGTGGATCCTGTACTGGAGGAGGAAGCGGAAGTGGATGAGGGCAATGAGGGGAGGGTTGCAGGACTTCCTGCACTTGCGTCACTTCCTCTTAAAGGAAAGTAAGGGGGCGGCAAAGGGATCTCGGACTCAGGGGGCGTGTCCAAAATGGGCCTAACACCAGTCCTAGTGGACAAACAAGTCCTAGCCACCATGAGGCGACATTGCTCCTCGTGGCATGTCTGAATCCATTTTGGCGAGTCATTTACGACCTGTCTCCAACAATCAATATAAGGAAACTGGCCGTAAAGTTCAGGCCTACCTGATACAGCCACGTGTAAGCGCTGTACCAGAGTTGGATCCAAACTGCCACGTGGCGGCCATGCCGCAACCAAAGTAGGCCACTCCCTAGTACACAAAGTGACCAAACGTACAGGAGACATTTTTTTTTTTTTTTTAATCTTTTTTTTTTTTTATAATTCTTTATTTTTTGTTGTGCAAGTTTTGACAATAAGCTTACTCAGCCACGACAGCAGTCGTAAGCAATAACAGGCATGACAGTCAAAACATGGCATAGGAATAGACAGCACAATTTTTGGTTATGTTGAAAGAAGGTATAGACAGTGGATAGACGTGACATATAAAAGAAAATTTTAGCTTTCTTGTCCGTGGTGAACATGTTAGGTATTGGTCTTTATCTCTCGCTTTAGTGTGTGTGTGACAGGTTATCTCTCGCTTTAGTGTGTGTGTGACAGGTTATCTCTCGCTTTAGTGTGTGTGTGACAGGTTATCTCTCGCTTTAGTGTGTGTGTGACAGGTTATCTCTCGCTTTAGTGTGTGTGTGACAGGTTATCTCTCGCTTTAGTGTGTGTGTGACAGGTTGTCTCTCGCTTTAGTGTGTGTGTGACAGGTTGTCTCTCGCTTTAGTGTGTGTGTGTGACAGGTTGTCTCTCGCTTTAGAGTGTGTGTGACACATATTTTAGTTTTAAATCAAGCTTAAACATTTGGCTTTAAACACAGATTGGAATTATAAGTACGTTAGAACGGTGCTATAATCACGCTATAAACAATTCAAGTAACGTAAATGCATATCATTTTAGCTATATCTGCATAGGTGCAGAGTGGTAATGCGTGGAGTCGTTTAGCTAGTAATAATTTTTCTACCAGCTATCCTAGCTGTCCTTATCATGAGTGACTAAGCATAAAACATAATGCATGACATGATGGTATATTGTTATGTATTTTAAGATTAAGGACATGCAAGCTAAGCCCTAGAATAAACAAAAACAACAATTAAATGGGTGGAAATCAAAATAAGAAAATCACATAAGCTGCTAAGAGTAAGCAAGTGATATCCATGAGATGGCTACCGCCTTTGTGTCTAGCATATTGGGCAAGAGAGTTAAGTAGTAGTAGGCTGGCTAGAGGAAAAATGTAAAGGACCAAATTAAACAGTCAAACAGGAGCAGTACCGAGATACGGCTTAGTAAGTTCGGCAGTGGCATGTCGGTGACCTCTAGCGTTAGGGGACTTGCAGCGTGGATAGCAGAGCTGCAGTGAGGCATTCAGACGCCATCAGCCGATGCCCTCGCAGTGGTCTGGCTCTGGTCTCAGAAGCGAGGTGAGGCTTGGGAGCTGTTGGTAATCTGTTAGGCAGTCCCTCAGGGTCTTGAACACATGTGGGGGCCAGTGGGACCGAGTGGTCACAGGTGGTCTAACGGGCCTGGTCGGTACCTTCCTCTGTTTCGGCCTGCGTTTTGCTGTGTCCCGTAGTCTGCTTGAGCGCCACTGTGTAGGCCTCCCCGCCTTCAACGCTGGCCTCCCAAGGTGGCGGCTGGTAAGTGTGGGTGGTTTGTTCTGCGCGCCTGGTCGCTTTTGGCGAGCCATTCTCTTTGTAGGTCTCGGCCCATGGGGGTGATTGCCACTCATGGCTGGTGCTGGGCCCCGTGGGATGCCGCTGTGTGATCCGCGGCCATTTTGGGCTGCCCTCCACTGGGCTGTTGCTGGGGGGTCTCGTTGGGGACCTTTCGCTTTTGCCGCCAATTTCGCCCAGAAGGCTTCCAGGATGGCATCAAGCTTAGCCTCTAGGCTCCCTTGGGGCACCTGCTTACTGTGAGCTGTTGGTCTCTGTGTTTGGCTGCGACAGGCGCGTGAATCCGCCACCTCGTGTGTCTGGGAATATTTCGCGGCTCCGCTGGGTCGTCCGCTGGGGGCCATCTGCACTGTGAGCGGTGGGGTACGGACCGGGATATCCCCCCCGGTCCAGAGGGGGGGAAGCTGAGCTCTGTGGAGTCCCGCTGGGAGAGAAGATCCGGGACGGGTGGTCGGCCGCCTCACCCGCCCGTAATCCCCACTAGGCCGCAACCGCTCTGCAAGGACCCTGGCAGCCGGCATCCCGGTTTTTCGGACCGGAACACTCGGGCCGTTGTCTGTGTTGGGTGAGTCGCTTTTGGGGTCCATTAGTGAGCGGCAGGAGGTTCGGTTTGTCGCTTGGGCAGGTAGTTTACTGAGGAGCTCCTGCAAGTTGCGACCGTCCGCCATGCTGGTCCGGCCCCGCCCCCACAGGAGACATTTTAACCCCAAAATCACAAGTTTTGAATCCCTTTTTAAAATTCTTCACCATACAACCTAAGGGATCCGGAATCGTTGACTGCGACGCGCCCATACTTAACAATGGAACGTCGTCGACAACGAATACTATACACGCGTACTATTCAACAGTCACACCCGTTTCCTCTGGCAACAGCACCACGTGGTACGGTTACCAAGTGAAACGTACACAATAACACAATAAACACTCAGGGAATTCCCATACACACACAGCTGTTACACCAGTCACTATATAATCAATATTATGCCCTTTGGCGAAACTATACAGTCACCCACGCTATAATTCTCTATATACGAATTACCCGTCTATAACACACCCCAGTAACATCGTCTTTTACAAATAGCGGTTTACAGTACGGTTAGCATAGGTCAAAGCACAAGTTAAGGTCACAATACAATTATTAGTGGTTATGGTGTTAAACATGCATTAGACGACAATGGTTAGTACTTATATACAGTGTCAGTAAATATACAGGGTTATGGTACCGTGCACTATAATACAGCAACACACTATTAACACTCTCGCTAGACGGCTGAGCTCGCGCTATCTAACAAGATATACACTTTACTAAACAATCTTTAACACATTTACAATTCCCAACTAAACTATTGGCCAGTACCTTGAATGGACTACCTAAAAACAATCTACATACGTTTTGGTTAGCCACACTGCCCAAGCACCACATATAGTCGAGCTAGAGGACCGAATTTACACAGACGCCTCTTAGTCGATAACTATCAAAAGTCTAGTGGGTTCCAAATTTACACGCCTTCCCACTTAGCCCAGATAGGTTGAGAGCTAGCGAACCGAATTTACACAGACGCCGCTTAGTCTCCCGGTCCCTCCGACCTAGCGAACAAAATATACACCCTAGAACGCTAGTCTAGACAAGACACCGGTGTCCGGCTAGGGCTATTTACACCAGAGCCCCGCCTGACTAACAAAATCAAACGGTCTGACTAAAGAGCGTTCGATCGAGCGGTGCGCCTTCGCTCCTTCCCTCCGACAGAGGGGGCAGATACACAGATTCAAACCCCTTTGGGCCTACCGCACAATCGGTATACCCCTAGTGGGTCTGCCGTCTAAAACAGCAGTTGTCTTACCTCCTCGTTCCTGAACCTGAGTTCACACTCATCGACGGGGACACCCCAGCACTTCTTACGTAGAGGCCGATGATCTCCTGGACAACAGACCAGTGGCGCCGAGACGAAGGGAGGTCCACGCAGAAGTTCAGGGGTGCAGCCGTAGAGAACGTGGGCAAAGATAGACCGTCTCACGCCTCTGCCTCTCAGCTACCGTTGAACGATGAGCTCCCGGCCAATGCACCAAATGATACCGGAGAAACTGACGGAAGCGAAGCACAGAGAGATGGACACAGGTTTCTTCAGGAAGGAAGAGATTCTTTATTGGATCACCGATCGGGACTCAGAGGGACTAATGTCACCAAAATACAGCAAGTTCTGAGCCCCGGACAATAGTGCAGGCTCCTTATATAGGCACATAACTCCTCCCATATTAAGCTCCACCCGCACATTCTCTTGACCAATCAACACAAATAAGAATTAACTTCCTGCTTGACCGCATGGCCTGTCCAGCACAATGGAGGAGGGGAATACTACATCCTGTATTCTTGCACATGCTCCGTACACTACTGATCGTATCTTGCCTCGTGCAACCAACTGATCGATACGTCAGCATATGCACGTACACATGCCACGTGGTAATCTCGGCCTACTAAATTTATTTTTACCGAGATTCCACCACAAAAGTTCCAGGGTAAAGAGTAGTGGGAGTTGGCACCCAGACCACTCCAATGGGCAGAAGTGGTCTGGGTGCCTGGAGTGTCCCTTTAGATGTGTACAGTGTTAACTTTCTCTATGATGTGGTCAACACATCACCTTCAGGGTTTGATAAAATATATATTATTACAGACGTGGCGTTTAGTTTTTTTGTTTTTTATTTTATGTTTTGCTTAATGTGTGTGTGTTACATTTTACATTATGCATTACTACTGATATGAGGTGTTGCTTATATTTCATTACTTAACTATAGGCCTAATATGACTGTATAGGGAAAAATGTCTGTCGGCAGCGTACAGTGTGTGCCGACAACAGACGTATTTTATGCACTGAATTGACATTAGGTAGCCCAGCATTTAGGCAGTTCAAGGCTGCCTAAGTCACATGTGCAGGGGATGCAACTTGTCCCGCGGTACACAAGTGCCAAAATTAATTCAAGCTGAAACTATGCACATACAGACTCCTACCACCATGGCCACTTCAAAAAGCAGAAGTGGAAACCGTGGTTTGAGAAACCCTTTAAATAATGGTTAAATGAATGAATGGATAAAATTGCTACCCATGATCAAATTATCTCGATTCATTGTAGTTATATATTCTATAAAAAGTTTAGGCATCTGCTTACGACCCCCCTTAATCTGCAGGGTCTCTATACTAGTGTGGTAAAGGTTTAAACATAATTTCAGAAAGTATTACTTTACTGAGAGGGTAGTGGATGCATGGAATAGCCTTCCAGCTGAAGTGGTAGAGGTTAACACAGTAAAGGAGTTTAAGCATGTGTGGGATAGGCATAAGGCTTAACTACAAGATAAGGCCAGGGACTAATGAAAGTATTTAGAAAATTGGGCAGACTAGATGGGCTGAATGGTTCTTATCTGTCGTCACATTCTATGTTTCTATAAGTGTGATAAAGATAAAGCATAACGTTACATGACTTGTGTTATGGATGGACCCTGTTAAATACTACTGTCTATTTTATTTTGCTGGCATTATTAAAGATGCATGATTATTGGCAGCCACAGTTTTTACTGGCCAGGATTAAGGTGCCTACATTCCTATACATTTACTAAAGTAAGAATTCAAACTGAATTTAAAATTAAAGGCCAGATTAGCTGAACTGAAAGCATAGCTGACTTGGGAAAGTTTCCAGTTTGGCTTTGGCCTTAACCCCTTAAGGACACATGACATGTGTGACATGTCATGATTCCCTTTTATTCCAGAAGTTTGGTCCTTAAGGGGTTAAAGGGACACTATAGTCACCCAGACCACTTCAGCTCCATGGGTGCCAGGTCCCTGCAAACATAGCAGTTTACATTTGGGGTTAATCCAGCCTCTAGTGGCTGTCTTCCGGACAGCCACTAGAGGCGCATCTGCGACGCTGGAGGCACATTTCGCCTCCATTCAGCAGAGCGTCCATAGGAAAGCATTTTAGAAATGCTTTCCTATGGACACTTTGAATACGCGCGCGGCACTTGCCGCTCATGCGCATTCGGCTCCGCTGGCGTTGTACCGGGGAGCTGACGTCGGCATGGGAGGAGAGGTCACCAGCGCCTAGGGAGCCCGGCGCTGAAATAAGGTAAGCTGCTGAAGGGGTTTTAGTTTAACCCCTTCAGCGTCAAGGGAAGAGGACCCTGAGGGTGGGGGCACCCTCAGGGCATTATAGTGTCAGGAAAACTGCTTTGTTTTCCTGACACTATAGTGATCCTTTAAATTTGAAATTCACCTTAAATTCAGTTGAATTCTTAACTCTGTTTAGAATGGCAACACAGAACACACAATAATCTCTTTCATCGATTCACTTTACTGTACATTCAGAATACTAAGTTATACAAAATCAAATATGAAACAACATAAAATTAAGTGAGTCTGTGAAATTCTTCTGTAATTTTATTTTCTCATTTAAACCTTTGGCCCCAAAGTGTTAACCATATGTTTTTCTTTGCGTTGAAATGAATTCATGTCTCAAGCTTATTAACTTTTTTCCAGAATTAAGGCACTCAAGAACAAATGAGGCTCCAGCAGAAAGTGAAAGGTTAACTAACATTAGAATACATCTTATCCTGAGCAATTTTCCCATGCATGTAAGAATGAGTCTAGTCTTTGTATGCTTTTTTCCCTAACGAGAAGTTCTTTCGACAAAGTAGATGGCTTTTATTCGGACAACAGGGAAAAAGTCAGGAAGCACATGGAAACAGATGTCACATTATCTCAAGCTATTCAACCCACACTTTAAATTAAAAAGGTAACAAACCAAGTGTCCATCCGCCCAGTTTGAGATGAAGTAAAAAAGAACCCACATTTTTTTTTTAAAATACATTTACCTCACCTGCCTCAAATATTATTTTTTTTAAAAGTACTAAACACACACAAGTTGCAGTATGGGATCTGTACAACTCATACATATTAAAACAAATCCATATTAGTGAGGTCAAAAAGTCCTTCGTTTCCATCAACGAGGCATACCACAAACCTGGAATACAAAAACCATGCACAGTGAATATATTTCAATAATTGCCAGATGTAAAATTTGGTTGCTACCCTGCGTGCCAGGATAACAGCAAATATCAATAGACAAAAGGATGCACACCAATTATTGTTGCTAAATACAAGAAGTAACATTTATTACTTAAACAGACAGCACATATACAAAAAAAAATTGATATATTCAAAAAAGTGACACAGGCTTGAACTAAAATGCAGCCACACATGGCTTACAATAAACTTAGCAGAGCTGGACACGTGTCAGATAAGGACCCCAACATTTCGGATCCAGAAATGTGCCTTTCTGAAGGGATAGCATGAGCACTCACCACACCATCTTGAAATATATGGCTGATGGCCATTAGTTCCTGATACCACACGAGCATGGACATGACACCATCATGTCCGTAGTTGCCAGCACTAATCTCCCAGACGAGAAATGGGAACGTGAGGGAGTAGGAAATACTTTAAATACTTCCACTTTTCCAAACTATAGCACACTCCCATCTCCCACTAGACCCTAGATCTCAGTTTGTCATTCCAAATAATTTCTTTTAAAGGAACACTATTGATACCGGAGAAACTGACGGAAGCCAAGCACAGAGAGATGGACACAGGTTTCTTCAGGAAGGAAGAGATTCTTTATTGGATCACCGATCGGGACTCAGAGGGACTAGCGTCACCAAAATACAGCAAAGTCTGAGTACTGAATACATAGAGTACATTCCTTATATAGCACTGTAGCTCCTCCCACAATTAACTACACCCACACATACCCTTAACCTATTTAATAAATAGAGTCTAAACTCATCCATCCGGTCTAACCACGTGGCTCATCTGATACAAAGGAGAGGGACGCGTAATTCCAGTTCTTACATTCCTGCACCTGGTCAGTACAGTGATAACAGTATCTTAGCTACGTGTAATTAACTAACTGATACTACAAACACATATACATACATATGCCTTGTGGCAATCTTAGCCTGCTAAACTTGTATTTTACTGGAATTACATCACATTCCCCCCTTTGATGCCTCTGATATTTCACAATTACTTGAGGCATCACTTAACCTTGGTTTGCATATACCTCAGGTTACCATGAACCAGACCAGACTTATCTTATGATGTGAATCTTTTAACACTCATCTTCCTGCATTGGTTCTCCTTGATCTAGAGCCTTATACTTATATATCGCCATTATCTGTGCAGCAGCCTTCCTCTCTGCTATACTTCCTATCAGGCTTTGCACAGACCTAACTACTAAGGGTATAAGACACGGTAGGAGTAGACACAACAGTAAAATCAGTAGGACTCCACCTACCACTGCCTTAAGCCCTCCAAACCACTCATACCAGCTACCAAACCAACTACTTGGATTGTACCCTTTCCATACCTGAGTAGGCACATGCACTAGTTTAACCATATGGCTAGTAAGCTCAGCTATTGCTTGCCCTTCGTCATCTATTTGAAGACAGCAATTGCTCAGGTTAAACTTCCCACATACACCTCCCTCTACTGCCAAAAGGTAATCCAAGGCTAATCTATTTTGGTACACTGCTGTCCTCATCCTGGTATTATGCTTCGCTAGAAGATTGAGTGCTTGTGAGGTCTCATTAGTAATAATCTCAACCACCGCCTGTAATCTTATAATACGGTTGAGCATATAAATTGGGGTTCTATAACCAAAGGTACCATCTTCTGCCCACGTGGCTGGCCCATAATAATCTATGATACGCTGGGGAGGCCATTCATTATCTTCCCAGGTGCCTATCTCTAAGGGTCCCCTTTTCTTCCTATGATTCACATCATACACTTTAACACCTAAAGTCTCACCTGTTTCAATCGGTAACAAGAAGAAGGATGGTTTGAGCATACCCAACACACATGCCCCTTCCCAGTCCTGTGGCAACTCCGAATAGGCTTTCTTACCACAGATCCAGTACAAATTTGCTGGGGCTCTCCAGGTAGATGTGATGGATAAATCAAACCACACATCCTTTAAACTGGCATATCTAGCAAACGGGTTAGATGGTTCTGAGACATTTGAAGCCGACCACCAAGTTGTATTTTTAGTATCATCATCATAAGCTTTTTGCCCTAGACAAGTTAATTCTCCTACAGAAGTATTATACATTATTCCTTTCCTTGCTATGCAAACATAACCTATGATGGAGGTCTTTAATCTCCACTCAGATTTACCTCTAACACTCAAATGATAATCGGCTTGTGTAGATATTAGTTGGTCAACTGCCTCAGAACCGGACATTACCTCCTTTGCTTCCCAAGGCCATTGGTCTCCCATGTTAGTACCTCCACACACATAGCAGTTGGTAACATTAAGACTACCGGCAATACTTTCAGCTAGGTCAATGAACAGGTTTTTAGCGTTATGGGGGATCTTATTATCTATACTCATCTCTTCATAAAAGGAATGGTATACTTGATGAGTCTGGGAGGATACCGTATCAGTCTCTATTCCTATAAACAATAATGTCCCAGGATCTAAACCCGTCCCGTATATCTGAAACCCAAATAAATTTCCATACTTATCTAGGAACTTGTCGGGGTTATTAATAAGTATATGGACTGGGTTGCATTCCATAGACTTACAATAAGGGCTAGTCGGCAACTTAGTCACTATCATGTCTTTATCTACTGTCTGTCCCCAAGTCGCCCACCCCACACAAGACCAATATGGACAAAAGTTATAGTCTTTATTTGGGCATCTAGGACTCACATATTTATTTTTACTACTGGGACAAATATATTTATCATTAGACCCATACGTCCTCTCCCATCTAAGATCCCCACATACATTCCACGGTTTTCTACCACTTGATATCGCCTTACATGCATCAAATAGCAGAACACCCGAAGAATGTACGGATTCTAACACCGTCTTATTAATTAGGGTCCCCTGAGGATCTCCATTCCTGAGAGTCAACCAAATTGTACGAGGTTGATACTCTGGACTGAAGCACTTAGGTTCTCCTACTCCTAAATGGCACACACTATAGTCTATATTTAGGTATCTACATCTTGATACCTCTCCTTTACATTCGTATTGTGAATGCCAAATTAGGGTTTGGGAAATATGGTTACCTGTTCTCGTAGTCTTAATGCATACCTCACAGCTAGGAGTGTCGGTACCTCTACCTTCCTGAATATAAAAACACATATAAATAAACACAATCAAAAGCACATCTTTCGCCGTCATCCTCAGTCTTCGTCCGTGCGATGGAACCTCAGCTTCCAGGATGTGAGGGCTGCAGGGAATGGAGTTCTGCTCGTCTTCACAGGTGTCCCTTCGAGACTTTCCTGGCTTATACACTATGTGTTGGTAAGCGGACAGGCTTTATTATGGCCTTCTCACTCACACCTGTAACAATAAAATTTGTAATCCACAATAATTCCTCGTTACTCCGACTGAGTAGTGCGTTTCAACCGGATCTTGCAGGGATTCTCTGGATCTGCTGTAATTTGCCAAGAATCGACTGCTGCTGGTTTAACCCTGGAGTGATGTATCCACGGAGTTACTTCGGCTACTTTTATCGCTGTAGGGGTAGACAAAAGAACAACATAAGGACCTCTCCACTTGGGCCCTAACGGTACATTATTCCACTCTTTAATCCACACTTGGTCTCCTGGATGATAACTATGAACAGGGGGATAAATATTCACAGGTAATCTATCTTGTACCCATTTCTGTACCTCCTCCATAGTCTTACCCAACTCTACAACCTGCTGCCGGGTAATTCCTTCTCCCAACTGACTCAAGTCCCCCCTTAAGTTACCAAGTACGGGAGGTGGTCGCCCATACATGATTTCAAAAGGAGAGAGGCCCATCCTTCTGGTAGGGGTACTGCGGATTCGCAATAAAGCTATGGGTAAGAGAACGTTCCACTTAAGTTGGGTTTCCTGACACATTTTAGCCAACTGGTTCTTTATAGTTCTATTCATTCTCTCTACCTTACCAGAACTCTGGGGTCTATATGCAGTATGAAGCCTCCACTTTATACCAAGCATATGAGTCAGTTGTTGTAGGCACTGATGAACAAAAGCTGGACCATTGTCCGATCCTATAGAACAGGGTAGTCCATATCGGGGTATTATTTCTCGTAGCAGGAATCTTACAACTTCTCCTGCTTTCTCTGTACGAGTAGGACATGCTTCTACCCAGCCTGAATAGGTGCACACAATTACCAACAGGTAACGATGTCCACCCGATTTAGGCATTACTGTAAAGTCTATTTGTAGATCGGACATGGGGAGTCCCCCCATAAACTGGACTCCTGGTGGCTTTACTGGTCCTTGTCTTGCATTATTCTTAGCACACGTTACACATCTGCGTACAATGGCCTGAGTCAAGTTGGACAATCTTGGTATGTAGAAATGTTTCCTGAGAGATTCTTCAGTACTGTCTCTCCCAGAATGTGTCCCGTTGTGATAATTTTGGACAATTTCTACCGCTAGTGATGCTGGTATGACTATTCTTCCATCTTCTAGCTGATACCACTTGTTCTCCAAATACTTTCCCGGTTCAGTCTTTAACCACTCCTCTTCTTGAGCTGTATAAACTGGAGTCCATTGGGACAGTGGAGTTGGTATAAGAGCAGCTATATGCCCCACATACTCCTGTCTTCCTGATTCAGCAGCACGCTTAGCTGCACTATCTGCCATCCGATTTCCCTTGGTTACATCACCATCTCCTCTCAGATGCGCTCGACAATGTATGATACCGACTTCTTTCGGCTCCCACACTGCTTCCAATAGTTGTAGGATTTCAGCTGCGTACTTGATTTCTTTGCCTTCTGAATTCAGTAGTCCTCTTTCTTTATACAAAGCTCCGTGGGCATGAGTGGTTAAAAACGCATACTTAGAGTCCGTATAGATATTTACTCTTAAACCTTCAGCCAATTGTAACGCTCGTGTTAGTGCTATTAATTCTGCCTTTTGTGCTGATGTTCCTTTCGCCAGTGGCCGAGCTTCTATCACCTTGTCTATTGTTGTCACTGCATATCCTGCATAGCGGATCCCTTCTTTCACATAACTACTGCCGTCGGTGTAATATTGAACATCGGGGTTCTGGATGGGAAAATCACGAAGATCTGGTCTACTTGAAAATACTTCATCCATTACTTCCAAACAATCATGTTGACTTTCAGTAGGTTGCGGCAAAAGGGTAGCTGGATTTAAGGTGTTTACAGTCTCTAAATGCACTCTTGGGTTTTCACACAACATTGCTTGATACTTGGTCATACGGCTGTTACTAAACCAATGATTTCCTTTGTAATCCAACAACGTCTGTACTGCATGTGGGACTCGTACATAAAGTTCTTGACCCAGAGTGAGTTTATCGGCTTCAGCTACTAGCAGGGCGGCTGCAGCTACGGCTCTTAGACAAGGTGGAAGTCCGCTGGCCACTGCATCCAGTTGCTTAGACATGTAGGCAACAGGTCTTTGCCATGATCCCAAGTACTGTGTCAATACTCCCACAGCCATTCTTCTTTGCTCGTGTACATATAAGTAGAATGGTCGTGTGTGATCAGGTAGACCTAATGCTGGGGCACTCATCAAAGCCTTCTTCACATCTTCAAATGCCGTTTGCTGTTCTTGGGTCCATAAGAAGGGGTCGTGCTCTGTACCTTTGATGGCTGCGTACAGAGGTTTTGCCAGTATCGCATAGCTGGGAATCCATATCCTACAGAAGCCTGCTGCCCCCAAGAATTCTCGCACTTGTCTTCTATTCTTGGGTATTGGTATTTGGCAGACAGCTTCTTTTCTCTCTGGCCCCATAATCCTTTGACCTTCAGAGATATGGAATCCCAGATACTTGACAGTTGGCAAACACAACTGAGCCTTCTTCCTGGACACCTTGTATCCTGCCTTCCAGAGAATATGTAGTAGATCGTGCGTTGCTTGCTGACATTTTTCTTTTGTAACTGCTGCTATCAACAAGTCATCTACATATTGTAACAATACACATTCTCCTGGGATAGACTCGAAATCCAGTAGATCTTGACTTAGAGCTGAACCAAATAGGGTAGGTGAATTTTTAAACCCTTGGGGCAGTCTTGTCCAAGTCATTTGGCGTTTTGAGCCCGTTACAGCGTTCTCCCATTGGAAAGCGAAAATACATTGGCTTTCTGCGGCAATTCGGAGGCAAAAGAAGGCATCTTTGAGATCTAAGACTGTGAAGTAAGTAGCCCCGCCCGGAATTAAAGCAAGCAGGTTATATGGATTGGGTACAACTGGATGTATGCTAACAACCGCATCATTGACTGCTCTTAAGTCCTGTACAGGTCGATACTCATCTGTACCGGGCTTTTGAACAGGCAGCAATGGGGTGTTCCAGGGGGAAGTACAGAATTTTAGGATACCATACCGTATGAACTTATCCAGATAGGATTGGATGTTCTTCTTAGCCTTCTGCGGAATGTGATATTGTCTTAGGCTCACTGGATAAACCCCATGTTTCAGTTCAATTTTTATTGGTGGAATATTGCGGGCCAGTCCTGGTGGGTTGTTCTCTGCCCAAACTCCTGGTATGTTAAACAATGTCTCATCACTCCTAGGGTTTTGGCTAGTCAACACTGTATAAAGTCGCCACTCTTCTTCCTTTGGTACGGATAAAGTCATAATACCTGAAGGTCCATTAAACTTTAAGGATGTTGTTCCATTTGGTAGGAACGTAATCTGCGCTTGTAATTTTGATAGCATATCACGTCCCAGCAATTGGACTGGACATTCAGGCATATAAAGGAATTGGTGTTTTACTACGTGGCCTCCCAATGTACAGAGTCGACTTTTAAGAACCGGTTTTTCAGCACTTCTTCCAGTTGCTCCTATCACAGTAATAGTCCTTCCAGATGGAGGAGCAACTAGATTAGTCACCACTGAATGTTCAGCACCAGTGTCGATCATGAACGCACTCCTTTTCCCCCCTATTGATACATCGACCATAGGCTCCGCTCGACCAAGGGGGAAGGAGCCCGGTCGGTATCAATAGTCCTCCATGACAGTGTCAGCCAATCCTACAAAGTCCCTACCTTCTCTATCGCGGGACCTTTGCGCTGCTGGAATATACCTGTCTTCCCTAACACTTCCTCTGTTCCCATTACTCCCTCTATAACCATTACTCCCTCCGGGGCCTCCTCTACCTCTCGCTCTACCTCTAAAGTTTCCGTAGCCTGCCCTGGGTTGGTCTCTCTCGTACTGCTCTCTTTGCGGACATTCGTTCCTCCAATGCCCTTCTTCCTTGCAATACGCGCATTGATCCCTACTCAAAGGCTCCCTACTCCATCTATTATTGCCTCTATCTGGGCCCCGTTTATCTACGCCTGCGATCGCTACCGCTAGCATATCAGCCTTTTTACGCATCTTGCGCTCTTCCTCTTTCTTACTTTCTGTATCCCTGTTCATATAGACCTTATTTGCTACCTCCATTAGTTGGGTGATGGACATACCTGCAAACCCTTCTAACTTTTGTAGCTTGCGCTTAATATCTCCGTATGCTTGGCTGACAAAGGCGGAGTTAACCATTCGGGAATTGTCTGCGTCTTCCGGATTAAAGGGGGTATACAAGCGGTATGCCTCCAATAATCGGTCATAAAAGACACTGGGCGCTTCATCGCTTTTCTGGATCACCTCAACTGTCTTCGACATGTTAATGGCTTTCTTTCCTCCGGCTTTCATGCCAGCAATTATAGCGTCTCTATAGGCTCTGAGTTGAACCATATCAGCACCATTTACGTTCCAATCGGGATCGGTGTTGGGATAGTGTGTCGCGGCCCATGCTGCTGGATTGGCTTGGTTCAAAGCACGGGCTCTATCCTCTAATGCTTTAATGGCTGCTTGATTTATTCTTGTCCTTTCCTCATTGTTAAATAAAGTCATTAGTAACTGCTGGCAATCAGCCCATGTCGGATTATGCGTCTGTACTATTGAGGTGAACAGATCAGTCATAGCTTGTGGTTTCTCAGTATACGAGGAATTATGGGTCTTCCAGTTTAAAAGATCGGTTGTGGTAAATGGGACATATACGAAGACTGGGTCAGTGTGGCAAACCTAGCCACTTCTGGACTATATTCATTGCAGGTTGTCCGTAGGCTGAAGCTATACTATGTAACGTTAACTGTATATGTATTTTCCTATGGCCGTTCGCATGCTGACAGCCGTATGCTGCCAGCATACAAAGCATTCATACGGCGAAACACGGCTATCCTGGCCGTTCACCGTACGAATGTGGACTCCCCAGGTAGACCACACATTCACAGGTCGTGTGGCACCAATTACCCGGTTGCAACATTGTTGCAATCGGTAATTAAGGGCTCTCCTAGGTGGCCGTCGTTCGACTACCGACCATGCGGCGGTCGGCCATCTTGGATCCTTTGTCTCTGCAGCGGTGTTCGGTCGTCGAGAGCCTGGAACTGAAAACGGCTACTCAATGATCCGAACACCGCTGGACTTCTAGAGCGTTCGGGAGTTCCGCGTTCGGTACATTATGTGTCCCGTACTTATTCGGTACTTTTAAACCCACTTTAATGTTTAACTGTATTATGTGCGGCGTTCGGTCAAATCAGCTGGGATCGGAGCGGTATTCTCCCAAAGTGTGCGCCCCGACCCCAGCTATCTACCGAACGTTCAGTTATTCCGAAGTACCGAATATTGGGTGAATTACAGATTTTAATGTCAATTGTCCGTTTTGCTGCACGAGGGGATAATCCACTTAATCGTCCATTTTAGTGGGAGTATCCTTCTCGTGCAGCAATGCCTGTTGGGAAAGTCACAGTGCATGTTGGGAGAAATCCCCTGGAATTACTGTATGGAAACCCCTTGCATGGGGAACTGTATAAATATGCTGCCTGTGAATAAACCGAGTTAGTTGACTCCCAAACTGTGTTTCGTCCGGTTATTGGGAGGATTGGGGATATTGCCTTGCTTTCTACTCTGACTGTGGATTTCCTAGATGTACCAACGGATATCGTATGCTGATACATTGCATTCCGTTACAATTGGTGGCAGCGGTGGGATCCGAACCTTACAGCCGAAAAAGCAGCGTTCGTGGAAACTGGAACGACCGAACAAGGAAAGCAAGGGCAATTCGTATGGAGATTGATTATACCATACTAAAGCGACAAACTTTAAAAGAGCTACTGGAAGCCAGGGGTAAGGTAGCCAGCAACAAGTCTAAAGCTGTGCTGATCGCTGAACTGATGGAGGAAGACCGAGCCCGCAGCGCTACACCCCCACCAGCCAAGGAAGAGACCCCATTCCAAAAAGAGCTGCGAACCAGGTTGGAGTTTTTACCGCAACCAGTACCGCTGGAAATACTGACCGTGATGGTATCAGATGTACAGGACTATCTGATGGCGACCAGCACACCAGCAACCCCGCCTAGGGCAGAGTCTGTTACTGCCTCCACCTACGGACAGGTAAAGCCCAAAGTCCCACATCACGCCTTTAAAGCGTTTTGTGAAGAAAAGGACGAAATCGATGGGTATTTGCAGGACTTTGAGCGGCTGTGCGATCTGCACGATTTGGAGCCCGCAGTATGGGTGCCGCTGCTGGCAGGCAAATTATCGGGTAGGGCAGCTGAAGCCTACCGTGCTGTACCCCGAGAGGACAGTAAGGATTACCCTAAAGTGAAGAAGGCAATCTTGGAGAGGTATGCTATTACCCCAGAGGCATACCGGCGGAAATTCCGGGGCTTGCGCAAGCCTGAGAAAGATTCTCATGCAGAATGGGCGCACAAGCTGGACCAAGCATCGCTAGGCTGGATACAGGCCAGCAACGCTACTAACATGGAGGAGTTGAGGCAGTTAATGCTGCTGGAACAATTTTTTAATGGTTTGTCCCCAGAAGCACAAGAATGGGTGAGAGACCGGAAACCCCTCACCCTACCCGAAGCCGCTAAATTGGCGGATCAACATTTTGATGCCAGGAGACATCACGGGGCCCAAACTAAGGCCCTCCCTCGGATTACAGGGCCACCTAATAATTTTACCCCTACCAGCCCCACCGTACCCCTGCACAGGCCGGCACTGAATACTCCACCAGCCCCCTCCCGATACAACGGCAGGGCTAACATTCAGTGTCACACCTGCAAGCAGTGGGGGCACATTTCTCGAGAGTGCACCCAAAACCGGAGCCGGCAAGCTTGGAATCAGGTGCGACAAAATTTGGCACCCAGGGCTGCTGCGCACCATTACCAGGTAGCACCCGCCACCCAAGACGTGCTGAGCGCTCAAATTGAGGAGCCTCTGGGGGTACTGCACGAAGTAATGTCAGTCCGAGCCACCGACAACCGACAGCACCATCGGCAGCTAGTGACCCTGGAGGGAAAGGAGGTGCAAGGGCTCCGGGATTCGGGAGCCACTTTAACTTTGGTTGCACCACATTTGGTACCAGGCGCAACCCACACTGGCGGCTCCGTGGCAGTACGGGTGGCCGGGGGAGCAGTATACCGGCTACCTACTGCCAAAGTTCATTTGGATTGGGGTGTGGGAGAGGGGACCGTAGAAGTGGGGCTGATGCAGAATTTACCTGCTGATGTTGTACTGGGGAATGACTTGGGCCAAATGACTTCCGCTTTTATTCCCCAGACTCCGTACCAGGAGGCACTTCCCGTAACCACCCGGCAACAGGCTCGCACCACGGCTACACCAACGCACTCTGAGGCTCAGGTAAGAGACCAGGTTCCCCAACTGACCCCCATGTCCTGGGACACCCCGACTACCTTTGCGACCGAAGTCCAGACCGATCCCACTCTCCAAGTATATAGGGACCGGGCACAAACCGACCAAGCAGGGTTAGAGGGGGAGCGGTTCATCTGGGAAAGAGAGTTGCTCTACCGTGTCACAGCAAAAGATGTGGGGGGGTCTGTCACCTTAACTAATAAACAGCTAGTGGTACCCCAGAAGTATAGACAGGAGCTGCTGCGAATTTCTCATGACATCCCCTTGTCCGGACACCTAGGGATGACCCGTACCCGATACCGTTTGACCCATGCCTTCTTCTGGCCCGGGATCTCTCAGGATGTGCGCCAATATTGCACCTCCTGCGACGTCTGCCAGCGTGTAGGTAAACGAGGAGATCGCCACAAAGCCAGGCTATGCCCCCTGCCCATCATAGCAGAACCCTTCAGCCGAGTAGCAGTGGACATCGTAGGTCCCCTGCCAAAACCCAGTCCCTCTGGCAAAAGGTATATCTTAACTATAGTGGACTACGCCACCCGATACCCCGAAGCCGTGGCCCTCTCTAATATCCACGCTGAGACCGTAGCAGAGGCATTAATGAAGGTATTTTCCCGAGTAGGTTTTCCCCAAGAGATAATCTCGGACCGAGGTACCCAATTTACGGCCGAAGTTACCCAACATATGTGGAAGGTGTGTGGCATTAAGCCAATAGTTAATTCCGCCTACCACCCCCAGTCCAATGGGCTTTGTGAGCGGTTCAACGGGACGCTGAAGCAGATGCTTCGGACGTTCGGGGAGACCCACAAAGACTGGGAGAGGTTTCTACCTCACCTACTCTTTGCCTATAGAGAGGTCCCCCAGGAGTCGACAGGATTCTCCCCGTTTGAACTACTGTTTGGGAGGAGGGTGCGAGGACCCTTGAACTTGATTAGGGAACACTGGGAGGGAGAGAGTACCACTAACGAGACCCCTATCGTGTCATACGTCCTGGAGTTCAGGGACCGTCTGGAGGCGCTGACTCAGGCTGTACACACAAACCTACAGGCGGCCCAGCAACGCCAGCGCCGCTGGTACGATAGAGGAGCCAGGGACCGCAGCTTTCAGGTGGGACAGAAGGTTTTGATCTTAAAGCCCGTCCGCACAGATAAGCTGCAGGCCGTCTGGCAAGGCCCATACCAGGTAGTGGAGCAGCGATGCGACACTACCTATGTGATCGGCCCCTGCTCAGGGGTAGGGAAGAGACGCATGCTCCACGTGAACATGCTCAAACCCTACCATGAGAGGATAGAGGATGTAACGGCCATATGTGCCTCCTCCCTAGAGGATCAGGAAAATCTACCTTTACCCGACCTACTAGAACCCGAGGAACAGATAGAGCCCTCCCGGGGAGTTCAACTGGGGGAGCGGCTAAGCCCCCAAGAGCGTGCCCAGGTACAGGCGCTGATTGTAGCCAAGGGGACTACCTTCTCCAATTTACCTGGGTACACTCCGCTAGCCACCCACCGAGTGGAGACCCCAGGACAGCTACCTATGCGCCAGGCTCCATATAGGGTTCCGGAATCCGTCCGGACCCATATGAAAGCCGAACTGGACGAAATGTTGCAGCTAGGGGTTATCGAACCCTCCGATAGCCCCTGGGCATCGCCGGTAGTCCTGGTACCTAAAAAGGATGGCACCACCCGATTCTGTGTTGACTACCGGAGGCTAAATGACAAGACGGTGTCTGATGCCTACCCGATGCCCCGGATAGACGAGCTGTTGGATAAGATGGCACGGGGCCAGTATCTCACTACCATTGATTTGTGTAAGGGGTACTGGCAGATCCCGCTAGCCGATGACGCCATCCCCAAGTCGGCGTTTGTCACCCCGTTTGGCCTGTACCAGTTCAAGGTCATGCCTTTCGGGATGAAAAACGCTCCGGCTACCTTTCAGCGGATGGTAGATCGGCTACTGGACGGTTTTCAGGAGTATGCCTGTGCCTATCTAGACGATATAGCCGTGTTTAGCCAGACCTGGGAAGATCACCTACACCACATAGGGGCGATATTAGATCGCATTGGGGAGGCCGGGTTAACGCTAAAACCTAGCAAGTGCCACATAGGTATGGCCGAGGTGCAGTACCTGGGCCACCGTGTAGGGTGTGGGCAGCAGAGGCCCGAGCCAGCCAAGATTGAGGCCGTAGCCAAGTGGCCTACCCCCAGGACTAAGACCCAGGTGCTGGCGTTCTTAGGGACAGCCGGCTATTACAGAAAGTTTGTCCCTGACTATAGCACCCTGGCCAAACCCCTAACCGACCTGACGAAGAAGAACCTTCCCCGACTGGTTGTCTGGGCCCCAGAGTGTGAGCAGGCATTCCAACAACTCAAGACTGCTCTCACTAATGCTCCTGTGTTAACTGCTCCTGATCCAACTAAAAGATTTCTTGTTCACACAGACGCTTCAATGTTTGGATTGGGGGCAGTACTGAGCCAAGTGGGAGCCGATGGCGGAGAACACCCCGTAGCCTATTTAAGCCGCAAGTTGCTGCCTCGTGAAGTGAGCTACGCCGCCATCGAGAAAGAATGCCTGGCCGTGGTGTGGGCCCTTAAAAAGTTACAGCCATATTTGTACGGACAACCTTTTTCCTTACTCACAGATCACAACCCGTTAGTGTGGCTAAACCGTGTGTCTGGAGACAATGCCAGGCTGCTGCGCTGGAGCTTGGCGCTGCAGCCCTTTGACTTTACTATCCATTACCGGCCAGGAAAACAAAACGGTAACGCTGACGGGTTATCCAGACAGACTGAACTCGAGAAGTGATCTGTGAGTACTCTCCCGGACATCCCCAAGCCGATCCGTTGGGATCAGACTGTGTATGCCGGCTTGGTTCTGGGGGAGCATTGTGGCAAACCTAGCCACTTCTGGACTATATTCATTGCAGGTTGTCCGTAGGCTGAAGCTATACTATGTAACGTTAACTGTATATGTATTTTCCTATGGCCGTTCGCATGCTGACAGCCGTATGCTGCCAGCATACAAAGCATTCATACGGCGAAACACGGCTATCCTGGCCGTTCACCGTACGAATGTGGACTCCCCAGGTAGACCACACATTCACAGGTCGTGTGGCACCAATTACCCGGTTGCAACATTGTTGCAATCGGTAATTAAGGGCTCTCCTAGGTGGCCGTCGTTCGACTACCGACCATGCGGCGGTCGGCCATCTTGGATCCTTTGTCTCTGCAGCGGTGTTCGGTCGTCGAGAGCCTGGAACTGAAAACGGCTACTCAATGATCCGAACACCGCTGGACTTCTAGAGCGTTCGGGAGTTCCGCGTTCGGTACATTATGTGTCCCGTACTTATTCGGTACTTTTAAACCCACTTTAATGTTTAACTGTATTATGTGCGGCGTTCGGTCAAATCAGCTGGGATCGGAGCGGTATTCTCCCAAAGTGTGCGCCCCGACCCCAGCTATCTACCGAACGTTCAGTTATTCCGAAGTACCGAATATTGGGTGAATTACAGATTTTAATGTCAATTGTCCGTTTTGCTGCACGAGGGGATAATCCACTTAATCGTCCATTTTAGTGGGAGTATCCTTCTCGTGCAGCAATGCCTGTTGGGAAAGTCACAGTGCATGTTGGGAGAAATCCCCTGGAATTACTGTATGGAAACCCCTTGCATGGGGAACTGTATAAATATGCTGCCTGTGAATAAACCGAGTTAGTTGACTCCCAAACTGTGTTTCGTCCGGTTATTGGGAGGATTGGGGATATTGCCTTGCTTTCTACTCTGACTGTGGATTTCCTAGATGTACCAACGGATATCGTATGCTGATACATTGCATTCCGTTACAGTCAGCGTGTGCCATTTGACCTGCGGCATCGATATAAGCTGACCCGGGATTCAGACGAAGAGGCATCTGATAGTGCTTTAATTGTTGGGCACCAGTCAACTGTCGGGTTTGGATGGGGCTACGTAGAGAGGCGTCAGTCATGGGTTCCGGTCGGGGAGAGATAGGGTATGGGGATGTGGGAGGTCGGTTTTGGGAAAAGGTCGTAAATAAAACACTTCGAGCCGAGCTAGATGAAGCTTGACCGGAAGTCTGAAGTGGCGCCAAATCAGGATATTCGTTTCTAATGGGGGTGGATTCTGGTTCCGGAAGGGGAGATTTAGTACGAGGGGGGGTGGATCCTGTACTGGAGGAGGAAGCGGAAGTGGATGAGGGTAATGAGGGGAGGGGTGCAGGACTTCCTGCGTTTGCGTCACTTCTTCTTAACGGAAAGTAAGGGGGCGGCAAAGGGATCTCGGACTCAGGGGGCGTGTCCAAAATGGGCCTAACACCAGTCCTAGTGGACGAGCAAGTCCTAGCTACCATGAGGCGACACTGCTCCTCGTGGCATGTCTGGAGCCATTTTGGCGAGTCATTTACGGCCTGTCTCCAACAGTCAATATAAGGAAACTGGCCGTAAAGTTCAGGCCTACCCGATACAGCCACGTGTAAGCGCTGTACCAGAGTTGGATCCAAACTGCCACGTGGCGGCCATGCCGCAACCAAAGTAGGCCACTCCCTAGTACACAAAGTGACCAAACGTACAGGAGACATCTTTACCCCAAAATCACAAACTTTGAATCCCTTTTTAAAATTCTTAACCATACATCCTAAGGGATCCGGAATCGTTGACTGCGACGCACCCATACTTAACAATGGAACGTCGTCGACAACGAATACTATACACGCGTACTATTCAACAGTCACACCCGTTTCCTCTGGCAACAGCACCACGTGGTACGGTTACCAAGTGAAACGTACACAATAACAATAAACACTCAGGGAATTCCCGTACACACACAGCTGTTACACCAGTCACTATATAATCAATATTATGCCCTTTGGCGTAACTATACAGTCACCCACGCTATAATTCTCTATATACGAATTACCCGTCTATAACACACCCCAGTAACATCGTCTTTTACAAATAGCGGTTACAGTACGGTTAGCATAGGTCAAAGCACAAGTTAAGGTCACAATACAATTATTAGTGGTTATGGTGTTAAACATGCAATGGACGACAATGATTAGTACTTATTATATAATGTCAGTAAATATACAGGGTTATGGTACCGTGCACTATAATACAGCAACACACTATTAACACTCTCGCTAGACGGCTGAGCTCGCGCTATCTAACAAGATATACACTTTACTAAAACAATCGTTAACACATTTACAATTCCCAACTAAACTATTGGCCAGTACCTTGAATGGACTACCTAAAACTATATACACCCGTTTTGGTTAGCCACACTGCCCAATCACCACATATATAGCGAGCTAGAGAACCGAATTTACACAGGCGCCTCTTAGTCGCACTATCAAAAGTCTAGTGGGTTCCAAATTTACACGCCTTCCCACTTAGCCCAGATAGGATGAGAACTAGCGAACCGAATTTACACAGGCGCCGCTTAGTCTCCCGGTCCCTCCGACCTAGCGAACGTAATATACACCCTAGAACGCTAGTCTAGACAAGACACCGGTGTCCGGCTAGGGCTATTTACACCAGGACCCCGCCTGACTAACCAAATCAAACGGTCTGACTAAAGAGCGTTCGATCGAGCGGTGCGCCTTCGCTCCTTCCCTCCGACAGAGGGGGCAGATACACAGATTCAAAACCCCTTTGGGCCTACCGCACAATCGGTATACCCCTAGTGGGTCCTGCCGTCTAAAACAGCAGTTGTCTTACCTCCTCGTTCCTGAACCTGAGTTCACACTCATCGACGGGGACACCCCAGCACTTCTCACGTAGAGGCCGATGATCTCCTGGACAACAGACCAGTGGCGCCGAGACGAAGGGAGGTCCACGCAGAAGTTCAGGGGTGCAGCCGTAGAGAACGTGGGCAAAGATAGACCGTCTCACGCCTCTGCCTCTCAGCTACCGTTGAACGATGAGCTTCCCGGCCAACGCACCAAATGATACCGGAGAAACTGACGGAAGCCAAGCACAGAGAGATGGACACAGGTTTCTTCAGGAAGGAAGAGATTCTTTATTGGATCACCGATCGGGACTCAGAGGGACTAGCGTCACCAAAATACAGCAAAGTCTGAGTACTGAATACATAGAGTACATTCCTTATATAGCACTGTAGCTCCTCCCACAATTAACTACACCCACACATACCCTTAACCTATTTAATAAATAGAGTCTAAACTCATCCATCCGGTCTAACCACGTGGCTCATCTGATACAAAGGAGAGGGACGCGTAATTCCAGTTCTTACATTCCTGCACCTGGTCAGTACAGTGATAACAGTATCTTAGCTACGTGTAATTAACTAACTGATACTACAAACACATATACATACATATGCCTTGTGGCAATCTTAGCCTGCTAAACTTGTATTTTACTGGAATTACATCACACTATAGGGTCAGGAACGCAAATGTGTATTCCTGACCCAATAGTATTAAAACCACCACTTAGGTGGCTTGCTCCCCAGCCCCCTTAAAAGGTAATAAAACGTATCTTATTTCCGGCACAGCTAGCGTCTTCCTCTTTGGCTGACATCATCAGAATTGGTGATCTCAGCCAATCGGGAAAGCACTGAATTGGCTGAGATCCCCCAACACGTGAATCAATGCATCTCTATGAGAAAAGTTCAGTGTCTGCATGCAGTGCATTGAGACGCTGAATGGTAGTGCTGCACAATGTGCCGCACTGCCCCAGAAAGCACCTCCAGTGGCCATCTAAGGAGTGGCCACTGGATGTGTCCCTAGGCTGTAAGGTTTCTCTGAAAACACAGTGTTTGCATGAAAAAGCCTGCAAAGAATGATTATACTCACCAAAACAACTACAATGAGCTGTAGTTGTTATGGTGACTATAGTGTCCCTTTAGGTCTCATTTTGAATCCCTAGTAGTTACGTGAAGTAAACAATAACGTCTGGTCTCTTACACCCAACCTCCATTTGAAACTACACTTGTACTCGTATATAAACCCTGCACATTTTAAGTATAATTTTTTTTTTTTTTTTAAAGCAAGCTGAGGCACAGAGAAATTGTGGTATTCAGTTTCTAATCTTGACACAGATCAGAAATAGATTGTTGCATTCATGGCACATGCTGTAACACCCAGCATTTCAGCACAACGGATCACTAAATAAATAAATACACATATAAATCAAATAGACAGTTTACGCCTATTGGAATGCATGGACCTGGAGCTTCAGCTCTAATAGTCCCTACATTAGAGAGACACTGTCACCGTCTGGGTACTCTGCAGAATTTGCAAAGACCCACAACAGTGACATCGCCGCTGGGGTCCGGAAAAGGTGTGATTTACTTATCTGAATCTGTCCCTCGTGGGTGTAGCCATCTTCCTTTGGTGTCTCCTCTTCATTTTCTGGTGCTTCAGCATCTAGAGCCGACGATTCTATATTTATTAAATACTAATTTTTCAGGGGAAGGTGACAATGCCACTTTAATCTGACCCTGACAGTCTTATAAAGCATCTATGTATTAATTGAATCTATTAGATAACATGCACCATTATGTGTCATGTTAGCTTCTTTCTCTAAGCCTTCTAGCAAAAAGGAAATAATCATGATGATTTTTGTTTGACGCCCTATCATGGACATTTTTCCTCAGTGATTCTTGAAATGTCCCTCTATGTATTTAGATACATCCTGACACCTTACGGCTATGTTGAAAATAAATATTAGGACAGCTTGGATAATCATAGACGCTACACACAGGACAAATTTATAGAAGTGCTAATAGAAAAGTGTCACAAAGTTTCAAGGTGTGTGTGTGTGTGTGTGTGTGCGTGTGTGTGTGCATGTGGTATTTTATATAGGAAATAAAATACCTACATTTATTACAGATTTAAGTTTAGAATAATCACTTTATAAACATTGAAAATACTGAAAACAATGATGATAATTGGCCCATTCAGCTTTTTGACGACCCTGTCAGACTTTTTTTTTTATTACAGAGTCAAATCGCTAAGCCATCTGTGGAAAAAGATTTGCAATGCAAAACTGTTCATATATAATATGAGACAATATACACTCATATTCATATTCCTCCTAGCTCTGAATGGAAATAGCCAGACTCAATTAACCTTGGTACTGCAACACTCACACCCAGTGCACACAAATGTGCAGCCAGTTTTACGCCAAAACAAATCTTCTGGAATGAAAGGCATAAAATCCAACTTGGCAGGACCCCCTCTGATAATCTGGCACCAGGTGGTCTCTCAAACTTTAATACCTCCCATGTATTAATTATTTAGGTTTTACCATTACCTTGCATTTTTAATTCAAGAGTGTGCATAATAAATCACTATGAATATACATGACATCACTATCAATATACAATAAACTAAGCATTATGACTTGTAGCATTAGAAATAGCTATGCAAATCTTTTTTGGGAGCTGGAACAGGGGCTCCTCCTGACTGACTGTGCTACACGAAAAGTCAAAGTGCTGCACATGGAATGAATGGGGAGGGGGTGCTTTTCTTTAGGGTAAAATCCACTTCAAATTATGCTGCATTTAAAAATAAATTGTGGGTAATGAAGGGGGCTTGCATTGTGTGCCTACTCCCAGGGGAAGGAGAGAACTGCTTCTGTACTGGGGACAATGGGAAGCAGTGAGTGGCAGGGAGCTGCTCTCATTAGCTGCCTTGTGACCCTGGGGGCTGGGAGTGACAGCCTTGGGGGGCTCCAGCAGGCTTCCAGACATGGACAGAGGGAGACCACCAGAAGTTGTCTACACATGACAGAAAGCAGCAGCAGCAGCAGCCCACTAGCTCAGCTCCTGATACAGATAAACCCAGGACTGCAACAGGAGGCAATTACAGCTGTAGCCTGGAGCAAGCCCTGACTGGCACATCACCCTGGGATATGGGCATCCCAAACAGCAAGTGGCACCTTCTGCCAGCCTGATTCATGGACACACTCATTATTTCTGCCTGGACCTAATTTCTGTCATTGTTATGTGGATCTTAAAACAGGATTATTAAAAACTGGATGTTCTTATTCCACAGAGGGCTGCAGTGCCCCGGACCAGTCCAGTGCCCTCTAGGCAGCCCTACTGATTTCAATTTTGCCATGGGCAGGGGAGACCCAATCGTTAATGGGTGAATTATATTCTGGGGATTTGTGAGGACACCGGAGAAGGAGAGCAGCCGTTGGATGCCAAGGAGTGACTCAGACACCATCTCCTGGCCAGGCTGCAGACCTGGCACTCAGTATGGGCACCATGTGGGCTAGCTGCCTGGTGCTGGCTTTCTTCACCTGGGGCACGGCCAGGGCGCAGGGCGAGTACTGCCACGGCTGGCTGGACGCTGCGGGCAACTACCAGGCGGGATTCCAGTGCCCAGAGGATTTTGATACATTAGACGCAACTATCTGCTGCGGCTCCTGCGCTCTGCGCTACTGCTGCGCCGCCTCGGACGCACGGCTGGAGCAAGGCAGCTGCACCAATGACCGGGAGCTGCGGGACCCGGGAGTCACAGCGCGTGAGTTAGTGGGGCGGCCGGCAGGGGGCAGTGTAATACAGCCAGGCCGGGCTGAGAGCGGGGGCAGGGGGCTCCAGGGGTCAGGCTCTTGGCAGAGATCTGTGCTGTGTGACTGGGCAGGCTGCAATGTGGAGGCACTCAGGGGTACAGAGGGTCATTCATCCCATTGTACAGCGCTACGGAGTCTGATGGCGCTATATAACTAATAAAATAATAATAATGCAGGGACTGGAAGACATAGGGTTAATTTAGGGCCAGGGTCTATATTGAGGATTTTCCCAACACTTTGTGTTAGAAAACATACATTTTAGTGTTACATATAGGGTTAGTGTTATAATGGGAGTTACACTAAATATTAACCCTCACTTTAACCCTTAGTTTTCCAACTCTCTGTGCTGGAGTGCACCTCTAACCTTAAACTTCTATCTAACCCTGATTGTATGGGTGTAGAAAGTGGGTAATAGGGGGACACATCCCCTCCCCCAAAAAATATAGTGAATGGGGTGGGAAACAAATAAATATAAATTTGAAAGTATTTATTAGATACCATATCTATATTATATATTTAAATATATAACTAAAATGTGCGGTCAGGTAGCTCAATAATTCTCTGTTCCATTTCCAGTATCATATTTAGTGATAAGGTATCAATGTTAACTATACAAATCTACTTGGTTTAACACATGCTCCCTAAGGGGCACATTGTTGTTATGAAAGGCTGCCCTCCCCATTTACACATATATCTGACTGTACTCACCTTGCAGGACCTGTCTGTCAATTTAAGTGTAATATTCAATAAATCCTCAAACAAGCAATCTCTGTAGGGAACCACATAGTAAGCACTTATGAATAATATGGGTTTTTTACAAGCATTGGTGTGTAGTGAATGAGCACTTTTGGGAGTATAGAGTGAATATTGGGGCACTGAAGGAACACTGGGTGTAATTAGGCGGTATTGAGTGAGTGTTGAGGTTTTTTTTTTTTTTAATAGACACTGAGTTTGCAAGTAAACAATTTATGAAACAGTAAATGTGCCCATGGGGTACTGTGTAAACTGGGGGCGTTGGGATATATGGGAGATTATTATGGCCTGTACAGCTGCCACACCAGCTAGTTATCTTCCCATTCTAGTTACTAAGTTTAACTTATTTAACTGTGATAGATAATGAAGGAAGATAATAATGAACAGAACAAATAGTGGATACCTAGGTAGCCTGGGGGTAGAATTGAATGCAAGTACTGTTAAGGAATTCAAGCATTATTTCTATGGAAATAAGACAGTACTGAATAACAAGCTATACACAGTCCATTATTGTATTGATGGCAAGATAGCTGGTCCAATTAGATTGATTTTATAGTTACAGCTGACAGGAGTGGTAGTATGGGCTAGCCGCTAGACAGTTGCTCAACAAACTCAACAGATAAGGCTATGATCTATAATCATTTAATGTTTTTTGTTTTGTTTTGTTTTTTACAATTTTCATCTTTATAGGGTAATTCTTAGTTGTTAGGAATTTTAAATGAATTTCAACTTTTTTATCCAGAACACACAAACTGAAGAAAACGTTTTTGTTTGACTATTTTAATCTAAAAATGAAATTAATATTGAACTAATGACAATTTCCATTTCAATGAATAATTTTGTAAATATTCGTAATTGAAAGGAATGGGATGCATTACACATCCAATAATATAACGGTATATTGTATCCGGCCTAGTCTATACATAGCTATATAAAAGTGACAGAACTGGACCAGTTTTTAATTTCATCATTTATTAGGGATGTGCCTGGGTAAAAAAATGACTTCGGTTTCATTTAGAATGTTTTGAATTTTTGTTTGTCCACAATTCGAAAATGATCAATTCAGGCAAACTTTCCAAAATTAGAGAGCCCGTTATTTCCTGTGGCTAATGAATGAAGGTGGCAGCCACAAAGTTACAAAGTACCAATTTAGGGAGTTATCTGCTAAACTGCCAAAAGATAATAATGAAGAAAAGCCCATTTCTTAATTTTGATATTTCAGCTGTGTAGTAAATAACTCTCTAATTTGCTATCATTTCTTGGGATTGCCATAAAGATACCAACTACTATATGAGGGATCTAGCTGCTAAACAGCACATTCATTTGTTATTCTTAAATATGGCAATCCCATATAAGGATACCAATTTAGGAAGTTCTCTTTTAAATAGATGGAAAAGCAACGTTAAGAAAAGCCCTTTTCTTCATTTTGATCCTTAAGAAATTTAATAGATAGCGCCCTAATTTTGTATGAAACATGACAATCCCAGGATAGCAAATTGGGGAGTTATCTAATACAATGTTAATACAACAATTAAAGAGCCTTTTTAACCCCTTAAGGACCAAACTTCTGGAATAAAAGGGAATCATGACATGTCACACATGTCATGTGTCCTTAAGGGGTTAAACATTATTTTTTAATGATCCTTTAACTGTTTACTAGATAACTCACTAATTTGCTGTCCTTATGTGGGATTGCCATATTTGAGGATACCAAATTAAGGAGCTATATATTAACAGCTGAATAATTAACTTTAGGTAAAATCCCTTTTTTTTAACTTTCAGTTGTTTAGTATGTATTATTAACTCCCTAATATGCTATCCTTATCAAAATGAATGGATCCAAAATGATTTCTTTTGATTAGTTTCGAATCCGTTCATTATTGTTTTGATTCACATTAATCTAGAAATTTGGACATCTCCAGCTTGCACAATTTGGATGATACGATTATACACGTCTGTTATTGATTATTTGGTGTTTTAGAAATGCTTGTTTTAGTTAATTACTTACATTCCTGCAGCAGTTTAATCCAATTAACTGAAGTCTAACATGACAGTAAATGTCTCCTACGATGCATGAGTGACGCAGGGTGATTGCAGGATATGCATTATGTAAAGCCTTTCTGGTGGAAAAAATACAAAATTGGGAGTAGACGAGGAATTGCACATTTTACTACAAAATATTTTTGTTGGAAAAAAAATTCATTTTATTTCTGTTTTTCTGTTTCAGCAATTGTGGCTTAAAACTTTAAATCCCCTTGTCAATTCCTCACAATTTCTGGTTTATTAAAAACATTTTTAAAAAATAAATAAAAACTTTTTTTTAAAGTGCACGCATTAGGGCTCAGTTTCCCTATATCCCAGTATTGAGATAAATCAGTAAAAAGTTTTTTCTTTTTGTAAATATATACGTACATTTTGCATTACATATGCCCCAGAAACGCTTGCAGAGGAACGCACAATATAATACATGGCCTGATATATTAGTGTAAGTATCACATGTCTGTCATTACCATTCTCAGATATACTGCATATACTGAGATATGAGACTCAAATAAGTCAAAAATGATTTCTCTAAAAAAATTAACTGGGGATGCACCAGAAACTCCCAAAATGTTCATAATGTATTTCTATATCAAGGATCAAGATGTGGTTAATTGAAAAATGAGTTGCAAATATACACTAAGATGCCTGCTTTATCCTACTTCTTCCGAGTCAGTTTAGTAAATAGACCTCTTGGTTTTCTCTCTGCCATGTATAATGAAGCATCATAACTCCATAAAAATGAGTGTTCACGTTGCCATGGTAATTCAGATATTTTGACAGGTGTAACTGAGTAACTTATATAATGGCACATAGCAATGGTTGCCACATTGGCCACCTGAGGCCCTATAGGATAAATGTTCAACTAAAATTGCTACTTTAAGAATATATACTCTGTTTTAATAAATATACATACTTATTTATAGTTATTTACAGGTAAAAAAATCAATTAAGTACAAGTCCTTTTCTGAATTTAGATTTTTCAGTTGTTTAGTAGGTATTATTAACTATTTAACTTGCTATCCTTATCAAAACAAATTGAACCAAAATAAATTCTTTTGATTAGTTTAGGATCTGTTCCAGAAATTCGGACGCCTCCAAATATTTTTTATTATATTTTAACCTACATTGTCTACATTTTGTTGTTTTGTGTGTGTTGCGCATGCATCCACACTTAGCATGACGGTTTAATCGGCACCATTAATATTTAAATAACAACAGCAAGTATTACCTTATTATTTACAGCACAGGGCAACTGTGTGCTTACCCCCAGTCAATTTTAAATCTGCCCACTTTTTTTAGACCTGATCTTTGTTGGAAGGGCATGCAGTCTAAAATATTCCCAATATTGCATAAACTCTTTCCCTTTTTTATCACAGGTTTATATGCTGTTTTGTAGTGAGAGAAATTACCGTAGACAAATGTACGGACATATCCAAGTCATATCACTAGTGCCTGAATTAAATAAAAACAAAACAAACAAACAAAACAAATAAACAAACCAACGTTGACTGTTTCTCAATGGACATGTAGAGAAAATATATTTGGCATACATACAGTAGCTGGTAAGGTGGGTCAGTTGTAAATCAAAATTGACATCATTAAAGATGGTTAAATCCTTTTTGCTGTTACCTGCAAACATCTAGACACGCACAAATGCTCTAATTTCAAGTGTCATATAATAGGCATTCTGTATTTATCAAATATAGCCCTATTAATACCAAGTGCTTTGCAGAACAAAAGGACCGTCAGATTCCAGTGTTTTTTTTATCTGGATATAAATGTGCAAATGTTTATTCATGTCACACATCGACATCACACATTTAAATGAATAAAAAAAAATATTTTTGTTGTATTGATTGTTAATGGACAAGAATAATCTTAAACATCAACTCCAGCATAGTGATCACAAAGTATTTTTATTATGTAACTTTTCATTGCATTCTTAATATACGTTACAGATCTGGTCTCATATTTCCTCACCATAATCTTCTTTCATATACTATTAAACCCTAACAACTATACAGCAAAGTAGGGCCAACACATAATCCGTATCACCACCACAGCCCGTATATTGCCACCTTATTGCACTGTGCCCCCATTAATTCCCCACACATTTCCCACTGTGCTAACAGGTGTCCGGGTGTACAAAACTAATTCAGTTTGCAATAACGAAATGTCACATACAAGTGTGACACTTGTGTATACACAAACTACCACAACAAGAGGACATCGTCTTACAAAGTTTAGGCATCTGCTTACGACCCCCTTAATCTATGGGGTCTCTATACTAGTGTGATAAAGGTTTAAAAATAATATCAGGAAGTATTACTTTACTGAGAGGGTAGTGGATGCATGGAATAGCCTTCCAGCTGAAGTGGTAGAGGTTAACACAGTAAAGGAGTTTAAGCATGCGTGGGATAGGCATATAAGGCTATCCTAACTATAAGATAAGGCCAGGGACTAATGAAAGTATTTAGAAAATTGGGCAGACTAGATGGGCCGAGTGCCATGATATACAAACAAGATAGTTCATAAGTAGTGCATCTTTTTTAGTATAAAAAATAGAGACATGGCATGTAAATAGGCAGACCTCACAAAGAACAGGACATAAATCAACAATATAATAAGAAATTGTGTCCAACCCCCTCCGCCCCCCCCCCAAAAAAAGTCAAAAAATATTAAAAGTCTGTGCCTGCTGGAAGGGGGGAGTTGAAAAGGCAGGTTAAATACCTAAGAGAGCTCTGTACTCGTTTCAAGTCGACCCTGACCATTGGTGGTGTTTTTTGTTGTTGTTGTTTTTTGGTTTGGACACTTTTTCTTATTATTTTGTTATTTTAAGCCCTGTTGTTTATGCCGGCTATTTACATGACATGTCACAATTTGTTATACTAATAAAGATTCACTACTCGTGAACTATCTCGTTTTTATATAATGGATGGCAGTGAAGTGGGGAAAAAAGACCTAAAACCAACCAAAAAAATAAAATAAAACAACAAGACAACCAAGTATATATATATATATATATATATATATATATAAAAAATGTTGCATGAGCATACATGAAGTGTCAGTGGTGATTTTGTTTAATAAATAATATTGCAAACACCATAGACAATGTTCCATGCCATAGAGCAGTTTAAAACAGATTATAATAATAATAATAATGGTTATTGCTACTTTATGTATATCATCAGTGGAAGAAATCCTCAATAAATCATACTTTTAGCTCTTTTACTTAGGTGCAGCTGCTGCATACTTCCCTATTAAAGTGCTAGAAATATTTGGCACATATTCAGGTACAGATTGTGTTGTAGTAATGTTACAGGTCTATTAGCCAAGTTAAAGAAACTCTCTAATATATAATTTCCAAATAGTTATTTATTTTTGGTCCAGTTTTTAGTTCACTGCAGCTGGTTAAACCCCATTAAGACTTTGAGAGCCATGAAAATGTCTAGTAACTAAGAGAAAACTAGTTTGCAATGGAAGCAAAACATGTACGGGGCTTGATTCTGCTGTCAAATACAAATCCCACCGCAGGAATCCCTGGGTGTTTGTATCCCTAGTAGGTAGGTATACACGTAAACGTCATTCTAATTACCATAACAACATTTCATCGTTGCAAAGTTGATGGTGCAGAGACACCACATACACAAGTAGGACTGAGTTCTGTTGTTACACTGGTGAAAGCCAATGATAGCAGTGAAAGCATTATTTATCTCTGTCACGTTCACATTAAATGATGTGGAACACAACTGCAGATTTCTTAGGACTTTGATCTTTTATTAAGACACTTAGATGGAACTGAGACTTCAGTTCCAGAATTACAGGTACTGTTTCTTTAAATAATAAACGGTTTGTTTCATTCAGCAATGACAAGGTTCAGAATTCATTAGAGTCCGTTATTCTTGTTAACAGTTCAAATTATAAGAGATTGTATACATTGGAATTATCAGTAGCAAGACTGGTGCAGCAAAACTTAAATTGTACTTGTTTTGAGGGATGCTGTAGCAGGCTTGCTGGACAACTTTATAGCAGACTTTAGTATGAAGAAATAAGACTATCTGTAGCAAGACAGGTACAGCTGAACTTGAATAATACTTGATTTGAGGAAAGCTGTAGCAGGCTTGCTGGACAACTTGATAGCAGACTTTAGTATAAAGAAATAAGACTATCTGTAGCAAGACAGGTACAGCTGAACTTGAATAATACTTGATTTGAGGAAAGCTGTAACAGGCTTGTTGGAAAACTTGATAGCAGACTTTAGTAAGTTGAAATAAAGCTTTAGCATTGTTAGCTCTTAACTCAGAGACTGTAAGTTACTTAACTTCCAGAAGTAGAGGGATTGTGTCCCCAGCTCTCCTCTGAGGCGGTTGCTTCAGTGAATGGTTGCAGAGAGTGCTGGCACCTGTCGGTGATGAGGAGAGATGTTGGGGACTTGAATATTCCTCCAGTCCGGTCCAGTAGCGAGTGGTCGTCTCAGCGAGGTATGTGAGCCGGTGAGTTTGGCGCGGTACGCGTTTCAATAATCCAGCCTCTATCAGCTGGTGCGGTCGCATTAAATAGCAGACCGCGTCAATGGGGGTGTGGCTAAGCTCCGTCAAACCCGGAAGCATGAGGAGACATCGGGAGGCTTAAGGCCTGACAATCTCATACTTCTCTAGAATGAGTGGGTAGGCCTGCAGGGGGTGTCATCAGTGACATAACTTGTGTCACTGGTGACACCCATAATGAGAGAACCTGCCTGGGAAGTGGGCTTATCCACCCAATAAAGGGGCATGTCAGCCCAGCCGGACCTCAACATACAGAACCATGCAGAGAGTGCTGCTAAAGTGCTCTCTGCATGGTCTTAGAGTCCACTGCACAGTGCAAATGTGTCAGCTCCCTGGTGTTCACAGATGTGGGACATCAGGGATCTATATTGGGACGGCTGGACAGGAACCCAAAATAGGGTCTACTCATGCTGCAAAAGGCAGGCCTAAGGGGGTGTGAGTTGTGCGGCCACAAAGGTGCCATGGCGGCCGACATAGCTCCCACACGTGAGGGCAATGCAGTGGCAGAATTGCAAAAGCTGGCCACAAGTAAGGGGGCCATGGGTGGAGGCAGAGCTAAACAGATGGTGGTGGCGGAGCAAAACACGCAATGGGGCAGAGCTAAATGGGCAGCGAGGGCAGAGCTAAATATGGCCTGCACCCTCTGCCCAGTTACTGCTGCCCGGTTACTGCTGCATACGTAGTGGGAAGCAGGAAGGAGTCCCTGCTTCCGCAACAACTAGATACCAAGGACTGCAGTGCCTCCACTCCTCTCCACTCCATGATGTTCCAGATGCAATATATGGGTTACATAGGTGGACATTGCAGCAACCTTCAAATGTTTGACTTGCACAGCTTAAGAGGGCATTTCAGTCATGCTCTGAGTGCCAACATAATTTAAGTGCATTTCATTAGTTTTGAAAGTTAAAACATTTCAGCTTTCTGCATTGTGCTCTGCCTACTTAGCCACGCCTCCTCATAATGCAAATTCCTTAACACTTTTTGAGTAAATGCTCAGCTCAGCCAATGAAAGATCAGTGTTAGCTGGGATAGTGACATCACTCCACGCCAGGGGCGTACCTAGAGCATTTGGCACCCGGGGCGGACCCTGAGTGTGGCACCCCCCCCCCCCCCCCCCCCCCCCATAATAAAAATGTAAGAAAACACCCACATATTTTTTCAATATTTTCAATACCAGTGCTTTTGTAGAAAAGGGCTGGTGAGAACCTTCTAGAAAACTCCTGCCCTGCCCCTTTCTACAAAGCCCCTGGTCTCGCCCTTCATATAAAAACCCTGCACCCCGATCACATAAATTTCATTCACTCCCTACACATAAAAATCCTGCACACCCCCTTAATAAAAAACCCTGCACACCCCCTTAATAAAAAACAAAAACGTGCACAACCCCTCTTAATAACAAACCCTGCACACCCCCTTAACAAAAAAACAAAAATCTGCAGTGCACATCCTCCCTTAATAAATAGAATACTGCAACCCCCTTAATCAAAAAAACCCTGCACCCCCATTATTTAAACCTCCCCCTTTAATTCTTTAATCCACAGCCCCCTTTAATTAATCCACACCCCCCTTAATTAATACACCCCCTTAATAAATCCTCACCCCCCCTTAATTAATACACCCCCTTAATTAATCCTCACTCCCCCTTAATTAATACACCCCCTTAATTAATCAACACACCCCTTAATTAATACACCCCCCTTAATTAATCCACACACCCCTTAATTAATACACCCCTTTAATTAATTCTCACTCCCCCTTAATACACCCCACTTAATTACTCCACCCCCCTTAATTAATCCACACCCCCTTAATTAATACACCCCCCTTAATTAATCCACACACCCCTTAATTATTACACCCCCTTAATTAATCCACTCACCCCTTAATTAATTCACTCACCCCTTAATTAATCCTCACTCCCCCTTAATACACCACCCTTAATTAATACTCACTCTCCCCTTAATTAATAAACCCCCCTTAATTAATCCACTCACCCCTTAATTAATCCTCACTCCCCCTTAATACACCACCCTTAATTAATACTCACTCTCCCCTTAATTAATAAACCCTCCTTAATTAATCCACACCCCCCTTCATTAATACACCCCCCTTAATTAACCCACACCCCCTTAATACACCCCCTTAATCCACACCCCCCTTAATTAATACTCACTCCCCCCTTAATTAATACTCCCCCCTTAATTAATCAATACACCCCCTTAATTAATACACCCCCCTTAATTAATCAATACACCCCCCTTAATTAATACACCCCCTTAATTAATACACCCCCCTTAATTAATCCTCACTCCCCCTTAATTAATACACCCCCTTAATTAATCAACACACCCCTTAATTAATACACCCCCCTTAATTAATCCACACACCCCTTAATTATTACACCCCCTTAATTAATCCACTCACCCCTTAATTAATCAAATCACCCCTTAATTAATCCTCACTCCCCCTTAATACACCACCCTTAATTAATACTCACTCTCCCCTTAATTAATCCACACCCCCTTAATTAATCCACACCCCCTTAATTAATACACCCCCTTAATTAACCCACACCCCCTTAGTACACCCCCTTAATTAATACTCACTCCCCCCCTTAATTAATACTCCCCCTTAATTAATCAATACACCCCCCTTAATTAATACACCCCCTTAATTAATACACCCCCCTTAATACTCACTCCCCCCTTAATTAATACACCCCCCTTAATTAATACACCCCCTTAATTAATACTCACTCAAACCTTAATTAATACTCCCCCTTAATTAATCAATACCCCCCCTTAATTAATACACCCCCCTTAATTAATACACCCCCTTAATTAATACTCACTCAAACCTTAATTAATACACCCCCCTTAATTAATACACCCCCCTTAATTAATACTCACTGAAACCTTAATACACCCCCCTTAATTAATACACCCCCTTAATTAATATACCCCCTTAATTAATACTCACTCCCCCTTAATTAATACAGCCCCCTTAATTAATACAGCCCCCTTAATTAATACACCCCCCTTAATTAATACACCCCCCCTTAATTAAACCTCCCTCCCCTTTAATTCTTTAATCCATTATCCACCCCCCCCCCCCTTTAATTAATTTAGCCCCATCACATAAAATTACTACTTACATTTTATTGATGCCTTGACGACTGGGTGCCTCACCGCCCGGATCCTTCCGCTGAAGATCCGTGAAGGCGGGCTGACGGCGCTGCGCACGACGTCATCCCGTTGCGCGACGCCGCGGCCCGCAACACTCCTCCCCTTCTCATCCTTGTAGTAAGTCCTGCCGGGCCGCAAAGGTGCTGCGGCTGTGCGCAGCGTAATGATGGGGGCCGGGGGGTGACACATGACACCGGACGTCATGGCACCCCCCTAGTCAGTGGCACCCGGGGCGGGCCGCCCCCCCCGCCCCCCCCTTAGTACGCCACTGCTCCACGCCATAACCAATCACTGCCTTCTTATTATTTATCCTATTAACTCTTAGCATGGCTTTGAAATTCTATACAGATATTAAAGGTACATTAACTTTGGAGGTGGAGTCACAATGATTTTGCATTGGCAAAGGAACACTGTTTACCTTCCAATCAGGAAGACGTTTTGTGAAAATAGACCGTGTGGCAAACAGCTGCAAAATATATATGTATTTTAATTATTATTTTTAAGCAAAACTAAAGAGATTTGTACGTGGAGAAAAACACAGCTCGCATAAGAGGCCATCAGATACACTGAAGTCATATTGGTGCCTATTGGTGTTCCTTTCAGAGAACATTCACAGATATCTGTACATGGCTTAGATATTTCCTCTGATGACAGCCTGTCAGGGTGATCAGTGCTTTAGTCACCTTATAGCAATTTGTGAACACTTGTATACCATGCATACTCATCGTAGTCTTGCAACTTGTTCAGCCGCAGGTTATGCAGTCTCCCAGGAAATATCCCGTTGGGACAGTCTAAACATTTTGAGCATTGAGATTATGGGCCACAAGCCACTCCATGGTATGCTAGCAAAGGCCACGCACAAATCCTGCCTGCTAAAAGTGTGTTATGCTGCAGCCCACAACCCACTGTAGGCTAGTGGCTTAGGGGGCTTTTGCCTCCTGACACCTTTGATAACCCTCCCATGATTGATATGTCAGGAAGATGCTATGCTTACCGCTTACCAACCGCTGATTGATCACCTCCAGTGTGCTTCCTCCTCCAGCTCCCTCGGAGACTGACCTGGAAGTGATCACTGAACCATAAGTTAGGACCATTGCGCCACGGTCGCATTACATGGCGTCATCTCGGTTTGGGTCCATTTCCTTGACTTATTGATTTGCATGATCGTTCGCATGTTTTTGGCTTATTTCAGGCTAATATTAAGGGGCTTTCGGTTCCTTTTACCCGCGCGAACAGTTCCCTCATTCGGCCCTTTGTTCGCATACAGTAACATACGCTTTCTTATTCATGCGAACGTATTTCTATTCTTTCGGTTCTATGGATCACACGAACACCCGGTTGCTTAGTGTGTTTGTGCAAATTCTCCTGATTACTTAATAGTTCACATAGGTATATGAATGACACTTAGCTATGCGAATGAGTATTTGGTCGCATGTAATTTCTAATCTACTAATTAGAATCTAATTTGTGGACCCAGGACATACTTGAAAATGAGAGAAATCTCAATGTATCTTTCCTGGTAAAATATTTTATAAATAAATAAATAAATAAATCTACATATACTTTTCTTATCTTTTGGCGGCTCATCAAAGTTGTCATTTCTAGGTTGGCCACTATTCAGTTAATAATTATCCCATAATCTTACACCCTCCTCTATTGTTCATGCTCATGTTTTTCTTATTTAGGTGTCACACTCTGTCCAACCTTTTTCCTGTCACAAGGTGCTCATCATTCCTGGCAAAAATTGCAATTTTCCTGGTATCTAGCAGTGGGGTAGGTTACCTTACATTATTTGGGTCCACAATCTGGCCCACATGGATTCCTACATTCTCAGATACTATCCTACGTCTTCCTCATTTTTAGGTTGCTGTTCCTTACTACTTTCCTTACTCTATTCCTACTATCGAACATACAGGTACGAAAAATTACTTATCATTCTATGTAGTGGTTCCCTATTAGTAAATGTTACTGGCTGTTAGGGATTTGGGTGTCCAATAGTGTAAGTGTTTGCGGCCTCTTTGCCATAGGCTAGTGGTCCCGCGAGGCCGACACTCATACTCGGAGGTATACGCCCATCGGTCCAACGCATAGTTATTCGACTGGCATGGTTGCATAGAGAGGGCCTCACCTATCACTCCCATACTATATTCTCCTTTAATTATCGAGAGGCCGACACCCCACCACAACGTTCAGTGGCTTAAAAATTCCCTTGTGCTAACACATAGGTAGAGTCTCTCAAGCTGCTTGGCAACTAGCAAGGCCTCACCTGTCACCTTTTAGTGTAATTGTTTGGCCGCTTGGCAATAGCTAGCCTGCCAGTACCAATTGGGTGCACACTAAAGGATACTTTTATATTTCAGTATGTCACAGGCCCCAGAAGCACCCCTGCTAGGTCTGGTACTCCTTCCCGTGGGGCATACGCAGCTAGTCCATCATCACTCAGATCATGGACTATCCTGTGTATTACCGCTGAACTCTGCAGAAGGAATATCCCAATCCCGGCTACTGCCAGGAAAGTAGAGTTGTTCAGGCTACTGAATGTCAATACCGACAATTCTGATGCTGGGGAAGGGCCTAGTGGATCCCAGCCGCCTGATGTCCAAGCCATAATGACCTCAGTGTTATCATCTATTGGACTAATTAATCATAGGTTGGAGCAGTTGGAGTCAGCCAGCACCATTAACTTACTTGATAGATCCACAGATGCTAACCCAGCTGCATCATCAATGACAACCCCGGGTGATTCTCTAGTTCCACTGAAAGTCCCTGAGGTCATTAACCCATTGCATATGGTTCCAGCTCATCTTAAAAAGGACATCCTGGAGGGCAAGGATGTTAACCTTGTCTTGCTGCTTATTGCCTCCCAGGATGTCATTGAGAATAGGACATATGCACATGGGGATATTTCAGTGGTGTTTAAAGTGAGAGACCCGAGGTTGATCAAGAAATTATCTTTATGTAAATTTGTACTGGCTTTTGGGATCTATAGGGAGCTGTATTGTTCCGTTTATCCTGAGAAAAGAGAGGAACTGGATGTGTATATGCATAAGCTGGTGGATCTGGGGTACAAGTACGGTGGGTACAGCCTTCTACGATTACCACCGTTCTTTTTCGTAAAAGGTGGCTGCAGCTCTGACTCAGTTCAACTTCAGTATGGATTGGAGTAGACTGGATAGTTAATCTGCAGACACTTTTGAAGGCCGTCACACTCCACAAACTTATGCCCTAATACGGCAGAAGTCTTGCAGGGCCAATTGGTTTCTTTCGCTCCCCGAAGTCTACTAAGATAATTAAGGATAAGCTAGGACATGACATTGTTAAACTTTGCCAAACTCTTGAGGAGCCACCCTTCACAACACTTGGTTAACTTTCTGATTGAGGGATTATCTGGGGGGATTTCACAAGGGTATCATTCACTTGCCATGTGGTACACTTGAATGTAATAATTTGCAGTCAGCTCTAGCAGATCCAGAATCAGTAGATAAATGGATAAAAACTGAGTTGGAACAGGGATTTGTTCTCGGCTCTTTTAGGTCCCCCCCTTTTACTTCATGGATGACAAATCCTATTGGGATAGTCACTGGTAAATCTTATATAAAAGCAGATTGATCATTGACCTATCAGCACCACATTCCTCCATGGCCCCTAGTCTTAGCTCCCTCATACCCTCAGAAGAGTTCTCCTTACAATACTCCATCATTGACAATGCCATCTGGGCCATTCTCTCAGCAGGGGCAGGGCATGGCTCAGTAAAACTGATATTGTCAATGCATTAAAATTACTTCCTATACACCCCTCACTTTGGCATTTAGTGGCAGGGTTTATATTATTTATTCTCAAGGCTCACGTTCTGTTCCAAGAGTAGTCCCAAGATATTTGATATTTTTGCAGAAACCCTATGCTGGTTGCTACTTAATGTGTAATCTGTAATCTGTATTACGCTATGTCAGCTTTTTGAATCTTTTATACAGATCATATCCACGGATACTTTACCTGATTTCAGGTTGTTTAATTTGTTTTACATATATTTTAAACGTATTCTGTGTGTTTTCCACTTTATGTTTGGTTGTATATCTTTTAAGTGTTTGTGAGGTACACCTGGGATCACTTCCAGTTAGACGTTTTTTACCCTATATATTTTTAGTGTGTATACTTTTCTCTGTTTGTACATCTACCTTACTTCTACCTTAAAAATTAAGTGCCCCTCTTGGTCTATTTGAAATTTTGGAAGGCATGAATGTAGTACAAGGTTTAAAAACATGATCTATAAGAAAATTATATCTAGTCACTTTTAGTTATAAAATTTAAACTTTATGTAATTTACCTCTCTGTAACTCACACGGTTAAACCACTTCAGTTAATGCCGCAATAGTAGTTGTTACAATGACCAAATAAATCCAGGGTAAGCCATGTAATAGTACACCCCAAACCTCCCGTACAATACTTCACATCAATGAAATCCCAGTGGAGAGGATTTTGTACTCTGCTTGAATTTTATTTGGATATTAACAGAGCAGAGGTCACATATCAGTTAATCTGGGGGGGGCTGCGTCTGTAACAGAATCGGCACTGTATTTGTCAAAATGAAAATAAGTGTGTTTATTCTTTGACATTTCGAGTTTTAATAAAGAAGTATATTGATTCCGTGCAAGGGCTTGGAACATTTAAAGGGAATTTAATATTTTTCATTAACCGTTGGTTTAATGTGGTGTTTTTTTATTATTCCAAGCAAATCCCACCGGGGCTAAGCCATTAAAATGTGTTTAGGCAACTGCAGAATGGATCTTGGCTACAACACACGCTTTCTGTCTTTTTATCAAGAGTTTAGCAAGTAATGGAGTATAGAAAAAATACACAAATAACTTGGGTTGTACCCACAAGAAATCAATACTTAATGTGTACAGCAGCTGACCTCCTTTAAAAAAGCTTCATCTTAAAGCGACCTTTCGGGCATAAAATGTGCACGAATGCACGTAATAGAACATCATGGAATAGCACAAAAACATCCAGCTTTTGTTCTCGCGAAATATTTCACAGATGTGGTTCATTCTAATGACTATTTTTGCATTATTATTATATTACCTTCAAGAATGTATGTACAATACTGTCACTTAGAGTTATAGCTTTGTGTTGATGCAACCCCCCCCTCTGCCTCCCAAAAACAAAACAAAAAACGAATGCAACCTACTTGTGTAAAAAAGTGGCAACTAGTGGGCAGCTGATCATAATTTTTATTTTGCAGAATAGGCTTCAAATGTGTAAATGTTCAAAAATCTTATTTTTTTTTTAAAATTGAGATTTCGGTAAAGAGTACAGAGATGTTAACAAGGTTAACAAAGTGATACCTCATGTTGTTGTTTTTGTACAATAACAAGATTTGCGTTCTATTAAACTAGGCAAATAGTGAGAGACCCACCAAGTAGATAGAATGCTGGGCTGTAGACCCACCAAGTAGATAGAATTCTGTGCTGTAGACCCAGCAAGTAGATAGAATTCTGTGCTGTAGACCAACCACGTAGATGCAATGCTGGGCTGTAGACCCACCACGTAGATGGAATGCTGGGCTGTAGACCCACCACGTAGATAGAATGCTGGGCTGTAGACCCACCATTAGATAGAATGCTGGGCTGTAGACCCACCAAGTAGATAGAATGCTGGGCTGTAGACCGACCACGTAGATAGAATGCTGGGCTGTAGACCCACCAAGTAGATAGAATACTGGGCTGTAGACCCACCACGAAGATAGAATGCTGGGCTGTAGACCCACCACGAAGATAGAATGCTGGGCTGTAGACCGACCACGTAGATAGAATGCTGGGCTGTAGACCCACCAAGTAGATAGAATGCTGGGCTGTAGACCCACCACGAAGATAGAATGCTGGGCTGTAGACCCACCAAGTAGATAGAATGCTGGGCTGTAGACCCACCACGAAGATAGAATGCTGGGCTGTAGACCCACCACGAAGATAGAATGCTGGGCTGTAGACCCACCACGAAGATAGAATGCTGGGCTGTAAATATATACCTTGGTTGGCCCATCAGCAAATAAACAAAGATGTAAGGGGTAGCAGTAAAGAAAAAAAAATACTGCTTAGTAGGATATATGATGCCCATTGGCAAAGAGCCATAGCCAGATAGGTAAATATGATATAGAACAGAGAATAATCCCCAACAAATGTGTGTCTATCCCAGTTGGAGAGATTGGCAGCAACTTCCTGCTAGAGAAAAAAGCAGGCCACAGATACTGAAGACCAGATTTCCACAGCTACAGTGTCACAAGATGAGCTTGAGCTTGCACCTCGGTTGCCCAATGAACAGCCGAGACTGGTATAGAGTAGTTTAAGTCAATATTCTGCATAAAATAGCACTTTAGAAGCTTATGTATTGAGATTGTCGAGGAGCACCCGCTTGCTGCAACTGTTTAGCATGGTGGACAAGCCGTGCCCCATATATATATATTTTTTTAATGTGTATAACTAATTGTTGCAAAAAATATGCAATTACTTGCAACAGCATGCTTTAGATAAAATGGCAGTAGGAAAGTGCATGAATGGAGCTAACGATGGAGAGTCCCATGGCTCTTCACAGGGAAGGTGAAACACCAGTATGGAATACAGTACTCAACACTTGCGATTGTCTCAGGCACTGTGTTTATTGTATATCTTGCTGTGTGACACCATTTTTAAACATTCCCAAACATTCCAGAAAGTTCCTTATAAATGTCCACGCCCAGGGCAATTTGAATATTTGTTATGTATTCATGCAGGTACACTTACGGTAAGATTCAAATTTGATATTTGTGCTTGATTGCAAATTATTCTGAACGGATCCAAAGCATTGCATTGCATTGAGGGAGCTGGTCCTGTGTGTTCTGATTGGTAATAAATATGAGAACAAACAGGACCTGCGTATCATACATAATGAGTTGTATTGCAGTAGAGCTCTGTGACACTCTCACAAACACTGCCTATGCTACTGTCACAGGTTGCGGTACGGAGAGTGCCTGATGATGATGATGGGAGTCTCAGTGTGGAAAGGACTATCAGAGCCTAGTGCAGGGTAACCACACGCCCCCTGGTGTTGAGCACTTGTGTTTGTGCGACCACATACCAGAGCCCTGATACAGCTTCTGCGGATCCAGGAGCAGATGAAAATATGCAGACCTCCCAGGATATGGATAAGGAGGCTGTGTATATGTATCCAGTACAGAAACAAGGCAAGACTAGAACATGCACCAAACAAGTTAACAAGACTAGACTAGAAGAACCCAGAACTGGAGCAGGACAGAAAACAGAACATGTACACAAGACATGAGGGAAACATGAACAGGGCAGGACAGGACTGTACATGAACTGGGAATACAAGACAAAATAAAACAAGACAAGAGATACAAGGCAAAACAAGGAGACATAACTAAGTACTATATATGTAAAACATTGGAGATTTATAAATGTTCAAGATGTATGCAGCCCACCACTGTGCCAAAGTACTCCGATTACGGTGGGTCCTAACTGCTGATATGCATGACTAAATAAACAAAAAAAACACAGTACTTACCTGCAAAGAAAGGAGCAGAGGTAATGAGACCACTGCTTGCAGGACCAGACTGAAACAAAAAGGATTAATGGCAAAGGAACGGGTGTGGCAACAAAAAAAAACAAACAAACATTTAAAGGAATCCAAGAGACTAGGAATTCCAGGAATGGAATAGAGGGATGAACCCAGAAAACCCAGCATAAAGAAAATCAGACATAGAATAGAAAACCAGAAAAACAAAGAAAAACTAAACAAGAATTGTAAAAAGATGACTGGATACCAGAAGCCAAGGCCAGACATCTCCACAGAACAGGATGTGACAGCTACTAGCCAGGCCTTAAAAGTTAATTTGTCACTACAAGCCTGGCGAGTCCATTGCACACTCACCAGCACTGAATTCCTACTCTCCAGGGCAAATAGACATTTTGAGCCCTGACTAATGTGTAGTATTTTAATAACATGTTTAATTGTCATAAGGCATAAGTGTCCCAATAAAGGTGCACTTTAAGCACCCTTAAGATAGGTGAAATGTAAGCCAAGTTACTTATTGATGATCTGAATGGATTTTATATTAATAGTCTTTATTTTTAAATATATATATCGTGATGGAGCTCTCAAACTCCAACTGAGTACCTCTGCCCAGTCTTCTTTCTAGCCGCTTCCAGGAACCCTGAAACACTTCAGTCCTAGTCGCCGAAGCGTGACTGGGGTCTCTCCGGAACTCTTCCAACCGTCCCGGCTGCAGCTCTCTCCTTCCAGGCAGGTATCCACACCCCTGCCTGCACTGTGACCAACTACTGCCTCTCTAAAGGCACTTGTGGCTCTCATGCCTAACTCTTTGACTTGTCCTGAAATCCAGGGACCAAGTAGCCAGCCAACAGGTCCGAAGAATGTTTCTGGGGTCCCCGAATAACGTACCAAAACACAGGGTTCCAAAAGGAACTAGCACACTATACTTTATTTTGAACAAGGACTAGCCTTTGCAGGCTATAAACAACATACACAATGAAAAGAACAAGCATCATAACAATGCCTCAAATATATAACATAATTACAACTTTCCAAACTATGGGAAAACAAAGATATATAGATGCAACTTGTCAGTTCTTACAATATCATAATTTGCATATTGTTATTATGCCAAAGCATTTTTCAGTTTTCACCCAAAAAAGGAAACTCCTATCGCCATAAGCACTGTAGTTGTAGTTGTTGAGGTGTTTGGAGTGTTCTTTGAAGAAGATTATTTGTAAATCAAACATTCTAGTGATATATCCAAAGGTTAGAAGTGATCAACCCCTTACTGAGCGTGGATGGGGGGTGGTGGGTGGTAGGTGGTTGCTACCTTAAAATCACATCTGCATGAATACTGAGGCACATATTTTGGGCTCTAACCCGTGTGAGTTTATACACAATATCATCCTGCGTTTGCCACTTTCCAATATGACCTGCACTATATATGTTTGTTTTTTGTTTTGCAAGTTATATAACACTGATGAGACTTCTACTTACCGTATTCACGCTCAGTTGGGGGTAAGACAACCCACTGTCTGTGATTTATCTATAGCACTCCATTATTGGTTTATAAATTGATCATTTATCAACACTTATTTTTGGTTATGCACCTATAGGTTTATTGAAGAAACGTATCACTTTACATCTGTTTTTTGAGCTGCTTGCTGATTTATAGATTTTTTAATTGCATTTTATTCCTTGTTAAAGTGCTTTATCACAACGTTCTATTGCATATATTCAGAGTTATTCATTAAATCATGAATTCTCGGGATTCAACCATTTTGGCCTAAAATGTCAATTTCCCTGCTCGATTTGTGACAATTCAAAGTCTATAAATCACCCTGTGTGCATTTTTATGGATATTTCTGGTTATTTATAAGAAACCTGTTACAATAAGGGACCACGATGACTTTGCTCTAATCACAAGGAAAAAAAAAAAGAACTGAATGTTTGGTTCTTTACCGGCTGGTGACTATTTTTTTTGTGGATTACCCATGTGTTTCCCCGGCTGCTTGCGGTATGTTATATTGACATTGGATGGTAGCAGTGCCTCATTATTTATTGTGTGAAAGCGTTCTCTTCCTGCTCATAGGCTCAGGTAGATTAGCAACTTGCACTGAGTGGACGGGACATGTGAGTCAAGCAGCTAAGTGTGTGCAGCCTTGTGTGCACATCTAATGAGTTGCAGAGCTCAGCAAATCAGGGTGAGGCATATGAATGTTAACTACTTGGGAAGCCAAGCTTTAGCTCTCCAGATGTTGTTTAAATTTAACTCCTTGTCCTCATCCAACTGATTAAACTCCAACTTTCTACGAGTCCAACACAATGGAAGCTGGTGGCAAAGTTGCACATGTTGCGAACTTCACACTGAAGCAAGGTGTATAAATATTTATTACATGTCTGGGTTTACAAATCAGCTATGACACGGTCAGCATACGGCGCATTTCATGATGCAAATAAAATCTCACCAAACGCACTCTCAAAAATACATTTAAAAAAATTGTACACAAACAAGTCATTGGCCAGAATGAGCAAATAACATTAGAGAAATGCTCTAAAATATCAAGTACGGCATATCCCATTTATGCATCAAATATCACACAAATGATGATAGGCTCCAGAGATTAAAGTAAATGAATACTTTATATATTTCAATTGGACTAAAATGCACTCAATTTATTGACTGCTGAATTGGATTAAATCCAAACAGAATCACACCGAACGTTCAGATTGGAACTTAATAGCTCTGGAATTAATTCCCAAATTTTCAAACTATTATATCAATATGCTCACTGTCTGCGCAAACTGTCAGCAGATACATTGCTAAAAATAGAAATATATAATTTAGGCTGGGGCCTCTAGGGCACTTTATATTAAAGGGACACACTTAATCCCTTGCAAATACTTTTCATTGAGCTTGGACAGCCAGGGGAAGACTGGGTGGAGTTATGGGAGGGCTTGCAAAGAGAAGACAAGAGAACTGAAGGTTTTGCAAGCTGTTTTGACATATACCCCCAATGAAAAAAAATGCATAATTAAATGCATTCATGTTTTCATTTAGGATATATCCACTAAACAGTGTTTTAAGTTTTATTCTATTTTTTGCCTTTGGGCAATGGAGTGTCCCTTTAACCAGTGGTGGTTATTTATCACTCACCGTGTTTCTTTCCTGACCACCATCACTACCACTTGTGTCTGTCTTCATCTCCTTGTATGTCAGCGAGAGACCTATATTTTTTTTCAAATAATTTTGATATTAAGAAAGCACTAATACACTATTGACAGAATTACCATTACACTGAGCTACAGTGGATATTCTCCTTATGGTTTCTCAGTAAGTTTGTGTGTTGAAATCAACAAAGAAATTATTTTGTTCTTAATACATGTTTGCCTTTAGCTACATAAATAGATGTTTAAAGGGACACTATAATCACTAGAACAACTACAGTTTAATGTAGTTGTTCTGGTTTTTATAGCCCGTCCCTGCAGGCTTTTTGCTATAAACACTTTAGAATAAAACGTGTTACACAAGCATAGTCTTAAACTAGAGAGCCAAAGGTTTAAAACTAATCCCGGGAAATATTACTTTACTCAGAGGGTAGTGGATGCATGGAATAGCCTTCCAGCTGAAGTGGTAGAGGTTAATACAGTGAGGGAGTTTAAGCATGCGTGGGATAGTCATAAGGGTATTCTAGATGTAAGATAAGGTCAGGGACTAATGAAAGTATTTAGAAAACTGGACAGACTAGATGGGCCGAATGGTTCTTATCTGCCTTCACATTCTATGTTTCTTTTCAGAGCTGTCTAGGGACACCTCCAGTAGCAGTCACTCAGACGGCCACTAGAGTTGTTTTCTCTGTCAGTGCTGACCTGCCTCCTTTGATTAGAAAATCAGAATTGACTATCTCAGGTAATCCATTGCTTTCCTGTGGAAAAGCATTGAATTGGCTGAGATCATATATTCTGATTATGTCAGCCAAGAAGGTGGGGCCAGTATAGGCAGTGTCACGTGGCGCTGGAATAAAGGGGAGTTTTAACATTATTAAAGAGGGGCAGGGACCTAAATAGTGTTTTACCACTATGCGGTCAGGAATGCATGTTTGTGTTCCTGACCCTATAGTGTTCCTTTAAAGAAATGGGTATATGCCCTAATGAAATATGCTGTGCAACAGTGTAGCCATACCTACCTTGCATTATTGTGATATGTGTGATTAAATTCAATGATTTAATGAACTATTTGTGTTTGAGGACTGCCTTAAATAATATATTATAAATGGAATGGACCTTTCAAAACATTAACAGCATCAGCTATGCTATCAGTACAGCAATAGGGCACCAAACGTACAGACATATTCTGTTACAATGTTTGTTATTTTATGCATGCTATTACATGCTATATAAAAATGTTTCCACTATTGCGATGAAAATCTGACAATTATTATTATTATTTATATAGCGCCATCAAATTCCGTAGTACAAATTCTTGTAACCAGACAACTGGACGTACAGGAAAAGAGAGGTGGAGGGCCCTGCTCCATGAGCTTACATTCTAGAGGGAGTGGGGTATAGTGACACAGATGGTAAAGTTGGGGTACGAAGTAAGTTGTTAGAAAAGTATTCATTGAGGGCTTAGTAGGTAATTATGATCTGGCATAGGCTAAAATTGCTGTTTTTCTTTTTGTTCTGCAGAGCCGGCATATGTCCCTTTCCTCATTGTTGGCTCCATATTCATTGCTTTTATCATCGTGGGATCGTTGGTGGCTGTCTACTGTTGCACATGCTTGAGACCCAAGCAGACATCCCAGCAGCCCATGAGGTTCACATTGCGCAGTTATCCACCAGAGACCCTTCCTATGATCCTCACCAGCACTAACCTGCGAACTCCTTCAAGGCAGTCCAGTACTGCAACCAGTTCCACATCAACTGGAGGTTCTATACGGAGATTATCCTCCTCCAGAACAGATCCAGTTTGTCTAGTGCCATCTCCACCGCCCCCTTATTCCTTGGCACATTCCAACCACCTCAACCCTTCCACATTCCTTGTCTCCACACAGTATTTCGCATACCCAATCCAACCAGAAGCAATCTCCAATAAAAGCTGTTCAGATTTCAGACAGACCTAACAGGACCTGTTCACTTAATCGGATAAAAGCAAAGCCAATAACTCCATCATCTGAAGTCTGGCTGCCATTTGAATGGTTTCACAAGAACACTTGATGTCCAAAAATCTGAAGAGCAGTTGTATGACTGATATATATAATATTCAGATGCATTGGCATACAACATGGAGTAACAACACCAGGGATATAAATATGGCATCATTCAACAATCTGTTAACTGAGCAGCCAACCTGGGAGCTGAGGCAATAACAATATGTTAAATATTAAGGAGAAACCAATTTCAGCACTACAGAATTACTAAGTTTGACCTATCTGAGGCCAGTAGATCCTTTGTCGTTGACCTGTTAATCAAACAGAGGGCCTACTATTTTGAAATCAAAGCCAGAGACAGACAACTTTTTAATTTTCCAAAATATTCTTCTGATATAGATGAGTGGAGAAAACAAAACACAAAAAAATATGTACCTGTTTGGAATATATTGATGTGCTATATCAGTGGTCCCTAACCTTTTTTCCAAAAGGGTGCAAGTCGTGCACAGGGAATTAGCATGGTGACCCATTCGTCAAGTCTGATATAATTAACATTTAAATACATTGGACCAAACATCCTAGACTCTTTTTAATATTGAACTCCATTACACTGGGAGAAAATTCATATTTACAGAAAAATAAACCTTACTGTGAGCAGTTGTCTATAGCATGATGAATAAGATGTGTTTTTTTTTGTTGTATTTTTTACCATAGGAATGCACCAAAATGTTGTGGGAACCCATTATTGGGTCTTGACCCAGAGTACGTAGAACCACTGCATTATATTAATTCAAATCATATTTAATGTGTAATTAAGAAATCTTTACAATATATTTTGCAAGGAAAACAAGGTTATTGGACACATCAAGGTAAATATATTAAAAGTTTAAAGACTAGATGGTGAGCTCTCTTATTCTATAAGATAATAACATTAGTGGAGTTATTCTGTAATGATTGTCGTACATTGTTTTATACATAGCATTCACCTCAAAGTAAATATATCCCAACTCTGTATAACTATTTAATAAATGGCACAACTTTCTTCTCTGAACAGCTGCATATAGTGAACTATATTTCCATCTCACAGTAATCATAATTGGTAATATCTGAGTGTTATGGAAAACTTGTAATGTACGGCTTCACCTTCTTTTTACAACACAAAACAGAAACAGCACAGAGAGAACACAATACAAATATAATGAACATAATTAGTATGTTGTCAAGCATGACATACAACACAAATAATTTGGCATGTTACTAATTTGTGTATATATATATATCAACTATCAATTCTTCATTGAAGAAAAAAAGTATAGAAAAGACATGCAGGATTTGGAAGTACAAAAAAATTAATAATGTTTATGCATTATCTCATCTATAATCTAATTTTGTACATCTACATGCAAGGTCTCCTTTATGGAGTAGATGCTTGAGGGCAAAAGCCAAGGTCATAACCAATGTCCAATCAGGGTTGGCAACATATGGTATGCTGAGGGAGCTGGTCCTGTGTGTTCTGATTGGCAAAAGCAGGTAACCAGTCCCAGGCTAAGAGAAGAAAACACCATCATATTGGTGTCTGACTGACAGTGACTCTGACTCTGAGCACCAATGTCCTCTAGCAGTGTGTCAGACGGTGGCTATCCAGCTGTTTTTGAGCTACAAGCTTCATAATTCTCTAACGGCACCATAAGGGAGGTTATGGTTTTTCACATTAATACCTTATCAAAGGACAAATGTGAAAAAGGAAGCCAGGATAGGAATCTGAAGCACAACAAAACATACAAAAACTAACAGGTAACAAGTGTAAGTGATATAATGTACTATTGTATTCTACACTGTAATATATTGGTTTTTCTCTGTGCTGATTCTGTGTTCTCATATTTAGGGGTTTAATGGAAAAAGCCATCATAGTTATTTTTAAAAACAGTGGGGCCCAGGGCAAGCTACTGTTTGTGGGTCAATCAAACACCCCACTATTTAATAGTGTATCAGAATCATTGTCGGTGTCAAAGGTTCAGTTCCTGAAATGAATCTCAGCAATTCATCTTTCCATGCTTAAAGGAACACTATAGTCACCAAAACAACTTTAGATGAATGAAGAAGTGTTTGTGTATAGATCATGCCTCTGAAGTTTCACTGCTCAAATCACTGCCATTTAGGAGTTAAATCACTTTTGTTTCTGTTTATGCAGCTCTTGCCACACCTCCCCTGGCTGTGACTCACAAAGCCTACGTGAAAACAAAACGGTTTTACTTTCCATCAGAGGTAACTGAACTTAAAATATTTTATCCTGCTCTGCAAATTGAGCAGGAGATAAGAAAATCTCAATTAAACAGGAAGTGTAAACATTAGATGACTCTCTACAGGAAGTGTTTAGGAAAGCTGTGCAAGTCACATGCAGGGAGGTGTGACTAGGGTGCATAAACAAAGGGATTTAACTTCTAAATGAAAGAGAATTAAGCAGTAAGACTGCAAGGGCATGATCTATACATCAAAACTGCTTCATTAAGCTAAAGTCGTTTTGATGACTATAGTGTCCCTTTAATAAACCGAGAACCATTATATTAGGAAATAACATCAACATTGAAAACTTAAAAGCCAAGTTTACCTTTCCTGGTCAAATACACCAACATTAATTTAGTAACAAATCTGACACAAAATGTGTACAATGCATCTCACAGAATGTGTGCAATTTCATTCATGTAATCTACATAACGTATTCAGGAAGGCTGAACTTGATGGACGCAAGTCTCTTTTCAGCTATGTAACTATGTAATAGCCAAGTCAAAGGATGATACAAGGCTGGACTTTTCTATTAATGTCTGGTTTAACCCCTTAAAGGGAAACTCCAGTGCCAGAAAAACGATCCGTTTTTCTGGCACTGGAGGGTCCCTCTCCCTCCCAGCCCCCAATCCCCGGTTACTGAAGGGGTGAAAACCCCTTCAGTCACTTACCTGGGACAGCGGCGATGTCCCTCGCCGCTGTCTCCGCCTCCGCAACGCTCCTCCCAGTGATTGCGTCGGCCGGTGGGCGAGACTGATCTCGCCCACCGGCCGAGGAGACGTAATGCGCATGCGCGGAAATGCCGCGCATGCGCATTACGTCTCCCCATAGGAAAGCATTGAAAAATCATTTCAATGCTTTCCTATGGGGTTTTGAGCGACGCTGGAGGTCCTCACACAGCGTGAGGACGTCCAGCGACGCTCTAGCACAGGTTTCCTGTGCTAGAACCCAGGAAGTGACCTCTAGTGGCTGTCTAGTAGACAGCCACTAGAGGGGGAGTTAACCCTGCAATGTAATTATTGCAGTTTATAAAAAACTGCAATAATTACAGCTGCAGGGTTAAGGGTAGTGGGAGTTGGCACCCAGACCACTCCAATGAGCAGAAGTGGTCTGGGTGCCTAGAGTGTCCCTTTAAGGACCAAACTTCTGGAATAAAAGGGAATCATGACATGTCACACATGTCATATGTCCTTAAGGGGTTAAACATGTCACCTTAAAAAAAAATATATTTATAGAATGTATGTACATCAAACATAAAACAATACTATAATCACACACAACATGATTCAAGCTGTTCATATTTGTATCTTTTTAAAATATGTCCATTTCATGACTAGTTAATACAATTGTTAGGAAAACAAAGAAAGCTCTAAAAGTATAAATAAAATACGCATAGCTGATAAAAATTTATGGGGGCAATATTCATTTAGCTTTTCTTTACTTTGCAAACACATACTGGATTCTATTTGTTATACAAGTATATGGTAATAATTTTATTGAGCTTTTCACGACCTCCAATGCACCAATCGGTGACTGCAAGATATCACAGCCGGGTCCTAAAAACTGAGCTGTTTTATTAGTTACAACAGGAGAATTACTATTAAAGGGATACTATAGGCATCCAAACAACTTTAGCTTAATGAAGTTGTGAAGGTGTAGTCTCACTGCTCAATTCTCTGCCATTTTGGAATTCAATCACTTTTGTTTCTTGTTATGCAGCCTTAGTCACAGCCGGGGAATGGGGATTGTGTCTGACAGACCAAATGAAAAATGGTTTCACTTTCAAACAGATGTTAATTTGCTATAGAAGTTTTTATCTCATGCTCTGTAAATTGAATATTAACCACACATGGGAGGCTTCTACATGCTCTAGTAGGATATTAACAGAGCAGATGCCAAATTCGAAATTAAACAGGCTGTGCAATAAAGTAAGTTTAAACATTATGTATAGGAAGTGTTTGGGAAGGCTGTGAAAGTCACACACAGGCAAGTGCGACTAGGACTTCATAAACAAAGTGATTTAACTTCTAAATGGCAGAGAACTAAGCAGTGAGACTGCAGTGGCATGTGCTATACACCAAAACAACTTCATTAAAGGGATACTATAGTTACCCAATCCACTTCTTCTAAGGTATGCACCCGGCCCTCTTATTGGCCTCGCTACCACAACCATACCTATGCTTGGGGATGAGGGTCTTGATTCACTGTTTTCCCAATTACTAGGCCTACGTACATATGCTAATTTGTATACCTAGGTCTGGAATTTCCATTTTCACTTCATATACATATTTTCATTTGTATTTCAATTATTTGTTCCTCACTTTGTGTTGCCCTCCACCTGTCCTACATAGCGATTCCATTTCTGACTTACTTCTCATTTTAGGTCAATTTTGTTGCCTTACAGTTTGTAACTTCTGGGTTCAAATATCCTATCTTGCTTGACATTGCGTTGCTTCTGGGATATTTCTAGGTAATTATTGTAGTATTTCCTTATTACGGACGCAGGCTGATGCTTTATGGTATCTATAATGTTGTATATTTTAGATATATCTGCACCTTCTCTCCTTTCAACTATTACACATTAGGTTAGTTTATTTCTTTCATATTTAAGTTTGCATACCTTTATGTCCCACAGTGGTTGATACCAATATTTACATCTTAAGGTGACTTCCACTCTCACTTACAAGCTCCACGTGTTCTCTTTTATTCAAGGTACATACTCCCCTCTCGTTATGTTCATCATGTTTCAAGCCCTCGTCTAAGGTAAGAAAACTGTCTTTGAGGGTCAGGTTCAAGCCATAGTTTATCAACTTCTATTCGGTCCCACAAGGCCAACTCAACACAACGATTTTCGCCAACCTGGCACGCGTCCAGTTATTTTCCTTGCCTCACCATCCTTTTGGGTCATAGTTAGGGCTTCACCTACATGGTCACATATTTTGAAATCTCTTATGGTCACTGAGAGGCCAACACCCCGACACAACATTCAGTGGTCCCAGATCCATGATGCAAATCATAGATCGAGCCTCTCTACAGCCGCTTGGCTACTAGCAGGAGTTCACCAGCAATGCAGTAGTTTTCCACCTAGACGCACTAGTTAGCAAACCAGTTCTAACTATTAAGGTGGGGTTTAGCAGATTATTTACTTGTTTTTTCTTCCTTTGTAGTATTTCACAAGAATCGATCCAAAGGGGAGGATCTTTCTCTCCCCATGACCTCGTTAGGCCTTGCATCCCTGTCAAGCCTGGTACCCCAGCTGAGCCTTAGGACCCCACTACTTCCGGGGATTCTAAAATCTTGGACTATCCTAGTGATGGCTAACCTTGACACCATAAATAGTTTCTGGACTACATTTCCCATGATGCTCAGCTAGCTTTTATACTCTAAAAACTAGCTGAGCATCATTGGAAATGTAGTCCAGAAACTATTTGTGTGTCAAGGTTAGCCATCACTGTCCCCAAGACGTAGAGGTATCCACTTCCCTGCTACTGCTAGGGAGTCAGAACTCTTTACTATCTGCACATCCTGATGACCCAGAGCCTGGCACAAGTTTGCAGGGGGGGGGGGGGGGGGGAAGTGGGGGAGGCAGCATGGCAGCCTAGCGGAGGTGCATGGGATGATGTCCACAATTATGTCCTCTCTGCCATCTATTAATGAAAGACTTACTAAATTGGAATCTTCCAATACTGGTTACACTAATCCTCCTTTGGACATTCCTGCTTCAGGTCCCACACATTTCATCACACAGGTAAATTATTTTCTCCTCCCACATCACACATAATAACTCGCGCACACTTGGTTCCCCCCCTTCTAGCAGGAAGGACATTTTGGATGGCAAGGACGTAAACCTGGTGTCTTTGTTAATCACAGAATCTAAATGAGAATACACCACACAGCTATAGTGATCTGTCAGTGATGCTCAAGGCAAGGGACCCAAGATATAAAAAAAATAAAAAAACACTCCATTCCTGAATTTGTCCTGGCCTTTGGGTTATATATGAACATCATCCGTTCCATATACCCTCTACATCGGGAAGAATTAGACCTATACCTTCACAAATTGGTGGATTTAGGACACACGTACTGAGATTTCACTTTTTATGACAACCAAAAATCTGTGTCAACTAAAGAAACTGTGGCTCTACCTCAATTTAATAATCGCATTGACTGGAGCCAGCTAGATATGGATATTTTACTGGCATAAAGCCAAAGTCTTGTGCTAGCTGGTCATATACTTACCATTCCACCAAACTGTGCCCCTGTAAAGCAGACCCACCCCCACTACCTGTGCTAAACACAGTTTCTCTAACAAGCCTGCACAGAGTGGTTTTAAGGATACAGTGGGAAATCCCATTGTGATCCTGGGCAAAGCACAGGTTTATAACAATTTCAACATAGATATGTGCAGTTTCAGTGCCGGTAGATTGTTACTGATTTGCTCAGTGTTTTAGTGCACACGCCAAGTCCATGTGCCCTTTCAAATTATTCCCCAAGCAATGACTGACCAAGGTCAACATAGACAACTTGTCTTTCTACCTTTGATCTCACCCCTCTTCTCACTTGGTGAAATTCCTGGTTCATGGTTTTACTTCGGGATTTCACACAGGTATTGTAGCTGTAGGCACGCTGGTATGTCACAACCTATTGTCTGCTTACAAAGATCCTCTCACGGTAGACACCTTAATTGAAAAAGAACTTTACCAGGGCTTCAGCGCATTCACAAAAACATGGACAGGTTCCTTAATCAAGGAGCCTGTACACGTAGAGATCTTCAGTCCCTATGGCATCCCTTAACTTTACTATGTGCATTATTCCACAGGTCAAATCCTTCATATATAAGTTAATTTGCCTCCCACCTGGCCTTCCTGATGAGGGTATTTCGTATGTGGCATTAATTTTCGTAATCATTTGAACCAGTCCACAATATTCTGGACAGATGCTGCGGCCCATTCTGGCTTTGCAGCCATTTATCTACCAAAACTAGGAAATCTTACAACAGGGCTATGGCCATATTTCTTAGGTTCACCACAGAATTCCGTATCTCCAATGATTATACAATTGAGACCATGGTTGCTTTTGCTGCATTTTGCCACCTTCAATTAAAATTCCCATAAATACCATCAAGCTTTATCCATTGACTGACCCAAATTTCAGATATGCTGGATACAAAACCATTAGATATACAAACCAATAATGTAATAAAAGCGGCCATTTACATAGCTTTTTACAGATTTCTAAAACCAATGCAATTTAAGATGCATGTCTTAAACAAGACATGCATCTTGTTTAAAGATCAACGACATCTTAAAAATTGCCTGGTATGTATTTTTTTTGATCCCGAGGAAAGCCCTACAGTGGGGCTGAAACGTTGATCGTATTTTTAATGTATATCTAAAAACTTTTTGGATTTTAAATGAAGCCCGAGGAGTGCAGCCATCAAGATCATGATAAAGACCACTTGACGGTCGAAACGTTGATTTGTTTGCTGATAATTTAATATAAGATTTAATCAAATCCAGTGAGTGCTCTCATTTTTTCGGATTATACATTTGCACAGAGAAGCACCCTGGTTAAATGTTGAATTGATTTGAACACCTAGGGGAAGAGTGCCAGAAATTTTGAATAATATATATATATATATATATATATATATTACATACCCACACATAATCCTTATATATTTGTCATAATAGAACACTAAGGACACATAACAGTTTAATTTAAATGAAGTGGTTATAGTGCCAGGAAGTCACCTTTCATTTATAAAAATGGCTTGAGACAGATCCGAAAGTATTTGGAGATGAAGTTATCATGCCCAGAGTATTTTTTTAAGAAATACAATTTTTTTTATTTATCAATACATCCTGGATAGAAGTAACAAATGGATGAAAATGTTGATGCAACTCAGGAAGTGTAATACAAGTTGTAATCATCTGCTTATGTTACACTATATTTTAAGACTATTCTACTGTCCAAGTTTAAGATGTGCCTTTTTTACAATTTATTTTCCCATCGATTTTGAGATGACCAAGCCTTAATTTTGAGAGAATTACTCCTTTGTTCAAAAAACAAAAATAAACACACCAAAAACACACCAAGTGTTTAAACTATAACATTTATTAATTTTAACAACAAAAAGACTAAAACAGTGAAAAAAATTCCAGTGTAAAACATGCACATTCACAGAATAGAACCAAGACAAAACACTGCAATAAAACATGTTAATGGAAAAAAATAAAAAAATAAAAAAAAATAAAGATACAGTGCCATGGAAGTCAACTTCTTACTAGGATGATGGACTTCTGCAACGTAAATTATTCAAAACTAAAACCTGAGAGGCTGGATACCACAGACACATCCAAATAATTCTTCATTCATGCAGTGTTACAATTCATAGTTACAGCAGCGATAGTCGGAGGCCTAATGGTATTGCAATACCCCTGGTCTACCGACTTATTTTACAAACTTCAGTTATGATCAGTAAAAAAAGGAAATAAAAAAAAAATACAAAACTGAAAACAAACACGTATGTTCTGTATGGCTTCTAGTGGAAAAGTACCGCAGACTTACATTATTTGACAGTCACAAACTATACTCAAGGAAAACAAAGGAACATTTAGTGTTCACAAACATGGTGCAAAAACAAAATATTATGTTATTATTTATATAGCGCCAACAAATTCCGCAGCACTTTACAATGGGTGGACGAACAAATGTAGTTTCATGTTCAATGAAATGTGGCTGGATAAAGCGGGAACACAAAGTCTCCATACACAGAGGCTGAACATAAAATTATATAATTTTTTATATAAATAATTACACATTTACTAAAGCGTACAGTATTAAAAGCATAGTGCAAGCTTGTAAATTAATAGTGAAGTCAAGGGTGGACATTTCCATTTGACAAAGACGGTCTTAAATAATCATAAGTTTAAAATATTGACTCATGCAGAAAGAACAAGAAGACTCATCACAGCCACAATTCTTATCACTTAAATCACAAAAGATAAATCAATGTAATAACCAGAATGCAGTATTGTCCAGACACCCAGAATATGAACTAAAAGAAAGTAGTTCAGGCCCAAAGAGGTTTAATTATTTCAAAGATAATGACAGAAAATCAGCACATTAGCAACAAAATGTTTCAGTGATAGAGTAAAAATATTTACTGCAATTATTAGATTTTATTTTCGCATTGTACACCTTCATACAAAAATGCCCACAAAAAAAATTTAAATAAAAAATAATTTATAAATATGGAACTCTGGAACCTAAATACATTCTCAAAATTGTTGGAGAAAATAAAAATCAATATGCTACAGACCTTATGAACACAACAACATTAAATATTACTAAACAAAAAAATTCTCTTATTTAAAATAAATTGTACCATGTTTCAAAAAGGAGCACCTAGTAAAATAAAAAAAAATAAACTTTTGAAAAGATGTGAAAAAATAATCGAAGGAAAAACATGTAGGTGTGACTGCCACCTAAAGAACTATATTAAGAGGCAAATCACTAACGTCCTTTTTGTACGGAAAAATGCATAATTATCTCTGCGGATGGTAATTACTTGCACGGCTGTCATTTTGCTTTATTTTCTTCCTTTGAACTGTATATATTTGTCACCTAAAAACTAGCATACTGTTCTAATTATGATGGATAAAATTAATTTGTGCTTAATATGCACACTGATGAGTTGACAAGAGAAATGTGTTACAAAAACAATGGTGGCATACCATTGCAATTTTGTGTTTAATATGAGATTGCCTCCAATCCTGTAAAGGAATGGAGTTTACTTTTTTTTTTTTTTAAATCTTTAAGCAGGCACTTAATGGAATTCAATATGATTCCACCTGTACAAACATGCTGAAACATCTACATGATGTTGCCATGGTGATTTCTGTTAAATGCTGGATAATTCCATACATTGCATCTAGCAATATATATATATATATATATATATATATATATATATATATATATATATATATATATTTTATTTGTAAAGGGAAATTTTAAGAGGGGCAAACATTAAAAAAAAAACAAAAAAAAAAAAAAACTATTACAGGCATTGCATTAGGTTCCCTTATGATTACTTCATGGCTCTACACTTAACGGTCACTGACTGTATAAGCTAGTCCTTTTTCATCAATTTACATACAAAAAAAAAAGAAAGCAGATTTCAGACAGGAAGAGGGTAAATTCCATATCTTATAGACATGATACCATTTTAATACGAAGAAATAATTATATTTTGCATACGTATGTGTGTGTATAAAACACTTCTTTTGCTAAAATCCAATTTTGGGGAATGACAAACCATTGCCAGAATGTTCATGTTAAAAAAACCAAAACAAATTTTGAATTACAAGGCTCATTTATTCATCAAACTCCATTTTGTATAAAATAAGACTATTATAAATTCATATTTTTTCTATCTGGGAAAATATATGCAGGTTAATACTGATCAATAATAATTTTTTGGAATGTTTAATTTAAGATAAAATAATTTAATGTGAAATAATTCTCAGCTCATGCTCTTTAAGTTGTAATTCTCCCGGATATTTTTTTATTTTTTATTTTTTAAAAACAATTGTTGATGAAATTTAAAATTCTGAGCAATAAGTCAACTCACTTTTTTATGTGCGAAAAAGAAAATGTTACACATTGCTTTTGGAAACATAGGGAATTGTATATAGTTTTCGAAAAACATAAATGTGTAATTAATAATAAAAAAAAAAAAAGTAAAAAAAATGGCTTCCTAGTAAAATAAAATTAGAAATTAATTTCAAAACAATATGATGTAGGAAAAAGGTGTGTTGGTGTAATCGAACTTTCGGATTTAAGCAAAAAAAATATTCACAAATCTAACCTACAAGGTAAACTGTGAAGTATGAGTAAGGCTGAAGGTGTGAAATCGATAATACTGGGCTGAACCACTGGCAGCTTTCCAGATGTTGTGGAACTACATCTCCCAATATGCTTTGCGAGCCCACAGAAGTAGTTCTAGCCCTGCGATAACACAATCAAGTGCCAGTAAGAGAAATGGATAACAGCCTCATGTATCATGCTGCTCACTTTTCCATTTGGATTTATTTAGCTTTGTGAAGATGCAAGCAAATTTGTGGAGCTTCTACAACCATTTTAAAGACTTTCCAAAAATGTATTGCAGTGAAATGTGAAAACACTTCTTCTTTGGCAAACATATTAATTCAAATAGTTTGACACCACTCAATGACTACAAAAAAATTAGTCAAGACAGCTGATCCAGTGATTCCAATGGAAATTAGGTCTTTTTTCAGCTTGAGTTGATTTTTTTTAACCATGATTTTTAACCTAGTCGTATTCACACTAAGCTAAACATTAGTGATGTGAAAGTGGGGACATTTTGGAAACCCATTGGTTAGCAAAAGCAGCCACATACTTTTTTATCCTAACTGGTAATACTGTTAACAAGTTACTGTTTGCTGAAAATGTATGTATTAATCTCGTCACAACTAAAATCTGTGTGCAGTTTTTAATTTTATTTTTACACATTAAAAGTCTTTTCCGCTTCTTTTACTTCTGTTAATAGTGATCGACCACAGATCTCCTTTAAACTTTCAGAATAGAAGCTTTGACATATGGTTATCTCAGAGACAAGATCTTGTGATTTGGTGAAGGATATGGCATTAGTGCACACACAACTACTTGATTTCACCATTCCTCGGCTTTTTGTTTTGTGGTGTCATAGGCTCTGATCACTTCAGATTGGGAGACTATTCCATTTTCATCCTGGGAAAAAGCATAGCCATCTGAAGAACAGAATGGAATAAAGCAAACATTACATCCCAACAGTAAAGATTATGACAGCACAGAAAATATGTGTCAAATAGCAAGTGTACAATAGAGAAACAAGTTGTGATATCAATCATACCTATAATGTGTCTCTACTTGGGAAGGGAGGGAGCAGCCCCTATTTTGGGCCCATACCCCTCTGTCCCTTTTTTAAATATTAATATCCCTTTTTTCTAGGAGCTTTGTATTTCATGTGTGCAAGTAACAGGGATCCACAGCAATAATATTCCCAGTAGTGTGTATTTAAACTACTAAACATGCGTTTAGAAATCAGGTATGTGCCAATAGCACCTAATAACACAAACTAGCTAAATAAAAGACATACAATAGTCTCAATATCATTATTAAATATTACTTACGGTTTACAAAAAAAATATAGATCCTGTTAAAATTAGTGTTAAAAAGTGTCTTAGAATTAAAAAAAAACAAAAAACACTTTCCCCTGAAAATAATTAAAATACACGGGTCTCTTAAAATACTTTGTACTAAGATACTTTTGTCCTGTCATTCACAATGTGTTTGCAATTCCCACATGTTATCTCAAACGTTTAAGAGGGTCTCTGAACCTTGGATGGGAGCATCCTGCTGTCATCCCATAGCTTCAACAGACTCCCACAATGTAAAACAACTGTCAGGTTACATATGGACATAATTCCTCTGAATGATTCAGGTATATTTAAAAAAAATTCTGGCTTCACTGATTAAAAAGAAATCCTTCACTCATCACAATAGGTTCAACTTGTCCAGAAGTTAATAATAAAGCTTTTGTGCTCTCTGATTATTTTTACATTCATTTTATTATCTAACCCATCAGGATAACAAATATGCTTCGCGTTTTTTTACAAGATTTCACAATACACATATGACCTCATATTTTCACTTCGGATTGAGCAAAATCACCCATCACTGATTATTTTAGCTTTATTAGGTTTGAACAAATACTAGCATATAATTATTAACTTGAAAATTGGTGTACAAATGCTTAATGTACTAAGTTTGTGTGCGCGTAGCTGGTCTTGAATGTCTAAAGTGACACTTCAGCGGGAATATCTTGTGCATAATTTAGAATTTTGATTAACCCTTACCACCTGTTAAAAGATTATTAAACTTTTCTTTTCTGTGTAGCTCTGATCCACTGCCTGCATCACCCACAAAGTAACTGGTACAGACTATCCTGTTTCAGCATCCAAATAGAGAGATGTGTGAATGCTCAAGGTCCCCAACCCGCCCCCCCTTTAATTGCAAAGTAAAAACTTACGGAGCAGGTTTTGCTGTACAGACTCCGAACGGTACATGCTTGCCGTGCCCTTCTTAAAGACATTTTTCAGTAACTGCGCTCTCTCAGTTAAGCTATGAAAGAAAAAAAGTAACTGTTTATATAAAGCAAATGTATGCAGGGAAAGTGCGGTTATGGAATTCACAAGGAAAACCAATTTAAAGGGACACTACACAGCCCAAATAAATATCACGGTTTAGTAGACGTACCCCCAATTAAAACATGTATTCATTTATTTATGCACTTATACATTGCCTATTTAAAAACAACCTGTAAACACTGCAGATCTCTTAGTCAATCATTTTTTGAGGTACACTTGAAACGAACAATAGAAATATACAACAGAAATAAAGGACATAGAAAGCAAAACACATGTTCAAACGCAGTATGACATTTAAGTTGTGGCATACAGTGCACAAATATAAACATAGAATAAGTAGTCAACAGGATATGCAGAGGGATCAAACACCAGCAGAAATATAACCAACGGAGAGGTAAGTATATGCACAGCAAGAAAACTGTAGACATTATATAATAAAAAAAAAACAAAAAAACATGTAGCCATTGGCAGCAAGCTTGAGTCCGGCTTTGGTCAAACCAAATTCAGCCTATTCCTGGGCTTGGAAGAAGCCTCCCAGGATTTGGGAATACAGTTGTACGGTCACATTAAGATGCCCCAAATGAAGAGGAAAGCCTCGCTGGTGGGAACAATAATAAACCCTGCTGGGCAGGAGATCAGACGTCTTTCCTATCCATGAGGTCTCACAGGCCAGGATCCGGCACGCACATCCTCAATACAAAGTGAGAGGAGAGAGCTCCCAGCAGAGTATAGGACTCTGAGAACCCACGGTTGTTGCACAACAGACTAAACAGGCAATATACCAAAATTTGTAAGGAGCTCACAGAAGACATGTCAATCTAGCAAGGAAGTCAGGTTCTGCCACCAGTCCTCACCTTCAAACATCACCCAGACTTAATGTGGCTGTCCAATGAGAAGTCTTTGCAGGGCATGTGCTCTGTGCAATGGCTGCCTCTTGATTTTAGCACCACTGAGCTAAACAACCAGGAAGTAACAGAACCTGTCTGGTTGAATGCCAGGGGGTTGTAACAAGGTTAACTTACAAAAGTGTACATTTATATTAAAATCTACACTTTTTGTAAAAAAGCAAACAAAAAACTACAAAACACTTCGCACAAAGCAGTTCATCAAGCTAAAGTGCTTTAGGGGTCGGAAGTGTCCCTTACAGATTTAATCCATTGATCAATAATTTGATTCTGGTATACTTCAATTAAATAAAAATGCATTTGGACGTTTTTCTGACGACGCCTATGGAAAAAGGAAGATACAAGTCAAACTGATACAAAACTAACTTCCCAACATCTAGGACAGTATCGCTCCTTAGCAGTTACCATAAGATTGACTACTCTAAGAATAATCGAAACAAGATGAGGTCAACTAATACGAAGTAACAAGATACTGGGTAAGCAAATCAAATAAAGGGATGCGAGAATTAAAAAGAATACTATGAGCAGAAGACAAAAACTGGGAATCAAGACACAAGCAGGAACGCATGCTCATGTGTACAAGAACCTTAATATGGCACTGATTCAATTAGGAAAGTACTCCAACCTCTCCCTCACCCCTCATGTCTAATCAATCGCCAAATCCTATCGCTTCCATCTCAAAAACATAGCGCGCTTCTGCCCCTATTTTTACCCCGGATGCGGCTAAGGTGCCAAGTCCATGCTCTTGTTCTCTTTCGCCTTGACTACTGCAATACCCTTCTCAGTGGTCTTACATGTTCCCAGGCGGCGAGGCTCATTTTCCTGTCTGGTCGCACCTCCCCGCTCTGTCAGTCCCTGCATTGGCTTCCAATTAGATATAGGGCTCAATTTAAAATTCTGGTGCTTGCTTACAAGTCCCTACATAATGCTGCTCCGACCTACCTATCCTCCCTAATACACAAGTATGTCCCGTTGAGGCCCCTACGCTCTGCCGAAGACCTACATCTATCCTCTGTCCATACTCCCACCTCTAATGCTCGCTTCGAAGAGGCTGCACCTCTTCTCTGGAACTCCCTTCCCTTCTTCGTAAGACTGACCCAGTCTCCACTCATTCACTCAAAAAATCATTGAAAACTCACTTCTCAAGATAGCATATCGATTAAACTGTTAGCAGGTTTTTATCCCCCCACCCCCCCCATAACTCCTCTCCTGCAACTGTCAAAATGACCTACTAAGCCCTCAGTGAATACTTTTCTAACAACCTACTTCATACCCCTACTTTTACTCTTTGTGTCACTAAACCCCACTCCCTCTAGAATGTAAGCTCATTTAGCAGGGCCCTCCACCTCTCTGTTCCTGTACATCCAGTTGTCTCGTTACAATAACATGTCTGTTAGTCCACCCATTATACAGCGCTACGGAATCTGATGGCGCTATATAAATAATAAAATAATGAAAATTGCTGCATCTATAGAGGGCATGGATATGGGACTGATGCATATCTATGATTGTGATTAGAATAATACGGTTATCCAGATTATCTAGGCTAGACTTGCGTTCAGAAAGATCGTTTTATTGTGGGAAGTGTTTTTGAATGAATGAAGTGTGGGGGGAAAAAAACGCAAGATTAACAGGTAAATTTACAATAAACTAAAGAAAATATAATCAATAGAATTTAATAAAACACAACAATGATCACGGGAAAAAAAAAAATACCCCAAAAGACATCAGTGGAGATAATAGAAGCTGAAAATACCAAACATGCACATTTGGGATTAACGGCTAAGTTTATAATGAACAAGTGAAACCTCCCATTAAAATGTTAGTGGCAGTGGTGGTGCAAGGGAGACCTTTTTTTTTAATTTTGCAATCTACTTAAAAACGATTTGACAAAAACAAAAGGGGCTGCATCCAATGGACTCTGAGCACCATAACTACTGGAAAAACTGTAGTAGATACGGTGCTAGGAATGTAATTTCAAAACAGCTAGAGTATATTAAGAGGATCTAGAGAATTAGCCTTCTTAGCCTCACAGAAAATAAAATGACCAACACAGGCAAGTATACCTGCTTCCTAAAAGAGGTTAGGAGATGGGAGAAAACTCACACTGGCTTTAAATTGGGTTGAGGGGTTAGTATCTAATGAAGCGCTGTCCTGTCTGGGGGAGGATTTGCCTCTCTCTACAGTTTCCTAGTTGGCACGCATAAGTAAATATTTTCACACACCATACAGGTATTGAATATATATCAGACTGGGTATGTTTTCCCAGAAGGGAGAAAGAATGTTTGATAAATGGCCCTTGTAGTGCCAGGGTTAGATGTAGATGAATAATTTATAGCATTTGAATATACCGGTATATATATTTTTTATTGACCGTGCTGCTCAGGTATTTATATTTGCCAAAAAACAGTACACAGTTCACCACTGTTTCTTACATTTTAGTTAAGGCTCTAGTACGTCTTGAACCTACAGACATGTAAGGGTTGAAATGTTTTTAATGCTTTCCTAGATTTTGTAAATAGAATTAAAATAAATAAATAAATAAATAAAAACATCTAAATTTTAGAGGACAGTATACATTTGTTCAAACACTGTGCTCTCTAATGAGAAAATATTTTGCATATATTTAAATTTTGTAAACCAAGCAAATTAGATTAAAACGTTAATTATTGGGGTAATGCATTTATTAGTTAAATGTACTTACAAGGCACTGGTTTTGTTTGGATATTTATAGCTGTCTCAATCTTGGGGTATTAAGGCATAATTTAAGGAGACCAGGTAAATGGATCAACTTATTGAAAATTAGATTCAGATGAAATGGATTATTCCGCTTAATGAAATATATCTTTCTTGGTTTTCCAAGATCACATCTACCTGGACAGCCTGTAGATATAATGTCAAAATATTTTTCTCTGTTTAATTTTACATATCTAAATCAAAGGGGAATGCAGTTTTGTGGTCAAATTAGCAAAGCAAGAAGCAGATCATTTGCAATTCCCTCTAAGGAATTCCACTATTCTCTAGTCTAGTGAATAAACCCCTTTGTGTTATTCCTTTATATTGGCCATTTAGTAAAAGTTTTAAGGAAGTGACTTTTTGTATTCATTTGAATCAGTTTAAATAAAATTCTGAATGACTGCAAGCACAGTGCAGATTTTATAATGGGTTAAATTGACAGATCCACACTGTGTAACATAATGTAGAGCAATCTTTTGTTACTTATAATTCACTTATTCTGCAATATGAACTAATTGTGTCAGAGAAGCAAACTTGGTCAAACTGCTTGAAGTCGTATAAAGGCTACTCAGGGAAAAGAAAAAATAAATAAATAAACCCAGCCCCTCTCCCACCCTAACAAGAACATATTTATGATACAATTTCTACGGCCAGTGCACCAGTGGATTTTTATAACAAAAAAATAAAAAAATAAAAAAAAATAAAAAAAACACAAAAAAACAAAACCTCACACCAGCCAAACAAAAATAAATAAATCCCAGTTTCATTAATATATTTAACATCATGATGAGCATTTTAGATGTTCATTCTCCGTTGCAATAACATACATATTAAAGAACTCTTTTTTTGTATATAGAGAGCAACTAGATGTATAAATCAATAGAAAAGGAGATATCTTAGCAGCAGACAGCAACCCAACTCAAAATACTTGCTGCCAAATCCAATGTTACATTTGGTAAAACTGAACATTAAATATTAGGTTTTCAAAGTGGACAAGAACCAGATCTCAGGATTATTGCAAACAACTCCTGTAACATTCACTGTATCTGTGCTTCAAACAGTGCATTACAGTTGGTACCCTTGATACTATTCAATGCGTAGGTAATGTAATCCATAATATCAGAATTAAGCAGTCAAATGTCAGTAGGGACTTTACCTTTTTCCATGCACAACAGCACCCGGATCCTGCGACTTCGCTTCAAGCTCTTGAACTTCGTCAACTAAGGTTTTAAAACAGGATCTTTTCACACTGTATTGAAATTTAAGGAAACAAAGATGGGTATTTATCAAAAGAAAAAAAAACACATATTTAAACAAAATGCCATTCTCCAAAACTTCAAAGGCAAAGTTATTTTCTTGCATGTCAGATTAAATAACGAAATCCTTCCAGAAAAAAATATTTAAAAAAACAAAAACAAAAAAAACGTACAGACTTGCACAGTTTACATACTTAAATGTAGGAAATGCATAGAAGGTGCATCCACCCGGAACACAAGTACAATAATGGGTTGGAAACGAGTTAAATGCCACTCTGTGTCTGAACTCAAGTATACAGAAATAGTAATCCTTTTGATCATTTTATAGTGCACTTTTTTTTTAGCCCAGAAATTTATGATGCCATTTCTCCAGCCAGCGCACCTGTGATTTTTTATATTCACATTTCTAAACACCATGCAGAATTCTTAAAACTACTACTAGCTAGAGAACAGAGGACAAAACTTTTAACCTATTCAAGATACCTTGTTACCGTGACAGTCTCAACATACCTTCAGTCCTGAATGGGGTTAGGAGGTGGTGGTGGTTGGTTAACAATAAGGTCTTTATTTACGAATGTATTATACTGCATTCTAATCAATTTTATAAACGGTTTACACTAAACATTTTCTATATTATGTATTCAACAATAAATGACTACAATATGGGGAGAAAATAAATTCCATACTCACGTTTTGTAAAATACATCAAGAAGCAAGGATGCAATAGGGATAAAGATAAGGCCCATCCAAAAAAATCCAGAATTGAACATCATATTCGCCTGTGAGAGATACATACTCCTTTTATTTCCTTTATTAGAATATTTTTTCCCTCACTCGTTTGTTTCCCTTATATTTAATTTATTTTTCTCCTAAATTCAAAAATGTTTTCTTAAAGCTGAAGTATAAGATTTCACTACACCTTTCCAAATGATCAGATTGCAGTCACGGATTATTATTCCGTTCGATTTGCTCATAGTGCAAGAAGTCACATGTCAGAGACATATCAAAGAAAAGCCTGCTCTGTAAAATTAAATGGAATAATACCAAGTATTTACATTGGAAATAAAGTGATTCTGTTACTGTCCGTCACATGTGAGTAATTATAGTAGAAATCAACAAAACATTTACATTAACAATAGGTGAAAATACTACTATTATTCTCATGCTAAATGCTGTAGATTTCGTACGTTTAAGTTTAAGTACGAACAAGGTAAATGTTCACGGCATTATGGTAAGACAACGGCAGACTAATGCCACATAAGCATGGAAGCATCACTTTATGCTACTTACGACACAAGTACAGCAACGTGTAAATACTGAAAAGTCACAAAGACAAAATCCTGGCATATACGCTAATGTATATATTTACCCAATGGTTTAATACAAGTATGAATTGAATTTCATTTCACCAGGGTTTTAGAAGCAAATGTAACCATTAAAAACTGTATTCATTCACCCTTAAACACCAGAACTGAATTTAAATGTACTTAAGTGTTCTAAAATAATTTAATATAACCATTAAGACTGTATTCATTCACCCAAATGGTTAATTACAAGAGCGGATTCTAAACTTATTCAATAGAGGCAATTTCATTGCAAACAGCTGCATCAGTTTCAAATACATCTGGACATTAAGGAAACTATGATAGACAACAGTATTCATTTAGAGAAAACATATTGCAGACTAGCGGGTCATAAGAAAAGGGGTCTCCTTAACTGTAGCTACCTTGTTTGTGATTCTTGCCAGCATAATGGAACAAGGGCGATCATGTAGGCCTTGGGATGTCAATACGGACCATTGTGATGCTAACTAATCACTTCTGCCAGTCTATGGCTTTGCAATTGAACGTGAATTAGGGAGGAGGTGGGCAGATTTTTGTTTTTTTCTGCGTCATATTTGAAAGCCTGTCCGATTTATTTTCCCTTGAATTGCTGAGTTAATCCAAACCTAAAAGATTTAAAGCTGACATTCGTATTAAAGACAGAAGGTCTCTTTGTATATTTTGGATCAAGAAAGGGAAAAAGTGAAATCCCACAGAAGCATTTCCTTCCCTTTATTTAGTTATATAAAAAAAAAAAAGAAAAAAGAAAAAAAAAAAGACTACCCCTCACTCTGCAGAAACCATTTTTGTTTCTAACTTTCCACATTTCTCCGCACACAAGCTGGTCAGCTGGGAAATCGCAAACCAATCCCTCTCAGACAATGGCAGTAACAGGAGCAGCCTGTTCCAAGGATGGGCTGTGTCTGAATATGACTGCGGTTTACAAATTGTTCCTAATGTGTGAGATTTGCAGTCCATGCCAAGATTCTCATTCTTATGAAACCAAATGGAATCTGCCACAAAAGTAGCTCTCATGGGAATTCATAAGGAGCTCAGAAATTAGACTTGAAAAGCCTGGAATAATGAAGGGCTGGCTGCCTCTAAGTAGAAAGAAATAAATCAGACATTATATTGAGTCAAATACTTTTTGTATTAAAGAAAAAATGGCACCAGAGAGGCAGTTTACAATGACCTTCACCAGAAATATACTACAAAGATCAATACAGCAATGGCTGCGCAAATAGGTTAATTCTGATATCTGTTGAGTGATATATTTTTAATGGTTCAGTATTGAAGATTTTTTGACAACAAATCTTCATTAAATCAAGACAAGCAGAGACATTCTATGAATGCAATCCAAAAAATGCAAGGAAACTTAGAATGAAGTCTCACTATCATTAGTAGTAACTATTACTACTTTTAAAGACAAAATAAGAACAGAATAGAGCTCGATTTATATGAGCTATGTAAATCCAAAGATAGACTACAGAATATCAATCACGTTTTCAAGCAAAATATGGCTTCGAGAGTAGTTACACTTTTACTTGTGAGAAGCATAGCGTTGAATAAAAATTTAGGTGAACTTGATGGGATTCTGAACCTAAAACCTCTAAGAATGCAAAGTTCTTCTTAGCTGCAGAATGAGAACTCTGGAAACAGAGCTTACGAGGAGTTTGGTTGCAAACTCAAATCTTTACTGGAGTAGAAGTGGAATTAGTTAAGAGAAAATGCTAAATGTTTTTCAAACAATCAGAGAAGTGAAAAGTTTTGCAAACTTCCTGCGGTTAATTATTCAAACCTTAAAGGGTTATTCCATGCACCATGGCCACTTCAGTGATTTGGTGCCTGGAGCATGTATGTGCAATGTGTCACTGTGGAACGCTACACAAACCTAGTTGTACACATCTGCTGCCAAAGGTGGAACTCCACCTCCAGCAGCGTCACTGACATCATTAGCCAGCCCAGAACTAGAGTTTCAGGCTGCCTAATGTCCATTCTGTGCATATTCCTATACTCAGAGTTGCAATCATTGGATGAGAGAAGTCAGCTGAAACTCTCAGCCAATGAATGGCTGGCAGGATCAACTTCCAGCTTCGGAAGCAGCAAGATGTCGTCACCGGCTAGAGAGGAGACCACAGGGATTTAGGTAGACGGTTTGCCCCAATGTCAGGAAACAGATCCAGAATACTCACAGCATCAAGACCATTACAGCTGGCCATAGTAGTTATGATTCTTTGAGCAACCATTGAAACTCAAACATCTGACCCAACAAAGCACAAACCAGAAAAATTGTTGTATATAGATACAGCAATAAATTTAGTTTACATTAAGCGAAGTAGATGACGCAAGAAGAAAGAAAAGGGGGTAATAGAAGATAAAAAAACAAAACAAAAAACATTTGCAAGCTAGGTATCAGTGCTGAATAAAATATGCTTAGTTACTGTATTGCAAATTTCACATTTTAATAACCATGTAAATGTATGCCTAAATCTTAAGGCAGAAAATGAAAATATTTTTTTTTTCTTTCAAATTGTAATAAAACTGCAAGGGGCTGCATCACTGGCATCATTGAAAAACAGCTTCATTTTATTAAAAGTACTTCTCTGCAATCTGATTGCAATGGATTTATACAGCTCCATCCCATTAGTCCATTACAAAATATATTTTCCTAACCATGTTTCACTAATTAATAGCATGGTGACCAATGTTTGTAAGGATTGTATAGTCCTGAACATCTTGGAGCAGCAAAGTCATGGTGTAGACATTAATAAAATGTGTGATTTTACACAGCTCAGTTAAGCCATTTGTACTTGTGATATTTATCAGCTGCTGCATATCTTGCTCCAACACTTCAAACTACATCGGCATTGAGAGTTCACTGACTTATCTACCCTCAGGGGCAGACATCGCGCAAAACAGATGGGAGCTTTCCAAAAGCTTTTCCAGTGCATTATGGCAGGCCTCCTTTACCACAATGGATTCACAGATACTAAGCTCCTACTATTAATCACATCTTGAAACATTTTATTCCATTACTGGTCGCATAATTCATATCAGTAATACACCATAATGAAAGCATTCTATCCAGTGAGCCGGGGATGGCCAATCATGGCCATATGAAACAGTCATTTATACAGACTACATGTCCATGTGCCATATACATATTGACAGACGCATAGACCCATACTGACACAGCCAACTAATCAGACCTCACACAAAATCACACATTCTCCACTGGTCCCACATACTCTGGACAGCATGCAGTATTCATGCTCACAGAGACCCATAGTTATGATTTAGGCTGGAACATCCCAGTTAGTAATTCACTTGGAAACAGTTTTTGTTTGTTCTATTACAGGTTACTGTACTGGGACCTAGTACTCAGTACAGTAACCTAGGGAGATTTAGCTTCCTCATTTGACATCTTCTCATGGAAGGGATGGATATATTGGTGCACTGCAGTTACGTACCAAGAGACAGACAGAAAACCTCCTTATGACCAAGTCTGCACAAAGAGCGCATACGGTGCTTCGAGTCACCCTTTAAACCCCTTAACGACACATGACGTGTGTGACGATTCCCTTTTATTCCAGAAGTTTGGTCCTTAAGGGATTAAGGACCAAACTTCTGGGATAAAAGGGAATCATGACATGTCACACATGTCATGTGTCATTAAGGGGGTTAAAGGGCACTATAGGCACGCAAACCACTTCAGCTCATCGAAGTTGTCTGGGTGCAATGACCCTGTCCCCTTAACCCTGCAATGTTACTTATTGCAGTTTCTGAGAAACTGCAATAATTACATTGTAGGGTTAAAATTAATGCTGAACATCCTCACTCTCTGCATGAGGACATCCAGAGTCAGTGAAAACTCCATAGGAAAGCAGTGCAGCAATGCTCTCCTATGGGGAGGGCCTAATGTAAACGCTGCGCATGTGCATTAACATCCCCCATTATTGTGGTTGGAGAGGGCGGGGCGCCGACCCAGTGCTGAGGGATATCGGCTCTAGAATCGGGCGATTACAGTAAAGGGTAAAAACCCTTCACTGCCTGGGACCTTCTGCCAGAAGAAAAAGGGGGGGAGGAGGGAAAGGGAAGGGGGTGGGGGTGAGCAGCTGTTGCTAGAGGGAAGGAGGGGCAGGAATACAAGTTTGTATTCCTAGCACTAAAGTATCACTTCATGGCTTACTGAAGAGTGCAGGACGCTGAGGATAACTAATAACACACTGAAGTGAAAACTTGATGGGCGTCATCTGGCTGTGATCCTAAAATGCGGATGGTGCCTGTAAAGTACTGGACACATTGATGTCTGTCAGGCAAACTCTTCTCAGGATAACTAGAAACCAGGTACCAGTGGAAGCATAGGATGCAGTGAACAAATTATTTCCATAGCTACGAAAGTCATATTAACCATAAGAAAGTTACTTACCGTAAATTGTGTTTTCTACCTGTACTATTAAAAATTACTCCAAAATACAAGCTTGTTGGTTAAAAGTGTAATGAACACTTAATTAATGACTTGAAGACCGGGCTTGAATAATATAAAATGGGTGGGGGATTGACACACCTCATTGATAATTGAAGTGCAATACCCCATAATAACATGTGGTTAATTAGGAGTTCAATACTACAATTAAGTTTACTTGAAGCTAAACATGCATCTAATACAAATAAACTTCAGACAACGTGAGTCAAAGAGTGCAAGGAGAGGAAGTTAGGAGATCTGCCATCTCGCAATTAATGAAAGAAAAAAACAGAAGCTGGAAAAGAAATAGTAAATCATGCTTAAACCACATTGTCAAGTAGAGAAGGTGATTAAATTATATGTCACAAACACGTCTGGAATACATCCAACATACTCTTGTTACCGGGTAAAAGATTAGATTACACCAGAGTTAAAATGTGCTTTAACCATTTGTATTCAGCAGGGCTGTCTGCAATGGGCCACTCAGATGAAGAAGTGGAAAGAAGAAAAGGGCATTTTTAGGATTTTTATGGTTCAGAATCCCTAACCTCACACTAGGAGGAACATGTTATGAACCGTAATCTGAACTTTAAAATAATAAGCATTCTCAGAGTTTGGCACACCCAATATATTTGTCCCTGCCCATTACATATTTAAATATATATTATATATTTAACCCTTTCAAAATTCATCAGACGAAAAAGTCCAGCATATGGACCAATAATTCTGGCTGGGTGTCTGATGACATGATTTAATGCCATGTGAGTGACCAATTAGTTATTCTAAGCTGTGAGACATTATGTCACCTGTGCTTGATCTGAATACATAATGTCACTTGTCTGAAAAAATGTAAGCCTGAATAGGTCACTAGCATAAAATGTAAAGGGTAAACATAGAGACCACTAAATACGGTGGTCTACACAAATATGTAGGGTTTAAGTCAGCAAGCCAGACAATTTTGAGATCAAGCAGTTTTTTTAAGCAGCCTGGAGGGGATGTGTTAACAGATACATAAAAGGTCTACATGTCTAGCTGGCTAGAGCACTAAACAGAGAAACAGTAATTGTAATGTAAGGACAAGCATTAAGTAAGTTAATTTCATGCTGAATATACTATATGGTAAAATAAAGTGAAATATGAAGACTCAGCATGACCACACCTTTTTGCCTCATTAATTCCTCTTTGTACATGGATAAAGTGGAATAAATGAGGCAAAAAGGTGGTTCTTTTATTAACTCATTTACATATGTGCACCCAGAATCCCTTGCAGTAGTAACAGCACTGCAAAAGTAAGATTTATGTGGGAAAAGCAAGTTTTACGGCCTGTTTGGCATGTTCAGATCTGTGTTTAACAATAGATTAACGATCCACTGAGTTCAGGTGAGAGGGGTTTTCAGTCACTTTTTCCCCCACCATAACTCTTTGTGCCTTATAAGTAAGTAAACAAACATATTTCAGTGCATCTCAGAAGTGCTTTCCCTAGCTTCATGGGGCAGCCTTCTTTAAACGATCTGTGGTCATAAACCGTGCTTATCCCATCAAACACCATGCAGGTAACAGAGAGCGAGTGAATTATCACAAATCATGTAGTCGTGCAGGTATTTCAAAAAAGCTCTGGGCTGGTTTTATTCATTTATACATGCAAGAAACTAGTTTACAGCATTTATTACAACTTTGACAGCAGAAAGATAAAATGAAGAGCAGCACTTACCTCTCCAGACATGTCCGGTGCTATAGAAATTGCAGGCCACAAAGAAGAATAAACGCCAAAGAATAGTATCCACAGCAAGATACTCCCCCAGATAGCAATATGGGAGAACTGAAAATAAATAAAATGCCTTCCACATTACTAGGATAAATGACAGTGACAAATTACCTGACATTTACTCGGTAATTGGATAACAGACCAAGAAATCAATTCTTACTTAGTACCTATTCTTCAAAGCTAAATAACATTATATGATCCCCATAACAATACTAATATTATAGAAGTACGGGAGGACAGGTTTGTGAATGATAACATTAGAAGTTAAGAAATAAAATATGCAAACTGCCTAAATTCTGCCATATGTTCCTTTTGGCATCCGCTGACAGTGGCCAAAGGGGCATTTTGACTTATTACACAAGTGCAGAGTAATTCCTTATTTTAACTATGCCAAAGACCAGAAGCACACTGTTAAGTATATTTACATTTTAAACAATTCGACAAAATCTATCTGTATGCTCTCCATCCGACTTACACTGATCTGATGAAATTAGATTAAAATGTATGATTATACGGTACGTGTTACAATGTAAACCAGATAAATTGCTCTCAGAACTTGAAAAAGTTGAAAGGTCACATTTAACTATACAAAAAAAATATTGCTGACTTGGAAAAGATGGATGGACTCATGTTTCACAGAACAATTGCTTTTTTTATGCAGTCTAGGAGAACATTATATTTATATGTGAATGTGTTTTATTTTAACTGAAAAAAGTCCTTGTAAAATCGAACCTATTATTCTCTGATAAATAGGCAGATATTGTTAACACTAAGTAGTTAGAACAGCAATAACAAAAACATAAGTAAAAATATAAACTGCACAATATTAAATGTATTACATACACACACCAAGAGTTGAATAGTAAGACACTCATTTCATTACTAGTAACAAAATGTGTACATCGAGCAGTTATAGTAGATTCTAATAAGAACGAGATTTGATAATACTTGGGGTTTTATTCACTAAACAGGGAACAGACAACTATGTGCATTTTTAAATCCATTAAGATCTCTACATAAGAGAATCGTAGCTTATCATAACTCTCTCAGTGAATATACACCCTTAAAATTCAGTAACCGCCATTATCCCAAATAAAAGTGTATTGCATAGTGTATTAAGGGTGATGTTTACCAGCTTGTGCACTTGTATGAACTCTTGGTACAAGTAGAGTGGAATGCAGATATCCCCCCATGGATTAGCTAAAAACCTGGGAAAGAGCTGACCTCCTGTCGCCTAATTAGCAACATGCACCTAGACACAACAGCCACCATAATAAAGACGGGGTGAGAGTAGGGGTAACATAAACAGAATTCAAATTGTATTGTTTTGGCAAGTGGGTAATGAAGCATTTAACAACTGTCACTAATGAAAGGAAATGTCTTGAAATGAGTGCATGTCAAAAATTAAGTGGAGCAATTGAAAACCCCAAATTTAGGAAAAACTAAAAACACAATAGGATAACGCTTGTAATTTCAAAAAGAACTGGGAAACATTCCCTGATATTGTTGTTTAAGAGTATTTTTGGACAGTATCAGCTGACAAAAAGAACAAGCAAAGGGTAACATTTATAGAGCCTACACACAAAGGGAGAAATTTATAAACACATTTAGAACATGCTACAATAATGTACAGGATTTTGTGTGCCGGATCAGTGCTAAGACATATCCCACATGCATAAGCTTCTTTGTTCTAACAGGAATGGAAACATGGACATAGTTTTTGAATTTCACATTTGTGTGTTTTTGTTTTACCTCTTGAATATTACAAATTTCATGATTGTTTATGGAGATACTTTGCTTGGCAAAAAGGTGGGAATGATGCCATTTGGTCAGAGAGGAAGTTCTCTATATAGTTTTTCCAAAGTACAGAGTTCAGGCAAAGGGTACATGCAATAAGACATAGTGAGCCTTCCTTTAATTGGTGGCATATTCTGTGAAATCAGTACTGATGTCAGTGGGTTATCTGATAAAATACATGTGCCCATGCCAATTGTGCAAAGTGAGAACTGTTACATCTAATACAAAGTACACAAGTGATTGATTATTGGTGGGGTTTTGCACATATCCTCCCACTGAAAGAGGGGGATTTTTTGTTTTAAATAATACCTCCTCTTACTCCGTATCAGGAGGTACTAGACCCTAGAGCACAGGCGGAACTACCACCAGTGCAGCTGCACCCGGGTCCGCTAGCTAAGGGTATCCAGGCACTTAGAGACAACTGGGTTGTGTGCTGTGGCCCTTTAATAAATGGCAGCACTAGGAGGAAATTAGAGCTTCTACCCAGCTAACAGACACTGAGCCACGAGAGTAAAGAATGACAGAGAAAGGGGGCATGGACTGAGAGAGCCAGTCTCTAATACCCAAAAGGTTTAGCCAGCAGAAGCCACCCTCCTGCATCCAAAAGGTTGGAAACAGAAGGGCGTCTAAAAATGTATATATTTTGACCTGCATGTGTGTGTATCTGCATGTGTGTGTATCTGCATGTGTGTGTATCTGCATGTGTGTGTATCTGCATGTGTGTGTGCATGCTTGTGTCTGGTTGCATCTGTTTTTCATTGTGTATCTATGCATGTGCTTCAGTTTGAGAATCTGTACGCCTGTGTATCTCCAAGTGTCCGTGTGTACACTTGTGTGTATATCTGCATGTGTGTGTGTATCTGCAAATCACTCACGTGATAGTGCATATCATAAAAGCAAGATGGAATGGTAAGTTAATGGTAAAGACATTGTGGTTCTAAAATACATATTCTAACATCAAATAACAATGCTCCCGCTTACATGTAGAAAGCACCTAGAGTGTCAAATTGCATTTTGGACACTTGCAGGTGAAAATGTTAGAAGTGCAGCATTGGTGGATTCTTAATACAAAGTATTGAGGTAACATTTTAACTTACCACAGTCCAGTGCGCAGTTTCCAGACCAGCTTTCAAACATACGGTAATCACCACAAACTAAACACAAAAACATTGTTACAATGGCAAGTATCTGACGTTTAAACAGAAATCAATAATAATTATATCAAATTCATTAACCAAGAAAAGTACATTTAGCTTGTCGCTACTTTTCTAAGATGTCCTGGGGCTAGTTATTACTCAATTGAATGGTACACTAATTTACAATCCCAGAACAAAGCTTGAGTTGATGAGAAATTAACCTGTATATGGATCGCCTGGGATCTAAAGTAAGGGTTAGCAGTATCGATGTCCCGAACAGTTCGCCGGGAACCGTTCACCGGCGAACATAGCGTGTTCGCGGTTGCGAACATACGCGATGTTCGGTCCGCCCCCTATTCGTCATGGAGGTGGGAGGGTCTGCCGCTTATTGGATGGAATGTGTCTGCTGACTGTGAGATATAGGGTCAAAGTTTACTCAATGATGACGAATAGGGGGCGGACCGAACATCGCACCGAACTGTTCGGGACATCACTAGTTAGCCTATGGTCCACATGCCATACACTGCACACAAGGCGCTTTTCCATGGCAAGAGAGGCTGCAAGATCCTAACAGGATCTGTGTCAATCACAGCCAGGGGAGGTGTGGTGAGGGCTGCGATTTAACTCCTAAATGGCAGATAATTGAGCAGTAAAACCTGAGAGGCATGATCTATACACTAAAGCGGCTTCATTAAGCTAAAGTTGTTATGGTGACTATAGTGCTCCTTTAATGACTTGGAGAGGATCTGCAAAGAGGAGTGGGACAAAATCCCTCCTGAGATGTGTGCAAACCTAGTGGCCTACTACAAGAAACGTCTGACCTCTGATTGCCAACAAGGGTTTTGCCACCAAGTACTAAGTCAAAGGGGTCAAACACTTATTTCACTGGTTGACGTGCAAATCAATTTATAACTTTGACATGCGTTTTTCTGGATTGTTTTGTTTTTCTGTTTCTCACTGTTAAAATACACCTACCATTTAAATTATAGGCTGATCATTTATTTTGTCAGTGGGCAAACGTTCAAAATCAGCAGGGGATCAAATACTTTCTTTGCCTCACTGTATGTGGGTGTAATTGTGTATGCCTTGCAGTTTGTGTCTAGCAATGTGTGTGTCTGTGTGCCCTGGCAGTGTGCATTGGGAAGTGCCAGATTCCTTCATTTGTTTACTGTAATTCAAGGATCCAAAAGGTGAAGACCTCCTCCCATGAGTTGAGGATTAGTTCATGCACCTTCTGTAACAGTATCCCTGAAATTAAAGGGACACTCCAGGTACCAATACAATAATGCTTTATAGGTGTTGGTCTCATTAATAGACTAGTTTGCATGCTCAAATCTTTATAGCTTTTGCATAAAATTAAAATATGTTGGCCAAACACTCACAATAAAGCTGCCTCTGTGGCCACACCCCCTCACTCCTGAAAAAGACTTACTTATCAAATGCATGTGCACAACTCAGCCACTGACAGTAAATAAGGTTTTCAATTACACAACAATCTGCATTTGAAGGAGAGGACGCCCAGGGAGACATATAGTAAGGATATCACTACCTGTTTGCGGTTTCTTTAACTGTCTGCTTTCAGGTTGTGAGTTAAAAACCGCCAATTTAGGGCTTTTAGGGGCTCAGGTTGTGTGCAGATGCACTAATGCTGTATTGGTGCCTGGAGTGTCCCTATAATAAAATACAATTTTATTATGATGCTAAAAGCTGATCTAGTGGATATTATCCAACTTTTTTAATGGTATTCCCATTAACAATGCTGTGAGTTACCGGTGGCTGAGATCCTGCAGCTATAGTTCTATTCAATTAGCTATTTTATCAATAAATTACAGTAAACCAGTGAGGACAGGATTACCTTAAATTTTAACAGCTCCTAAGGCAGTAAAAATATAAATCATGAAGATAAATCATATTTGCCAAAAAAGCTGTTATGGCTTTACTTACATGCTCACCACCATTCTTGGTATGATGCTGAGAAATGGCAAATTTTTAACCCCTTAGTGACCAGACCGTTTTTCAATTTTCTTTCCGTTATGGATCAGTGATACCCCCCATGTATAAGTGTGTCGGAAGGTGCGCATTCCAGTTTTCCAACTTGGAATTTTCACAGCTGGTCATCATGCACCCATGTCCTATTTGGACAAAGCCGGCCAATGTAATTTACCCCCCATCAAACCATATATTTTTGAAAAGTAGACACCATAGGGTATTTCAAATGGTGGTAGTTTAATACTTTCCATGCACTAATTCTACCACCAGTCTTTGTCAAACTTTTGGGTAGTCATTTTTTATTGTGCTATTTTTCTCTCACATTGTACTTTAGGCATAGATTTACTGACACAAAACACCCAAATATGTGTTCAGCAACATCTCCCGAGTACAACAGTGCCCCCAATGTACAGGTTTCATGGGTTTTTGCAAACCTACAAGGGTCAAATGTAGGGCTTTCCTCTTTTCCATGTTTGCACATTGAAATTTGCCAGATTGGTTTGCTGGGCCTGTGTTGCCTTTGAGACCATATAGCAGCCCAGGAATGAAAATTAACCCCATCATGGCATACCATTTGTAAAAGTAGACAACCCACGGTATTCAAAATGGGGTATGCCAGTCTTTTGTAGTAGCCACTTAGTCACAAACACTGGCCAAAGTTAGCATTTTTATTTGTTTTTTACCACAAAAACTGCACTTTTACTGGCGATTTCATAGTTATGATAATATATTATGCAAATAATGTGTATATATCTCAAAGTACACTTATAATGAAATCATATATCTATATGAGGCCACTGACCCATATCATCCGCCGCCACACGCTTCCCTATCATATCTATGCCGACGATACCCAGTTGTATTTTCGCCTGGCCAAGAAAAAGGAGGATCAAATCAATCTTTCTTCCTGCCTACAGGATATCCAGTCGTGGATGGGAGCCAATTATCTAAAACTTAATGGCTCCAAAACTGAATGCATCATCTTCAGTAACCAGGAGGTGAATAGTATCTTTCCCTCATGGCCGGACTCGTTTTCTCCACCTCCGAGTCCTGCCACCAAGGTCAGAGATCTGGGAGTCATTTTCGACTCCAGGTTTACAATGAAGCCCCAGATTAATCAGGTGGTAAGCTCTTGCCACTACCACCTGAGGCTTCTGAGGTCTATTTTTAGATTCATTGCCTCCTCTGATCAAATCTCGGTGGTCAACGCCATCATCGGTAGCCGATTGGACTACTGCAATGCTCTGTACCTTGGACTGCCTCAGAACATCATACACAAGCTACAGTTGATACAGAACGCAGCTGCAAGGCTACTTACGGGTGTGGCCCGCAATGACCATATCACTCCATCATTAAGAGCCTTGCATTGGCTGCCCGTTCGTGAACGGGTTCTGTTTAAAAATGGTTGTTTGGTATTTAAGGCAGTCCATGGTATGGGACCAGACTATCTGAAGGATAAATTCACACGCTATGCTCCCAGTCGATCCTTGAGATCGGCTGATTTAGCCTTATTGAAGATTCCAAATTTTAAAAAGAAAAAGTGCGGAGGGAGAACGAGTGAAGTTCAGGGAGCGCAATTTTGGAACTCCCTGCCTCTGACATTAAGACTTGAGAATGATCTACTGAAGTTCCGCCGGAGCTTAAAAACAGCTTTATTTGCTCAGGCTTACGGGATGACATGAAAATTTTTAACCTGGTCCAAATGCATGTGATTATAATGCTGTTGTTTGCTGGATATTGTTTTGTCTGTTTTTTATTGCTGGTATGCGCATCGAGACCCTATGGGTAATAAGACTGCGTTTCTTAAGAATTTTTAATAAATAAATAATAAATATATGTATAATATATTATAAAATGCTTTAACTATTTTATAATATATTATACATATATAATACAGAAACTCCTCACTTACCGAATGGGTTCCGTTCCTACGACCTGGTCGTAGAACAAATGGGTTGGTAAGTGAGGAGTTAAAGGAGCACTATAGGGTCAAGAACACAAACATGTATTCCTGACCCTATAGGGTTAAAACCATCTGGCCACCCTGGTCCCCTCATGCCTCCCTACATATAGATATTTAGATACAAGATCTTACTTGTATTCAAGTTTGCAACTGCTTATTTTGTCCCAGTTTCCTTTTGGCCTGCCCACTGCCTGCTGACATCAGCAGAAGTGGTAGCCTGATCCAATCACAATACTTCCCCATAGGATTGGCTGAGACTGACTAAGAGGCAGATCAGGGGCAGAGCCAGCATGATTCAAACACAGTCCTGGCCAATCAGCATCTCCTCATAGAGATTAATTAAATCAATGCATATCTATGAGGAAAGTTCAGTGTCTGCATGCAGAGGGAGGAGATACTAAATGTTTGGATGCATTTTAGGCAGCCATGACCCAGGAAGGATCTCTAACAGCCTATATCTGAGGAGTGGCCAGTGAAGTTATCACTAGGCTGTAATGTAAACACTGCATTTTCTCTGAAAAGACAGTGTTCACAGCAAAAAGTCTGAAGGTAATGATTCTACTCACCAGAACTATTCAATAAGCTGTAGTTGTTCTGGTGACTATAGTGTCCCTTTAAGGAATTCCCTGCTCTGGTTTGTTCATCTATGTTCGGGGAAACGTCCTATATATGCTGCTCTTGCCTACACTGCCGGGGCCACGTGTGGCAACCTGGAAGTGATCGCTCCGGGGGGAGCGATCACTCTGTTGCCTGGCAGTGTAGGGGGGTATTCCATGATGCCTTGATATCGAGGTATCGTGTAATACCCTTAGAGCGGCTGGAAGCGATCACGATCGCTCCCAGCACTCAAATTAACCGCGGACGTAGGAGTGACGTCCGCGGTCCTTAAGGATCGTTTTTTGTCAGACGTACCTCATACGTCCGCGGTCCTTAAGGGGTTAAAGGAACACTTTAAGCTCCATGACCATTCAGAGTTTAAAGCTGCACTTTTTAAAGCAAAACTAATAAGGTTTGAACATGGAGAATAATACAGCATGAATATGAGGCCAACACCTATCAAATGCACTTAAGTTATTTTGGAGCCCAGAAGGTTATTTAAACACTAAGCACCATAACCACTACAGCCAGCTTACCTGAGGTTATGGTGTCTCCATCCCCATTGCCAGTTGTCAAACCATATTTAAAACAATTTGACTTCTTACATTGTGTCTGCAGTGTGCTGCTCCATGCCTCAACTACTAATGCCAGAGGACCAGAAGTTCCTAAGCAGGAGCGTCTAAGTTCTCCTGAGTCAGTTCATTGGCTGAGAGAGATTAGTTGATGCTTCCAGCCAATAAGCTAGGCCCTGGCCCTTGCAGGACTTTGCTCAAGAGTTCTTCATTAGGAACTTTCAGCACTGATAGTGGAAGTAAGGAGAGATGTCATGCAAAATGGTTTAAGTGAGCTGAAGTAATTATGGGGCTTGTAAATTTCATTCAAGTAATATCTTTTCTAATTAATTTCTTATTATACAGAAGAGATATACTTGGAAGACATTGATCGAATAGTCCTTAAACTAAAAGAAGAAGATTTCAACAGTAATGAAATTCTATGCTAGGTACAAATAAAGAATGATCTGCTTAGAAGGGTATTTGTCACTCTAAATTTATCAGTAGTTCTAATACTTACAGTATAAACGATGTTACCCAATAAGAGATAATCTGAGGTCTTTCCATTCCCAAATACAGTATCTGTAGGTAGAAATAAAAAGATTTAAAAATACTTATATATTATTACATATATTAAATATGTATTGTTGTATATTAAAATCATTGTGAAAATGACACGTTCTAAAATCATATAGCATCAGGATAAAAGGCCTCATCTTTGTTAGGTGCGAATGAATGGTTTCAAAATCAAAACACATTTTTCTCTGTTCCAGTGCTGACCAGGTAAATGCACAGCATGCTGGAATCACTGAAATCAAATAATCCCACCGTACATTTTACATCTATGAATGTTCTTTTCTACGCACAGATTGCACAGAATGCTCAATAAATCTGACAAGAGTAATGGTAATACACTGGCTACTGACTGCACAATACAGAATCTCAAGCTAGGCTCATTCACTGACTGAAAACACAAAATTAATTAGAAAATAATACAAAAACAAATATCAAAGAGAATTTGTCAATGTGAAATATATGAAATAGGTGTATGTATGATGTGCCCACTGTACAGCAATACTGAATAATACATAGATAGGTGCCTTACAAATTGACACAATATTACTGGAGGGGTTCGTGGGCCTATTAATTGTTAATTTGCTGTATAAGTTTAAACATTTGTGTCTAAGCAGGACTTCTAGAGGTGCGACCCTTGCCTATGAAACCATATTATATCCCTTTAATTTATTTCAGTTGTAGAAAAAAAAAAAAAAAGAAATCAGTAGAACAGTCAGCAGTGTAAAAAGGTATTTAAAAAAAATACTTGGTACCAGTAACCCTGAAGGTCAATGATTGTGAGATCTTTTATTGTAACGTCAGGAGGACCTCTTACCGTGCTGCAGAGCTTTCAATGGAAACCAGAAAAGGATGACACTGTGGAAAAGACCATTCAAGCAATGAACCCAAAAAACCTGGGAAGACAGAGATTGAAGAAATCTGTTCATGAGGCGCTAGGTTAGTGAACCATGACACTTCTTTATATGTGCTCAAGTAATGAATCTGTCAGCCCACTGGATGGTGGGCAATTCAATCAAAAACTGACAAAAATAGCAGATTGCCAAAAGGTTAGTGCATATAGCTGTGAGTCAGTGACCATATTATACACATTAACCCCTTCATCGCAAGGGACAAGGAAAAATTATAATCACTGCTGCCTTAAAAAAAAAAAAAAAAAAAAAAGGGAATTGTTGTGCATGTGTTCGAAAATAAATTAGCCCGGAAACTATTGAACGTAACAGGTGTTTAAATAAAACTTACCTAAAAATTATTTTTAACTTTATTATAGTCATTGCATTAACCAATAAATGCTTGGATGGAGGCATGTGATTTATATATATTGCACGAACACAAAAATGTATATGCAGGTATATACTTAAAAACACTAAAAAAAAAAAAAATACCCTTACCTTGCATGCAAACATGAATGGTTTTCTTTTCTTTTTACTGACTTGCAAAATAAGCTAAACTAATAAAATACAGATGTCTGTCCCGGTGAGATTCAGTTGAACATAAGAGTTTAAGGGGAAGGTAGCAACAAACCCTGACTAGTTTTAAGTTATTTTTATTAACATTTCCAAATATAAAGTGGTCAGTTTCATGCTGTGAAAATATGTCAACCACTGCATGTAAAAAATAAAACCGTTTCTGAAGGGATCACGTTTCTTTTCTTGGGGATTTTTTTTTTTTCGTTTTTTTTTTTTTTACATGTTCATGTCCATCTCATTTGATCATATTAACCATTTACTCACCAATAAGCTCCTGCTGCAGCTAATCCTACCCACCACCTTCCATGAACTCACTTACCGCCTCATTATCTTTAGATTATATGTGACAAAAAGCACAGGTGGGTGCATGATAAATTGGCTAAAGTTCTATTTTCTAGAGCTATAATTGTCACATACTAATCCTCTAACCCTGGTGGGGCCCTTTTAACCTTTCACCCTTCTTAACATAACAAGGATCTCAAATACCGCACACTGGAAATGAAATGCAAATATTCCCCAATCTATTCGCTTGGCATTAAAATGAAAAACAAATAATGATCTAGTAAAAGAGGCCAAATATGAAACTTAAAGACCTTTCCCAGAAAAAACAGTCTGAATATCGCAGAGCGGTTTGCTGTATATTTGATTAATTGCATAATTTCCCAGTTGTCAGCTTGTCAGTCTCAAATCACAAGCACAATAATTACTTTTTCCTTATTAGAAGAAAGTATTTCACACTGGTAAGTAATGGATTCTAAAGCCAAAAATAACAATACTTTTAGCTTTTTTCCCTGTCACTCTGGAGAGACTTTGATGTCCAAGATCTCAAAGTCTATTGTAATTCTGGAATTAATTTGGTTTTGAATGATATAAGGTAGCATACTAACATTACAAAATCTTATTGATGCCACCAAAACATTCGCAAAAAAAAACAAAAAAACAAAAGGAAAAGAAAAATAACCTACCCCCATTATATACTTTTCTACAATGTTCACTGGTACACTAGTATTCTGCAGGGGAGGGTGCAACATAACATTAATGAGCCGTCCACTGCTGTGGCTTTTTAATAAATTACTTCACTTGGCAAAAACTCTTTTGGACAGAATACCCTATGGCATTTCACGGCAAATACAGAAACTAATTGCTTATAGGATTGTGGTCCATCATTGCAAGAAACCTCAAAGTGGCTGTGTAAAATTTCCTAAACCCAACTTCTTTCACCAAACATATGGATGGACAGCTCACAGTTACTGATAGCTTTTATATCTATTACTAGTTCTGAATAGCTGACCAAAGGAATGCACCCACCGAAAGGTATAAATAAAACTTACCTTCCTTTAACATAAAAATGCTAACTTAAAGGGTTACTCCAAGCAACATGACCATTCCAGTGATTTGAAGTGGTCATTGTGCCAACAATCTGTATGTGCAGATGTAACTCCACCTTTGTCAGTACCATTGGGAGTCACTAGTCAGCCCAGACAAGAGTAACGGGCAGGCTAATAGTAATTCTGTATTAAATTGTCAAAAAGGAGTCAGATGCGAGCACACATCATGCTGGTGCCAGACAGCCATTGCTGGCACCCCCTCTGTGATGGTAAGGATTTACGTTACGTAAACGTAAAAAACAAACAATAAAAAAAAACATCAAAACACTAATCCAAAACTTAAACTAACCAAAACAGACAAAAATAACCAGAGAGACCTAAACTTTAAGGGATCAACAGGTCAATCTGGTCACTGTGTGCATACTTATAGGAAGACTCCTGCTTATGTTCCATCATATGTACCAATGCTCTATGGTCATTAGGGGCACTTCATGTTCGCTAATTACTTTGTTGCAGACAGAAGTGGTGAAGGACTTGATTTTCCTTAATTTCTTGCTTATGGTCCATATTATAATGTTGCTTTAATGTTAGTTTACAATCTATTATAATGGTTATTTTTGGGCTCTTGTACTTTCTATATGGCCTCCAGGAATCAGAGATCTAGTGATTGTGATATAATTAAAGCCACAGTAATGAGACACTTTGAATATTCCTCTTTGCTCAAATATGTAAAGCAGGGGTCACCAATTACTACTACAACACATTTTACAAATATAAAATGCATGACATTTAAAGTAAAAAAAAACAAAAAAAAACAGAAGTTCAAAATGTTGTCATTTTAGTGATCCTGTAAAGGCAGTGTGTTTACAAGGGCACAGAGATACCACAGTACTATTCATAAGGATGTGTTATGGAGAACACCTGCACTCAAGATGCAATGGACTATAATCCACATTGATATTAACCAGTCTAATCATTCTAAATTGAGAAGGATGGTAGTTACAGATAATGCATGCAACTTTGCCAAGTGTGCCAGAAGCCTCTTCAATGTACACAGGCATAGCAGCTTCTAATCTAATTTATGATAAAACTAATAGGATCACCCTACTTATGGCAAACTGAATGAAAGTTATGGTTTAAATCAAACGCGATTAAAGGAACACTATAGCCACCTAAATTACTTTAGCTAAATAAAGCAGTTTTAGTGTATAGATCATTCCCCTGCAATTTCATTGCTAAATTCACTGTCATTTAGGAGTTAAATCACGTTGTTTCTGTTTATGCAGCCCTAGCCACACCTCCCCTGGCTATGATTGACAGAGCCTACATGAGAAAAAAAAACTGTTTTCACTTTCAAACAGATGTAATTTACCTTAAATAATTGTGTCTCAATCACTAAATTGAACTTTAATCACATACAGGAGGCTCTTGCAGGGTCTAGCAAGCTATTAACATAGCAGGGGATAAGAAAATCTTAATTAACCCCTTAAGGACCAAACTTCTGGAATAAAAGGGAATCATGACATGTCACATGTCATGTGTCCTTAAGGGGTTAAACAGAACTTGCAATAAAAGCCTAAATAGGGCTCTCTTTACAGGAAGTGTTTATGGAAGGCTGTGCAAGTCACATGCAGGGAGGTGTGACTAGGGTTCATAAACAAAGGGATTTAACTCCTAAGTGGCAGAGGATTGAGCAGTGAGGCTGCAGGGGCATGTTCTATACACCAAAACTGCTTCATTAAGCCAACGTTGTTCAGGTGACTATAGTGTCCCTTTAACTGGTGATCTGTAATCTACAGAGATGCACAGATTCTCACATACTGACCTTGGTATTGAAGTCTAAGGCTTTCTGTGAGGTCTTGTATAACTCTGGATACTTTAGCATGTTTTCTTTACGACAGGATCGCTCAAATATTCCAAGGGTTAAAGGAGGAAGAGCAGTAAACATCTTAAGAAGAGAAAAAAAAAAAAAAGCAAAGTTATGTTTTCTTATTAAAAGGCAAGATAGACATCTGTGTTAATGAATTTAACAATTTAACAACCTTATGATATGCATAAGCACAATATAATACAGAAAATTAACCACCAAATAACCTTACCACATTATAAAGGCCAATGCACCATCTTTCGAAGAGAATTTGACCAGAGAAGCCATTCATAAAAGCAAACCAGATCTGGTAAACAAAAAAACAAATTGCATAAATAAATTAAAATGGGAAAACACGTGTACGTTTGAGATTTAAAGTGCCACTACAGTTTTCTAAAAGACTTTAGCTTGCTCAACCGCATGTCACCTACATATTATTTTATAAGACTTCATTTTAAGAGAAATCTTCAATTGTACAAATCAAGTTGACCCCTTAAGGACCAAACTTCTGGAATAAAAGGGAATCATGACGTGTCACGCACGTCATGTGTCCTTAAGGGGTTAATAACACCTCCCAGACAACAGAGTGTTTCCTGCCTGACTTTTTTTTACCTTTAGTTTAAAATGGAAGTGATTGGTTCTTACAGAGAAGCGCTTGAGATACACACATCAAATGTATGAGATAATGTACTCGCTTCTGTATAATGTTTTGCTCACCTCTCTTGCACTGGAAGGGTTACATTTTTTTCCCCCATTGAAATCACTAACAAGATGCCCAACATTATAATTTATCTGCTTCTGTAATGGCCTATATAGTGTTTGCATCTTACCAGTCATCAAGAAAACCTGATAACATTTGTTTCATAAAGTTGCATTTACTTGGCCATCCAATTGCTTGTTTCCAAAACAAACAACTGTGATAACCTACACTGAAAGTCCTACTTTGACTCATTCATTGCTTGGGCAGTACTTACCACTATTGCACTGAAAGGGTTACAATGAATTTGCACTTGCGTATTGAAACCCACACTATATACATTCATTTTTTACGTGAAAAAGTTTTCTACAAGTGAAAAGATTATATTAAAGTGCTCCATTGACCTCTGTCATGTTTAAATTGTGTTATGGTCTCAGCAGCCCACTTCTTTTCTCATATTTTAGTAACATTAAACATGTATTGAAATATTTAAATGCATACGGTTTCAATGGGACGTGAACTAACAGGTCAGAAGCCTACTGAGCAGTGAATGGATTAAAGATGCGAGAAAGGCTGGCAGCCCTCCCCCATTGGTTATACAAAAAGTGCATGACATGCTGTACAAATGAATTTTAGAAACAATGTAACGGGCTTTGTCCAGCTGAATGCTTCATTTAACCGCATTACCGAAGCATGAATCGCTACAAATTCACCATTTATCAATATGTACCCGCAAGAAATGCTCCAGAGGACAAAACTAGTCTTTCACCAAGAAACACTCCTAGGAGGAAAACAATAACAAATGGCTACATTCGAGGACAAAAAGGGAAAATTGAATTCCTTCTAATTTGCAGATCACAAACCACATGTTGTCTTTCATACAAACGGAGGGTTGTTTTTTGTTTAACTTTAAATTGGCAGCATGAGAAAGGGCAGAATAGTGAGGCCAATGAAGTATCAAATCGATAATCCCATTTTTCCCCCCCAGAATGAAATCAAATGACAAAGAAAGGCATAGAGAGTGTTTAAGACACGGCATAACTGCAGACTAATGGTACTTTTTGTTTGGTTTAGTTTTCGAATAATTATACTTTTCTTAAGCAGCGCCCTTATGCTTTTGCATTTAAAGAGACCTCAGACAAAGTCCCATTTGGTAGAGCTGAAAAATCTCTATATACATTCTGTTAGCTTGAAAGCATAATGATAACAATTAGAACTGGATAGTCGGTACTTGTTCCCTAATGATCCTTGAGCAATGTATTACTAGATACCAAGCTATTAAGATAACACAGATAACACACCCGCTTAAAAGGAGGCACTAGAGAGAAGAGCGCAGGTAGATGCACCTGAAACTCTTCTATGAAGCTGCCATCATCTTGTACATCCAGATCACAGTTCTTTGTGACTATGTGGAAGGCCAGAAGCAGCAATTCTAAGTCCCAGGTGTCAAATGACACCTATGGTTTTGTGTAAGCAGCAGGGAAATGGTCCCTACTAGTAAAAACACCACATGACTGAATCATTCCGCCATTATTGTCCTTCCTTTAAATAATTCAGTCATGCATCAAGGGATAAAAAAAAACAGGCTATTAGAGGGACACTTCAACTGAATGAATATATACATACACACCTACAAGATACATCAGAGTTACAAAGTCTGAATAGATTCATATTAATGACCTGTAAAACATTAAATTAGATTAGGACCTGTTAAATCTGGGACATTTTCACAGCCACAGGCTAAATACGTTATAGCTGTAATACGTAATTGAATTAAAATTTTTGATCGCAACTAGTGCGCTTTAATATATCTCTGTTGCTTTTGCGTGTGTGACGTATTCAGCTTTCAACTTGCTATATATAGCACACGCATACATATACACCCATCACCCACTTTAAAACGTAACTTCAGAGTCTCTAATAAATGCATACAGAAATGTAGGATGCAAAAGATTACTTTTTAGCAGTAGTGAGTTCAACAATCCACAACAAAAATGGCAGATTTGTTTTATATATATATATATATATATATTAAAATAAAAAAGTGCACAAGCTCCACCCCCCCCCCCCCAAAAAAATAAAAAAATCAAAAGCCAGTTTTACTGCCAATTTGCTTTCTATTGAGCTATGCTTTATTAGAGTTCAGATTTCCATTTAACAAATTATCCTGTAGGCTGTCAATTGTAAGCTATGCTTCTCTGTCTCTTTAGAGTATTAAAGAAAACATATTTAATGTAATTCTGAAGCATTCTGATGATTTCCCAGCTAGGTACCTTTGGCCAAGTAAAACAAGTTTTGCAGATGTTAATAGCGCCATCAGTGTGAGCGAAAAGTCAAAAAGCCTATCAAGGAATGTGTCTTGTAAAGACAACTGCCAGTTCTGAATCGCCCCTTTCAGTTTTTGTGGGGATCAGGCGTGGGAGCAAGAAGCAGGCACTTACTGACTGTTTGTAAGCTGCTTTTTAATATGCAGCATCAGTAAAGTGGCTTTGATGCTTCCTCTACCACCCCTCTTCTTGTGCCTTGAATGTAAAAAAAAAAAAAAAAAATATTCTGAGCAGGTCTGAATTCTGTCAGAAAGGCAACTTTCTAATTCACAATAAGAAATTAGATTTTACTCTCCCAGATATCAAGCATTAATGTCTGTACCCTCTGCAGAGGTGAGCACTGCCAAGACACATTAAGCAGGGGGGAGCTTGTGACCATGGGTACATGTTCCAGACTAATTCAGTAAAATGGTGGATACATTATGAATACAAATGGCAAACTTTTGTTTAGGCTGGTACAACGCAGACAGCATTTCAGCCCAATATAGGTATTTATGAGACCTGGACTGTACATATCTATACATTACGTTAAAAACATTGCCATCACGTTATCTGCATATAACAAGCATCATCTATCTCCTTGCTTGCCAAAAAAACCCAATGTGATATTTTTGCGGCTTACATACATAAGGATGCAACACCTCACTAATCAGCTCAATATTGACACACTGTGGAACAAGACAGATCTGCAGGAAGGACAGTGAGCATGCAGTGTTTAACAGCAAGAATAAAACTCTCCACTAAAAGTGTCAATGCTTTATATCACTGACTTTAAATAGCAGACGATAGGCTCTGGATACCGGGCATGCTTTTGAGCAAAGTTTGTCCTAAAGTCTGTTTTGGTACAACAATATCAATGGCCAACTACCATACATTCTGGCAGGCTCCTCAAAATGGCTACTGAGGAGCTATATTCAATATATCTATGGAAATTGACATTATCAGCTGATGTGTAATATCAATTTATTGAAGAATGATCATATGCATAATACCTCATTGTGTCTATCAAGTAACATTTACAAACAAACACACACACACACATATATATATATATATATATATATAATATTTATATTAAACATGCTACATATCAGGTTTTGAATACGTATCTTGCGGTCTAATGACTTGGATATATTGTACGATAGGTCTATAGGTTTATCACTTTAAGGTGCCAAAGAAGTAAAGAAGTAAACATCAGTCCATCCTTGCAAGCGCGCTGTCTTGGCGTCATACTTGACTCTGGTCTCTCCTTTGAGCCTCACATCCAGCATGTTGGCAACTCCTGTAGATTCCATCTTAAAAACATAGCCCGCATCCGCCCCTTTCTTGCACCAGATACTACCAAGGAGCTTGTCCATGCTCTGGTAATTTCCCGCATGGATTACTGTAACCCTCTCCTGATTGGTCTTCCCAAAAGCCGTACTGCACCCCTACAGTCCGTAATGAACGCTGCTGCTAGACTGATTTTCCTCTCTAGTCGTTTCTCTCACACCTCACCCCTCTGCCAGTCCTTACATTGGCTTCCTGTATGCTATAGGAGTCAATTCAAGGTACTAACTCACACCTATAAAGCACTGAACAACTCTAGCCCCTCTTATATCTCCTCACAGATCCATAGGTATGTCCCTTCTCGGTCTCTCCGCTCTGCCCGTGACCACCTCCTGTCCGTTGTCCGCACTCGTACGGCCAACTCGCGCTTGCAGGACTTCTCGCGGGCAGCTCCCTTCCTATGGAATAGCCTGCCTACCGCCAGACTATCCCCTAGTCTTGCATCTTTTAAGAAATGCCTTAAAACCCATCTCTTTAGGAAAGCATATGGCCTCCAAGACTAACCCTTACCTCACATACCTGTCTCTTGCCCTCTCCTAAAGGGCAGTCCACCTTATTTGATTGCAAATTCCTGTCCTAATGTGTTTTACACCCACCTCCTATAGAATGTAAGCTCGATCGAGCAGGGTCCTCTTCAACCTATTGTTCCTGTAAGTTTATTTGTAATTGTCCTATCTATAGTTAAATCCCTTCTCATAATATTGTAAAGCGCTACGGAATCTGTTGGCGCTATATAAATTGCAATAATAATAATAATAATAATAATAATAAACCACCAAAATAAAAAATGATCAAAGAGCGCTTGTTTTAAAATGAATTATAAAAATAGATTAAATAAAACAAAAAATAAATCTGTAAAAGTTAATAAGTTAATGAGAAAAAAAGGCTTATAATATAGCATAATATATAGGGAATACAAAGATATAAATTATCTGCAAATGATTAATTAGTTCAGCATTTTTATTTAGATTTTCTCTCTCTAAGACCTTACACCTGTTCTGAATAGCAGTTTACATTTTTTATTTTACCTTTTCTGCTTTTATACACTGGCATATTCTTGAATATTTATTTTCTTTTAAATCAATCATTCTTTATGATATATTTCCTTTTTGTGAATAGACATAAATACATATACAGAAACATACACACAAAACCATATATTGTAATACTTATATATAAGAAAGAATGTTGCCTATCAGCCAATACACAATATATAGTCAATCAAAAATCTCACATGAAACAATACAAACATTTAGTGCCAAGTCATTGGGAGAAAGACCAATTTCGATATCTAAATAAACCAGAAAACTTTCTAGTACTATAAGTCAGATGGGAAGAGAAAATATATTGATAGCTTAAATTACAGGTTTTTCAATTGGGTTATCCAACTCTGAATGTACGTACTATTTATTTTAGACGTATTCAACCATTTTAATCCACCTTACATACTGCACAGGAACAAAATTTGGCTTTTAAGATTTAGCCAACTTATAAATTCTCTTGATTTCCAATCTTGTGCTGGAAGAAGTTTTGTAGATACGTCAAGGCATTTTTTAGGGGATAGCACTGGCCAATTGAAATGTAAGATACCTATTTCTGGTTTTTGCTCTGTTTTGAATCTCCCCAATGTCTGAAGTTTATCAAATGTTATTTTCCATAAATTAGAATTAGGGGTAAATTTATTCACTAACAAGGGATCCAAGTACCAGAAATTAATCACTTTATATTGATTTTCAAGAGTATTAGTGCAATGGATATTGTCATTGTAATTTTTCATGGCCAAAAGCCATTCTTCACGATTTATGTCTTTATCAAGTAATTTATTCAATTTATCTATATTCTTATAACCGTCTCCTCAATCTATATAGAAAATCAGTAAAATAAGCCATTGACATAACCTTAGAGACTAATTTCTCACAGAATATCTTTTTTTAAAAGGCCTAATTTATGTTCATCACCACTTGCAGCTGTCTGTTGTAAAAAGCATTCAATTCTTAAAAAAAGAGAACATTTCCTTGATGGGAAGATTATATTCAAAGTTTAACTCCGAAAAGGATTTCAGTGTTCCATTAGTGTAAAGGCTACCCTGAGGATACCAGATTCAATCCATCTATCTATAACTAGATCGTTAATTTTTTTGGCTAACACACTAATGCCAATAGTCTCAATTATTTTATCCTGTACGCCTAGCTTTCTTTAATTGAGCACAGACCTTAAATAAATGCCCTAAAACAAAGCTTTTTTTCACCATGATCTCGCCATCTATAACTTTGGATCTCCCAAATAAAGTTGCCAAGATCCCGCTGTTGAGTCAGATGTAATTCAATTTGAAACCAGCTCTCTTTGCATATCTGCAGGGTCTTCTTTGGATATACGTGGCCAATCAATATTAGCATACTTAGACCTCCATATTTCACTTGTAATAACACTGTTAATAATAATACGGGGTCTTTTGCACTGCCACACAAATCGAGAAATAGACTAAACTTAATCAACTTTCAGGTATTTGAATGGGTAGAGGTCTAAACATATACAGCCATTTGGCTGTATACGCTTTGACTGTATTGATCCTTCCACCCTAAGAAATATTTTAGTTTTTCCATCCTTTTAGAGCACAGTTTGTCTCCTTTAGTAAGGCCAAAAAATGTAATTCTAAGATGTTCCCTACTTCTGGAGAGATCTTAATCCCCAGGTAAACTTTTCGGTCCAAAACATTCAAAGCATTGTCGTCACCATTTTTTTTTTTTAAACCTCTATTTAAGGGACATGATTATTGTTTTATCAGAATTCAATTTATAATTATTTTAGCGTATTTATAAATTGCTTCCATCACAGCGGGCAGTGACCGCTCAGGCCTCATAAGGGTCAAAAGAATATCAGCATACATGCTTATCTTGTATTCTTTCTGGGGTAGTACATATCCGCAAATATTTCCATCTGATCTTATACGAATTGCCAATATTTCAATTGTTAAAAGGTACAATAATGGAGACAGTGGGCAGCCCTGCCTTGTGCCATTCCACAGATTGAACCAGTAAACAAATATGTTTTACCTGATAGTTCTTGCAATGGGTGCACTATACAAAGCCTTTATTGCCCTACAGAATAGATCTCCAAAGCCAAATCTTTGTAAACACCACATCATAAAGCCCCAATCCACCCGGTCAAAAGCTTTTTCTGCGTCTGAAGCAGTAATAACTAGTTCTTTATGTTCTTTCTTAGTTATGTCAATAACCAGCTTAAGTCTGTCCGCCATAGCGCAAAAAAATTAAGTATTAAGAGATATCGGTCTGCAATTTCTCTTTTTTTTTTTTTAAGAGACGTTGGATCCTTCTCCTGCTTGCATATAGAAAGAATATTAGCTGCCAGAAATTTAGATTGATACAATCATTAAACACTTGTAACAATTGAGGAGATATTTTTGCTTTAACATTTTTATAAAAGTGGGCACTGAAACCATCCGGACCAGGGGCTTTTTTATTTTTTGATGTATCAATGGCCTTAATAACCTTATTCAGATGGATGGTTTTGTAAAGTGATGCTTTCTGTTCTAGACTAATTTCAGGTGTTTGAATACCATACAAGAATTGATTGAAATAATAGAATTGTGTGTCTTAGAGCATTTGTATAGCGCTTTATAATAGCTGTTAAAACTGTGACCAATCTCTTTAGGAGATCTATAGATCTTATCGTTATGGATTATTTTATCCATCCTATTCTTCCCCGATTGCTTTTTTAATTACGGTAGTAAGCATTTTATCTACTCTATTATTTTTTATATACCAATGTTGTTTTAACGTTTCGAAATTATGGTCATATTTAATTCATTTATCCGATCTCTGACATGCCTAATGTTTTCCGCACCTTCCTTTGTAGGTCTAATCTTGTTATTTTGTTCCAAATTATATAAAGATGTAAATCAGCCAATGTACTACCTCTCATTTTATTTTCATAAATACCCAGTTGATCAAATGGCCACTTATTACAGCTTTGTATGCGAACTATCTTATGCCCTGGATTGCTAACTTGTTTTCCAAAAAGCAAAAATCTGTCCTCTGAACAATGTGTTTTCTATTCTTATCACTGTTCAGGAGGGCCTCGTTCAATCCCCACTGTCTTGTACCGCTATTCTGGTTAGCACCTATTTCCCATATAACTGCATTATGATATGAACAATAGTCTTTATAAAAAAAATTCCAATACAATTAACTAATTTAATATTAACAACTAACATAAATTCTTGCATAGGAACAATGTCTATAAGAAAAATGAGTAAAGTTATACTCTTGGGGATGGAGGAGTCTTCAAACATCATATAAAGTTGCCTTTTTCAAGAGAGTGGAGAGAGCCCTAGCTCTCCGGAGCAGCGCACCATCTATCTGTTCTCCTGTAGGAATCCTCTTTTCCCATTCAGTGTCCATTATACAATTATAATCTCCAGCAATTATCAATCTGCCCTTAGCTATCAGTTCTACTTTCTTAATATCCTTCACAAAGGTCACAATATTGGGTGAATATATATTAACCAAATTTAAAGTACATTACCATGTTTGCATATTAATAGGATAAATCTGGCTTGAGGATCACATTCCTGATAAATATTCTCATATGAAATACCTTTTGCTATCCATATGGCGACACCCTTTCCCCCCTCAATCGACGCCCTAATCAATACCGCCTTTTTCTTGCCTAAATAAAATTCTCTATCAGACTTCACCCAATGGGTATCTTGTAAGAAGCATACATGAATTCGCTCTTCTGTAATCATTTCTATGAGAGCTGATCTTTTAAAGGGACTATTGAGACCTTCAGTGTTAATGGTAAGCATTTTAACCATCTCCCAGTAAGTACAACTCTGGCTTAATCCAGATGACTGGCATAGACAATACATTACATACAGTATAAAACCGTATAGGGTCAACATATAACCCTAGCCCAAACCCCACTATAACTATAAAAGTCATACTATTCAAATAAAACACATCTTCCTAGAATGTTCTAGCATATACGCATACTTATGATTATATGCAATCATAACTTAATAATTATGAGCACTATATTATATCACATATAAATATTAGACCAACAATCTACTAATAAGGTCTTCCCTCTACTACATCCCCTTACCATCTTCTTTCCCTATCCCCATAACTTTGCCTTAGTATGGTGTGAAATGTGGCTGTTGCAAAACAATTTCACTCCTATTTTGTATATTTATTAGCGAAACCATATCAAATCAATTTCTGTGAAGCAATTCTATTCTCCGCTTCATTGCAGGTGATCTTAAATCTCATTTTCTTTCTATCTCCCTAACTAGAACAGGACACAATAGGCACTCAGACCAATTCTTCTCAATTTACTGTTATTTTAAAGGAACACTATGTAAGAAATACAATGCTGTATGCCTAACACTACAGTGTCCCTCTGTGCCCCTCCACCCCACCGCACCCATAGTTAAAGGAATAAAAAAAAAAAAACCTCCCTTGGTGCTGAAGTCCCTCAGCGCTGACTCCTCTGATATAATGCGGAGGTGGACCCTAATAAGCATGTGTGGCACGTGCATTAGGCATTCTCCATTGAATCAAGGCTTTCCAATGCGGAATACTAGAGGCAGTCTTAACCCTGTAATATAAACATTGCAGTTTCTCTGAACCTGCAATGCTTTCGATTTCAGGGTTAAGGGGGACAGGGAGACTGCATCCAGATCACTTTAAGTAGAAGAATTGGTCTAGGTGCCTATAGCGTCCTATTTCCTTTGCTGATATTGCAATTGAAAACATTGCTGTTTTGCAGGAAAGGCAATGACAATATTTACATTGCTCCGTTAACATGTCTCTAGTAGCTGTCCAGAAGAGAGCCACTAGAGGCGCTTCTGCAGCAATTACCTCAAACTCTGTTATAGCTCAAATTACTCTTCTAGAGAGAATTCAGTTGATACAGTACAGCATGCGCACTAGTCTCCCTATGCTTCCCTATGGAGAAGTAATGGATTGGCTGAGAATCAATGTTAGAACACGGTTCTGTTATTTTTTTTATCATTGATACTATAATCACAGCCACATTTATGAATCTCTAACGTAACAGGATTTATTCACAGTTGCACATAACTAGAATGAATGTGCATTCAGTAGTATAACAGAATTCTCTGACAAAAATACCATCTCTATTTCCATTGTTGTGTGAATATTGTAAGCAATATCGGAATGTTTAATCTTGGGAATGTGCATAAATTTGCAAATGTCTGCATGCCATGGCAATGCGGTCAGTGGGCCAAGTTTTATTAATTGTTGTTCTCCTGATTCCTTCCTCATCCTTTTGATTGGTGAGAATTTATTGTATTAAAACATTTCACAATATCTTGCATTATATGACATTGTGCTGGTTGTGTCACCAAAAGTTGAATGTTGTGTTGTTGGAGGCCAGCCCTAATGCTCAAAGCATTTTGGTTATTCGTATCTGCCTGGAAAGAAATTTAGTTTCTATTAATTTGTGGGCATGATCTATGGACTTCTTACTTAGAGCTTATTCACTTAGGCCTGTAAGCCGAAAGTAAAGATAATGTTGACAGCAGTCAGAGAAACGTGGGGGGACATGCCTGGATCTCAAGTTGGGCACTGGTCTACTCTATTCCCTTTACCCATGGTACAGAAGAAAAAGTACAGGATACATTATGTCACCCTATTACACTATCAGAAATAGTATGAGATACTCAGTCTTGCTCTGTAACCCTTACCTCTATGATATACAGCACAATATTCTTGTAGAAGCAGTACAGGATACACTTTGACACTCTGTTATAGTTCCAGGCACCATGGACCAGTAGTAAGTTTTTAAGATACTTGAACTGTGCAAAGGAAATACAGCATATTATAGTGTAAGTGTGAAAGATGCTTAATTCTATTTTAATCATGACTTATTCAAATAAATACCTGTGCTATGGAGTAATCAGAAGAATTGGCAGCTTGCAGTCCTTCGTTTCCACTTATCCCTACACCGACATGAGCAGTCTGAATCATGCTGACATCATTTGCACCATCTCCAATAGCCAGAGTGATAACTTTTACTTGCTTCTTTACCATATCTACAACCTCCGATTTTTGGAGTGGGGAGACCCTTTAATGCAACACAAACGTTCATTAGTGTGAAATTAAATCTGCTTGCTCTTCTCAAAATACCTACACCAATCATATTTAGCATCCTAAAGAAAATAAATGTGTAAAATGTAAAGTGCTTGTCATTTTTCTACAACTTGATAGTGGACATATTTTTTCAAAAGACAAACCATACAAATGATTTCACTCTTGTTAAATTGTGAAGTGGTCAACACAAATGTGTTTGTGTGGATGACAATATTCAGTTCAGTTAGCAATACAGAATGATACATATTTTTTCCAACAGTTATAGTAGTAAGCTGCCAAGTACACCCGTGTGCACATTGTGTCCCACATTGCAACCAAATAGGCCTGTTCTCTACTGTGACTAAAACATTCTGACACATATGCCACATGTTTTAAAAATATTGTAATTTATACGGATACATAATTTATACTGAATATTCTTAATTAAATTATTAAAGACTATTGAGTGTTCTGCATCTGAGGAGTTTACTTTTTTTTGCATAAAGACTTCTTTTTATTTTAGGCAGGTGGTCAGTTTGTGTTTAAGTCCACTCCATAAGTGAGATAACCTTTTTAAATGGACACTCAAAGAACCAAAACAACTTTAGCTTAATGAAACCAGGTACGGAGTAATGCAGCACTGCCCCTGGGAAACTTGGAGGGGGAGGGGGGGGGGGGGGGGGGGGGGGGGGGAAACCTATAACTTACAGTTGTAATGAAAATTATTCAACCCCCATTGAACAATCAGGTTTGTCAAAATTTACAGCCTTTCAGCTATTTGCCATGAGCAAATAAAACGAAAGTTATTGAAATAGCTCAATACAACAAATGATTAAAGTAGTTTTCCTAAATTCAACTGAAAATGCAACGTATATGTACAGTTGTAATTAGAATTACAACTGTACATATAGCTGAATAGCACTGGGAGTAGGAATTCACAAAATGTGATTCCCCTCCCACCTACCCCCCAATCACTCTGAAATATCCAGCATGATAAACCTTGAACTCTATATTTATTACTTCTATTTAAAGGGACACTCATCACAAAAACAACTAACTTATTGAAGCAGTTTTTGCGTATAGATCATGCCCCTGTAGTCTCACTGCCTAATTCTCTTCCATGTAGGAGTTAAATCACTTTGTTTATACAGCTATAGTCACACCTCCCTGCAAGTTACTTACACAGCCTTCCTAGACACTTACTGTAAAGAGACATTTACTGTTTCACATTCCTTTATTACACTGTGTTTAAATTAGATATGCAAAGGTGAGTTCTACTTACCTGAACTTTATCCTTGCAGGAGCCGCAATCTTCTCCCGGTGGGTCCTCTTCAGCTTCTGGTGCAGACGTCATTGCTGAACTCTCGTGCATCCACGAGAATACAGCATTGAGGTCTATTGAGCATCCCACGAGATCCTCCATAGATAAAGCCAACTGACACTTCTAGATGGCGGAAGCACCACCCAGTGTCAAGCATGTTTCCCTTCATGTTTCTCTCCAAAATACTGCACTTTACAGTAGCATTCCTCCCTGAAGCCGCATACCTGGAAGTCCTCCACGTCTGTGTCAGGTTGTTGCTCATCTTCCCACCATTCACACATGCAGCTCTTTGTATGAAAAGAGACCCTGGGGTGTGAGGTCACTCCAGTCCCTGCCTCACATCCTTCAAACAGCGCCGCAATGTGAATTTGTGGAAGAGACCTGTCTCTATGTCTTACATAACGGGTGCCTAACTTCAACGCATTTACATTGGCCGACTGTAGTGATCCAATTAACTTTGACGGCATGTGCATGCATAATTCTACACTTAGGGATGTGGACCAATGATCATGCACTTGAGGGATGGAATTGGCCTGGTGGTCAATTAAACCAAGGATTACTCTGCTGCAAAATCACTGCATGGATAATGCACAACAATACTGGTGCAAAACTAAGACTCTAGATACCCAGGGTACACCGAAAAATGCAAATGTAAACCTCAATTATCAGGTAATTGTTGACATAAACAAAAAGTATTTTTGTAACATTTTCATAGAACTGTAATTACCTGCAACAAATTACAGCTTTACATGAAAGTGCAAGATCCAGAAAATACTGCCGCACACCAAATGTCAACGCATACTTCAGCGATTTGCCATCAATAATTAGAGCAAAGTCATTTTCCTTCCTCAAGGAGTCACCAAGTTTACTGCAATGATGGTTTAAAATCTCCCGGGTGCTCTGTTACATAGATATAGAAATTTCAATCAATAGCAGAGGAAAACAACAACAACAACAACAACAACTAATTAAGACAACAACAAAAAAAAACGAGAAAAAGTAGGAAAATAATATTTATGTATTTACACTTTAAAGAACTCTAAATAAAAATAAGAATAGTTCAAACTAATCAAAAGCTACCATGGGCATTTCACTCTCCCTTGAACAAATAAAACTTTAAAGGACAAGCGCCACCCCAAAAATATAGTTAGTATAGTAATAAATTCATAAAAAAAGTACAAAGGAGTACAGAGTTCCCAACTTGTGGGAACCGGAGTGTCTCCACAGAACTCAATAGGGGATAACTCGTGTATGTATACAGAGACACTTGTAGAAAAGGTGATCCTAAGCCGAATAGGCTTTAGTAGCACCAGAAAAAGGAGTTCTGTGGATGTTGTACTGTATATAAGTTAAAAAAAAAAAAAAAAAAAAAAAACATTTTTAAGGGCATCAAAACGATCCCAGAGAAAAGAAAGGAAACTTAAAACACCATGACAACTATGAACACACAGGGGAGACTGGAATATATATCACTAGATCGGCAGATAGAAATAGGTGTTAGAAATGGGGGGGGGGGGCGCTGCCCTTAAAAAGCAACTCCTTTTTTAAGGATTCCCTTATTAGATTGTACGTTCGACTTACTGGTAGAAACGGGGGTTTGTTCATTATCAGTATCTGATGTTTCATAGTCGGCCCTTGTGGTTTTCCTAAAGCGCCTATAGACCTTGCCTTTCCTGTAGTCATCATTATCTCTTTGGAATTTACCATGTTTGCGACTTTTTACATTATTTTGATATTTGTTAAGATTTTGTTGTAACCTCTGTTCCTGTACTAAGAAGGAGGGATCCTCCTTGCAGCTCTGGATACCCCCATCTTACTGTGATATTCTAGCAAAGGACACTGTTTACTCATTGCTCTCTAGGGTTTAGTAGAGCAGATCTGTCCGAGTGTTATACTTCTATTAGCCATGTGGATACTTTGTATATAAGAGAGGCCCTTTCTTTTGAAACAGTTACCAGATCCTAGCAAAGGATACATCTCACTGACCGTTTCCTGGGGCTCTCTGCACCTATCTCACAGATTAACATCCAGTGACGACTGCAACTATTAACTGTGAGGGCTTTTTTCTTTACACTCAAGCCTTGAGTTCATTTTTCTCTCTAGGCTCATTTCTATGATGTTCAATATTTAGGGTAGAGACATCCAGCATACAAGTCTATACCCCATTAACACCTATTTCTATCTAGTGATATATATTCCAGCCTCCCCTGTGTGTTCATAGTTGTGATGGTGTTTTAAGTTTCCTTTCTTTTGTCTGGGATCGTTTTGATGCCCTTAATAAAATGTTTTTTGTTTTTTTAACTTGTATACAGTACAACATCCACAGAACTCCTTTTTCTGGTGCTACTAAAGCCTATTCTGCTTAGGATCACCTTTATTCAAATAGTAATCAATTCATCACTAATTGAAAGGGAACATTTTTAATAAATGAAGTATATGGAAAAAAAAAAAAACTCTACCTTTAGGATCGTAAAGCCACAAGTCATGATGGGTTGGACAGTGTTTGCACAGGGCAATGACTGATTAGGTTACTGCACTGTGCATGGAGGGAAGAAGGGAAGACCATACTGTCTGATCCAAACACTATCTGACCGAAGGTGCAAGCATGTGGCAGAACTATCCATACCCTGAAGGGAGGGATGAGTTTTTCTCTTATTCATATCTTTTTTCCATATAGTTAATTTAAAAAAAATAATCCATTCCCTTTCAATACTTGAAAGGATTATTAAATAGATATTTAGATTTTTTTTCTCCTAAAGGTATGCACAAAAAAAATGATATACCTTATTACTATAAAACATTACATTTATAATAAGCATGTGTGAATAGAAATATACTCCAAATATAGTAAGGACTTTCTAAATAACAAAAATCCAAATCAGAATTTAAATCCCATTTATAAGCAAAAGTATACCTTTCACTAGATTTCACAATATTCCAAGTGTGGTTTAATACATTACTGTTGAATAATTTGAAAAGCACAACACTTTAACTACATGTTTGTTTATAATGTTTTCCTAACTATTTATTTGCCCCTACACCTTTTAAGGGTTTAAAAGGTAAGATTTACGTACTTTATATGCTGTGGTGCGCTGGCCTTGCCGGGGCCACCCTGCCTACTTGGCTGAGATCATCAATCCTGATAGTTTCAGCCAGTCTAATGCTTCTCCATTGGGAAGCATTGAAAGGCTAGTGAGCATGTGCTGCAAATAGCCATACTGTGCCAATCAAATGCTCTGTGAGAAGCACTTAACAGCTAAGTCTAACTTTGTTACTGCAACAGAAATGCCTCCAGAAGCGGTCAGGAAGGCAGCCACTAGAGGTGTTTATTCTTGCAATTAAAAAAAAGTCTGTTTCTTCAAAACAGCAATGTTTTACATTGCAGAGTTAACAAGACAGGGAACCTTTACCCTGACAATTTCATTTAAATGCCTCTAGTGACCCTTAAAAAAAAAAAAAAAAAAAAAAAACACAACATGGTCATTTTTTATTTAGTAAAATAAGCTCACATTCCTGAATTTGTAACAATAAACAAATCAAGACAAAAGTAAAAAATCCCTATTCTTGAGCAGACTATAATGTGTGTTACACGCCTAACAGGACATGAAAGGCACCCAGACCAATTCATCTCAATGTACTGTCATTTTACAGGAACACTATAGTGTCCCTCTTTGCCTCTTCACCCCACCGCACCCATAGTTAAAGGGATAAAAACCCTTCCCTCGGTGCTGACTCCTCTGATATAATGCGGAGGTGAAACCTAATAAGCATGTGTGGCACATGCATTAGGCATTCTCCATTGAATCAAGGCTTTCCAATGTGGAACACTAGAGGCAGTATTAATCATGTAATATAAACATTGCCGTTTCTCTGAACCTGCAATGCTTTCGATTTCAGGGTTAAGGGGGACAGGGCGACTGCATCCAGATCACTTTAAGTAGAAGAATTGGTCTAGGTGCCTGTAGCGTCCTAGTTCCTTTGCCGATATAGCAATTGAAAACATTGCTGTTTTGCAGGAAAGGCAATGACAATGTTTACATTGCTCCGTTAACATGTCTTTAGTAGCTGTCCAGAAGAGAGCCACTAGAGGCGCTTCTGCAGCAATTACCTCATTAAACTCTGTCGATGCTGCTGAATGTACGGTAAGTAAATGCTAACTTTTAAACAAGTGCAAGAAGGGGTGGACACCTACATAGGTAGGGGAGCACTATAGCATTAGGAATACTTGTTTGTATTCTTAACACTATAGTGTTCCTTTAAAGGGATTCTAAGCACCAAAACAAATTTAGCTTAGTTAAGCGATTTTTGTGTATATATCATACCCCTGCAGTCTCACTCTCCATTCTCTGCCATTTATGAATTAAAGCACTTTGTTTATACAGTCCTAGTCTCTTGTGGAAGCCATGAGGATCATTCTGCTGATGGAGCAGATGGTGCAATTGTCCTGCATATAGCAGCTGTTTTGCTTAATTTAATTTCATGTTTACAAATCTCACTGCAATAGTGAGGTCCATTTGAAAATAACAGTGATCCATTCTGCTCAATTCACAAAGCACACGGTTGTTAACGAATGAATAATAGAGAAATTAAACAATCATATGCAGACTTGAGCCTAAATACACCAGATGAATTTGCAAAAGTTACTTTGATGTTTAGTTGAAAGAAGCAAAAGTTAGATAGTTTGTTTGATAAATAGTGAAGACTTCCAGACCAGGACAAAGGAGAATAATAAAAATAAATAAATAAATAATAACAAAAACATATATACTTACATCGAGTGAGCCTTCATTAATAACTATTAACCCCATGTTTCTGGTCAGCAATCTACACGAATGTCCTGTTGAAAGAATTATCATTTTATTATATTTGTCAAACATTTGTCAAACAGTGGCAGAAAAGTTGGCTGCTAGTTTGAACTTGACATTTATCACTTTATAGGAAAAAAAAAGAATATAGAAAAACTTAAGTTACAAATTGTGTAAATTATTAAAATACATTCATATAATTTACAGTCATATTACCAATATACCAAGAAAGACCGTAACACAGCAGCACACCATCAAGGCTATTTAATAAAGAATTCAAATTTAAGTTGAAAATAGCCTAACTGCAAACACTAATTCAGCAATGCTTCCAGTTTGGCTACTTTGGCCTTAAGGTAACACTATAAGGTCAGGAAAACAAACATGCATTCCTGGCCCTATAGTGTTAAACCCATCATCTTGTCCCCTCCCCCTTAACCCTGCCAACCCTTCTTGCCCTCCATAAATATAGTAAATACTTACCTTTACTCCAGTCTGCTGCTGCTGGCTCTTGCTGGTTGGCTGACATCATCAGAAATGTTGATCTGAACAAATCACAATGCTTTCTTATAGGAAAGCATTGGATTGGCTCAGCTTGTCAAGGAGGCAGATCAGGGGCAGAGCCGGGCCAAACGCAGCCATGGCTCCTCATAGAGATGCATTGAAACTGTAGTTGTTCTGGTGACTATATTGTCCCTTACAATGTGAAATTCACATTGATTTCTCACTTTAGTTAATTAATCTGCATATTTTAGGTTGTAAAAGCTTTTATGTGCACACACTTAGCCTTTAGGAACCTTAAAAAAAACATCATACATGCTAGGAAAAGTCTGCCTTATCCCAGTTTTAAATCTTTAACTTATATTGATAACAGGTTATTATACACATTTCAGACATTTCTTAGCCAACTACTCTTATTGAAAGTACCCATACTACCTTAGCAGCAATCCCACTCCAGCTCCCCATCTTCTGAATATTCAGGTTTACTTTAAGTTTTTACTAAACTTGATTAAACTCTAAAACTTTATATAGTGTTTAATCTTAGTGTGTGAATACATTCGTGTTGGCGTATTACAGTTGGAGAGTGAAAAATATGCCATGGACTCTGCAGGCTTGCAGTTGCGAGTGACTTAAGGCCTAGCTAGTATCATAGGGGTTGCAATAATATAAGATTCTGCTGCTGGCACTTAGCACAGAGAAAGCTTACAGAGACAAGGAATAAGTAAATAGTGGAGATTTATTAACTCATTCTGTTCTTTTAGTAGATAACCCTGTTTGATTTTCTGAGAGCAGTGTAAACACAATGTACTGTTTTATGGTCTTAATTGTAAGAGGGAAACAGACGCTGCATAGACTATTTTTCTTGCAGTTTATCAGAAACTGCAATAATTGCCACTCTAGGGTTAAGGGACAATGCACCCAGACCACTTCAATGAATTCAAGTGGTCTGGGTGCCTACAGTGTCCCTTTAATGGAAACATTTAAAAAGATTGTGTGTAATGATAGCATCAGTCTGATTGATGTAATCTGAAAACTCACCTAAAAAAAAACCCCGAAACAAATAACTAAATACTGCAAGCAGCCACAAACTGGACAGCGTTCTGCGAATAGTAAGTTAATGGGACACTGTAGGCATTGTAACTGCTTCAGCTCATTAAAGTAGTTAAAATCTGTAGTTGTCCTATTCAGTGGTAAGCCATTTTAATACGAAACGAGAATCACAAGCAACCCATCCTTTATGCTGCTTGTTCTAATGAGGAAGCATTAACAGCAATGATGGAGATGATTGGCTGAGCGTGTCAGTTCACAGCCTATCCCAGCACCCCTTGCTGGTATGAGTTGGTACAGCTAAAAAGAAACAGAATCCCTGTGTTAGCCATACCTCGAGTAGGATCTGGGCTATGAGTGACCAGGGACCCTTATTTAGTGTTAAACTGCTCAAAAATGGTTTAACGCTGAATGGAGGGAAAGCACCAGGGACTCCATACACTAAAATCAATATAAGTGAGATGACAATGTCATAGTGCCCAGCGTTTCCATTTAAAAGAACACTCCATGAACTTAAAGCACTGCAGATTGCTGAAGTGCTTTAGGGTTAAATTGCCTGTAGCTGCAGGTTTACTTTATAATAGTGTTGATTTCAAGAGAAATCGTCACTTTCATAAAACAGTTGTGTCACACCCCAGACATCTGGAAGGGTTTCCTGCCTATAGTTCAAAGCAGAAGCAAGGTGCTGCACTTAAATTGGTGCCCACCATGCATACACTTCTGAATTAGCTGTAATAAAACACGTGTCAGTCAGGCACATCTATGATTTAATCCATGCCTAATAAATACTGTAAAAACAAACAAAACAAAAACAGAACAAATTGTTCTGACGCTAACGAAAACCATCTTATTCATATGCTCCAAAAAACAAATATTCTCTCAATCTATGATTGTCAAACCCCTCAGCCTGTAAGTAAGACATAGATTTCTTTAAAAGGCACTGACTGCCCCCTTCAGTCTCATTTGAAGTACCAGTAGATAGGGATGAACTCTGTGTACTATGTATAATAGCAAGAAAGGCAAGCTTAAAATACCAGATACACCACAAATCCTGTAAGAAGAATATTTGTAGTCATTTGGAATTCTAATAGGAGTTTGAAATATGTTACTGTACCTATATTTATGGCTGTTTCTTGTTTATCTCCAGTTAGAATCCAAATATGGATATCCGCTTTCATCAATGTCTCTATAGTTTCTGGCACGTTATCTTGTAGTTTGTCTTCAATGGCCGTGGCTCCAAGTAAATGGAGGTTCTGAAAGACAATGGAAATACTAAAATAAAGGTAGCACGACACAAACATCACATGCACTACATGACACACAGAAAGTAACATGGTCAGGTATAAATATCTGAATTGCCAATGCTATAAAGCAGGATTTCCCAACCCAGTCCTCAAGTACCCCCTACCAGGCCAGGATTTAGAGATTACCCTGTTGTGTCTAAAGTGTTTTGTTTTTTTCTATAAACACCTTAGACACAACTGGGTAATCCCTAAATCCTGGACTGTTAGGGGGTACTTGAGGACTTGGTTGGGAACCAATGCTATAAGGTATTCAATGGGTAAAGTAAATCTGTAAGGACAGTACTAGAAATCCTACACCAGCATCATACTCTGCCATGTAAGCATATGAAATGGCCGAGTAATCCAGAAAAGGCATGTCTTGCTGAAGAACCAAAACTGACGAGACACATTGCTACATGATGGACCAAATTCCCAACAGCTTTGATGACCATGGAACACCCAGGTTCATTCTTCCCCAATTCTTTTATTGTGAAGTATTCGCATAAATACTAAATAGGATATATAACATTATTTGAAAATGGATACATGTATAACTCTCCCTTAAAAGAAGATCCACGGACTGTGTGACCAGGCACTAAACATTAAAATATAATGAATTGAAAATCAAAATGCAAAGTGGTGTTGGATAATTTTACCACTTTTGCCTAACTTTGGCGATATTGTTTTATATTACAGATTTATCCACTAAAAAAAGTACCCAAGAAAGGAAAAAAAATAAACATTTACTATATGAGACAATATGGAAAGAGGGCTATGTTGAAAATGATTTGGTTTAAACTTCGAAAGATTTATTTTTCAATTCTCAAAACATCACGGGGCTCATTTGTTTCCCCCTTTCATTCTTTTGTTTTGACAGACCGTTAAAGACTTCACAAGGTGGGGTTGAGTTGAGGCAGCTGATGCAAATCAAGCACTTTCACCAAAAAGTCTCCTTTAAAATATTGATGGAAATTATAAGTTTAGTGTAAATACCTCAGAGGGAAATAGCTTTTTTTGTGTGATAAGCTTTACGGTCACCAACATCATCTTTATCTGGATTTACTTTTTGGCTCCCTGTACAGGCACTTCTGTTTTGCAGTGTGCCGTCGTTCCTCTAGAGGGAGCAGGAGTACTAATTTAAGATTATGAAACACTTTAGTTCTCATTCAGCCCTCTGTTAGAGCGTCAATAATAAGTATTTTATTTATTTATTTATTTATTATTGCCATTTATATAGCGCCAACAGATTCCGTAGCGCTTTACAATATTATGAGAGGGGGATTTAAATATAAATCGGACAATTACAAATAAACTTACAGGAACAATAGGTTGAAGAGGACCCTGCTCAAACGAGCTTACATTCTATAGGAGGTGGGGTGTAAAACACATTAGGACAGGAATTTACAATCAAATAAGGTGGGCTGCCCTTCAGGAGAGGGCAAGAGGTAAGGGTTAGTCTTGGAGGCCATAAGCTTTCCTAAAGAGATGGGTTTTAAGGCACTTCTTAAAAGATGCAAGACTAGGGGAGAGTCTGATGGCGGTAGGCAGGCTATTCCATAGGAAGGGAGCCGCCCGCGAGAAGTAAAGCAACATATTACATTATGCAGTTTTATGGCTAATGTAGCTTCCCTATGCATTTGCCAAGTTCATGTCCTATTCCTTTTATCTAAATCACGGCCCCTTTCTTCACATTTAGCTTATTTTATATAGTCCAAATTACAATCTCCAGGCTCACCCGTGTGTGCTTTTTGCCTTGATCACCTGTAGACATACTTTAAAGTTTTATAGAGAACCCTCATCTGGGATATGTTTTTTATTATTTGATTGACTCCTGGTGTAGAAGCAGTCTGTTTTTATTTTCTTTCCATATTTTAGACACATTGTTGGATAGTCCTGATTAATAAAATAATGCTATTTTGATTTCTGCTCTCCCTTTTGTTAAAAATAAAATTTCAATCATACCTGTACATTTTTGGGCATGGTATTATAATTCCTGGGTTTTCTCTCTGTCGGCTTAACCCCTTAAGGACACATGACATGTGTGACATGTCATGATTCCCTTTTATTCCAGAAGTTTGGTCCTTAAGGGGTTAAAGGACCACTCTAGGCACCCAGACCACTTCAGCTTAATGAAGTGGTCTGGGTGCCAGGTCCAGCTAGGGTTAACTAATTTTTTTATAAACATAGCAGTTTCAGAGAAACTGCTATGTTTATCAATTAGTTAAGCCTTCCCCTATTTCCTCTAGTGGCTGTCTCACTGACAGCCGCTAGAGGCGCTTGCGTGATTCTCACTGTGAAAATCACAGTGAGAGCACGCAAGCGTCCATAGGAAAGCATTATGAATGCTTTCCTATGTGACCGGATGAATGCGCGCGCAGCTCTTGCCGCGCGTGCGCATTCAGCCGACGGGGAGGAACGGAGGCGGAGAGGAGGAGGAGAGCTCCCCGCCCAGCGCTGGAAAAAGGTAAGTTTTAACCCTTTTCCCCTTTCCAGAGCCAGGCGGGAGGGGGTCCCTGAGGGTGGGGGCACCCTCAGGGCACTCTAGTGCCAGGAAAACGAGTATGCTTTCCTGGCACTAGAGTGGTCCTTTAATTTGTGCTCTCGCTCAGTTATGGAATTATTGTATTGATTTCCCCTCAATGTAACCCTCATCCTTACCATGTTCCAGTCCCATCCCAACTCATGCGCTCATCCATTCCTTTAATTTGTTTTATTTAATTGTTTATACAGAATGAAGTCATGGACTAACCTCAGATTGCACTTTAAGCACAATATAGACCTCTATTAATGTCTCCTGCTAATGCCTCCTGCAGGGTCTGTCAATAAATGTATTTATAAAATATTTTACCAGGAAAGATACATTGAGATTTCTCTCGTTTTCAAGTATGTTCTGGGTTTGCAGAGTAGAATGCTCATTTCTATATTATGTATTTGCCTTGTAGTTCACTCTTATTGGGCAGTTCTGTGCATCATGGGCTTACAAACACACTGGAAATGGGTTATTCAAGCTGACATCCATTGGCGTCACCTCTATCATTTATATACACAATATCATCATTTGGTGAACTGGGCAACTCACAATATTGATCGGTGAGTTGGTTTATAAACAGAGCTACAATTTGATGAACATAGTAACTGTTTCTATTCTGCACTGACCTACAGTCAAGCAAATTCTTTCTTCATAAAATAAAAACACATTTGACTTTGGAATTGGGAAAGACAAAAAGAAAAAGTGTTTGCTTGTGATGGAGCCTGTTTTGATACGTTTATAGTTTGCTATTCATTTTTATGCGCAATGATTAAACATTTTATTTCACTCCCACTTTACCAAGCTCGTAATAAAAAGGGGAATTTCTAACAGCCGGTATCTGTGCACATAAATTCTGGGAGGCAAGCACAATAAAAAGCTAGGAGTGAAAGACATGCATCAATAGAACAGCACGGCTCAGGACATTAATACTCATTAGCTGGTTTTCCATAGAGTGGACAATCTACCTTGAATTAGAAATACCCAAATGTACAACATTTACATTATTAATATTGAAAGAATACAGGATGAAAGAAATACAAAAAGGAAACTGCAGATCAGAATTGCCTATCCTGCTGTTATCACCTACGTTGCCTATTGTTTAGCATATTGACCTAGATAAGGATGCTTTTAGTTTAGTATTGTGCTGTGATGCAGCATCCCACAATTCGGTTTATAATAGTAGCCCAGCAGAGCAATCGCCACCAGTCCACCCTTGCTTATAAAGTTAAACAGAATGAGCAAGAGTCCACCATAACTCCTTATAATCAGGAGGGGGCTTTGGTATCTGAACACCTCTCCCCATCTGAGGAATTGTAAGATTATAGTAACATTCAATGGGATGTTTATCAAGTGGCCCAGCAAAACCTAGAGAAAGCAGCAATCATGGTCCTCTCAAGCCTTTAGCAGAGTTTCACAAGATCCACTCCTGACAAGATGAAATACAAATAAATTGTGGATGGACCTGGCATTTCCTTGCTTGTTTCTTCATACATGTGCAGAATTACATGGTTACAAAGTACAAGGATATTAATTTAACCTATCTTCCTGGCACATTGTATGCTCAACTCTAAAGGGGAAAAAAAAAAAAAAAAAAAAAGGAAGAAAAAGTCAGTGGGTTGACCTATTAAGTTCCAATTAAAACATTTGCATCTCTCGCAGCTTTGTCCAGAACTCACAAATTAACATTGGAACCTTCCACAAGGGTTGTATAAATCACATACCAAAACCAAATATACTGGGAATGCTAAACAGAACTTGTTCTGCAGGTTTCCCCACTGTGCCGGAGATGTCTCACAAATATGGGTGAGATTGCCCCTAATTTCTGGTCATGCCCTTCCTTAGGACCATTGTAGTTATAAATCCAAGATTAGATTGACAAGGTTATTCAATTCAAATTGATACAGATTCCTACCCACTTTATACTTCTGTTTTTACCATAAAAATCCCAAACTAATCCTTATATTATACGATATACACTAGTGGCCAAAACTGTGGAAACTTTTTGAAAAATTTGTATTGGATCCATTGTCTGATGGCTCAAAACGAATGATTTTTTTTTTTTAAATATAAAATTGTATATGTTAGAAACTTCATGTAATACAGAATGTAATGCAACAAATGTATTGAATAACCTTTATTGTATCAAAGGTAACAGATAAATAATCAGAAAAAGAATACACAACCGTAACATGTAGTATGAAATATTACAATTTACCATATGCGCCCAGGTAAAAGTTGACAATTTAAGATATATATATATATATATATATATATATCTCAAAAACTATGAGTAGACTAAAACATGGCGGAGTCAAAAATAAGCAGTTGGCCTAATGCTTTATTAATATATGCAATGCTTTCACCCTTTGCATAACTACCACTTTCAACTTCTACTAAAGCATTAGACCTTCTGAAGTGCTTATCACTGTGCTCATTCGGTTGAGTGTGTTTTGAAAACATTACTCTTGATACACACATTTAAGTAGAACTAGCTTATGACTTTACCACGTATTGTATTGTATAATTCCTATACATAAAAAAACAAAAAAAAACTGCTGACTATGTCCCATCGTGCACATACACTATCACAAACTATCGGCAAAAAAGTTACTACATGCTAATGTTTTGTTTAAACTGACCATCTTATTAATCGTATGATAAAATAACCAATTGTATAACAATGCAGTAAGTAAAACATTTATAATTTTATATGAAACTGGACTATTGACTTCTGCTGCTCAGCCCAGGCCCAAATCATATGCGCATGAGTTCACAGACCTAGCCCAGGCCCCATGTAGAACAATATTTTGGGGTCAACTTATCCAATGAATACAAACAGGTCAAACCCTATATAACACCTAAATTTTTGGTGTCTACACTACATTTAAACGTTCTAAAATATTTTTACAGACTCCAGTAAGCCAAAATTGTTCACGACTCCACAATAGAAACCTATTCATCATACCATTTCTGTTCTTCATATGATATCAAAAACACTTTCAGATATGGAGGGGCCCTTCATATCTGAAAATGTGTAGAAGATCAAGTGATTTTCTCTCACTTGACTGTGATGGGTTCTAGCTACTAGATGACTGGACAGATCGAGATTGTATCTCACCATCTGCTATGTAACCAGAAATTAGACTATGCTTTTTTCTGCACTTTATGCAAGTTATACACCTGATGGGCAGCGGGTACCACCATGTTCCTGGGATGCTCTGGGTGTGCAATCATCGTGATGTGAATTTTAAAGGGACACTATAGTCACCAGAACAAATGCAGCTTATTGCATTTGTTCTGGTGAGTAGAATCATTCCCTTCAGGTTTTTTGCAGTAAACACTGTATTTTCATAGAAAATGCAGTGTTTACATTACAGCCTAGTGACAACTCCACTAGCCTCTCCTCAGAGGACTGCAAGAGCGGCTTCCTGCGGCAGTGCTGCACAGTGAGCAACACTGCCGTTCAGTGTCTCCACCTTCTGCATGGAGACACTGAACTGTACTCCTAGAGATGCATTGATTCAATTCATCTCTATGAAGAGATGCTGATTGGCCAGGGCTGTCGTTGGCTTGTGCTGGCTCTACCCCTGATCTGCTTCCTTGACCGTCTCAGCCAATCCTATGGGAAATCATTGGGATTGGCTCAGACCACCACTTCTGATGATGTCAGCAGACAGGGGCAGGTCTCAGGCAGACAGGGGCAGAGCCAGCAGCTGCAGACTTGAATACAAGCAAGATTTTACTATATTTAGGGAGGCAAAGGGGGCTAGATGGTGGTTTTAATACTATAGGGTCAGGAATACAAGTTTGTGTTCCTGATCCTATAGTGTTCCTTTAATCATTTGCCGAGCTGTGCTAGAACTTCGCTATATCAGTATGTGTCATTTCCATAGATGTAACATTAAATCTATAACCACAAACATGAACCTTTATATCCCCTTAACTAACTGTATCCAATAATTTTTAGGTGTGCAAATGTACAAATTATTTCAACCAAGTCTAAATACATAGTATCAACCTTTTTTAATTCATACCAAGTTCCCTTAAATCCACTACTGTAATCCAATAACTCCTAACATAAAGCTTGCATTGAAGTTGCCTCTTGACTATTAAATATTCGTTTTAATAACGCTTTGCCAGTATCATATTCCCTTTTGGCTTAATTACCGCTTGATCCTTGTGGCACACTAAGAAGGGCAATGCAGTATCACACAAGCCAAAACAAATTGAATCAGAAAGCCCTTTTCCATTTCAGAATTGCGGCTCTCTGAGCCTTTCCTCCTGATGAAATCTGTAACATATTACAGGGCATTCACTAAATGGGTTTAAAACAACACTAAAACGTGTTAAGGAATTTAAAAAAAGGGAAGCTTTGGCTAAATCCCATATAGTACATGATATTGGATTTATCTTCTGACTGCAAATAACGACATTTGCTCAATAGAGCAATGCATTTTTTTTTTTAAAAAGATACATATAACTTGTGTCCAATTTACAGGTTAACTATTTAAATGACAGGAAAGAAATCCCTCCACTGCTCAATGTGTCCTAAAAGTGGCAAACCAAAACCCGTATAATAAAATGATATACTGTACTTACTTAGCACTGACCTTCAAAAAAATAAAATGCTGTACTGTGGGTAAAGAGACACATGCAACTGCAGCAAAACAGGATGCACCTGAATTTAACCAGTGTGTGAAGAGAGCTCGAGACAGACAGATGCAATATGGATGCGTTAAAGGATCACTATAGTGCCAGGAAAACAAACACTATTTAGTCCTTAGGGTCCCCCCCCCCCCCCACTCTCAAGGCCCCCCTCTCGCTGGGCTGAAGGGGTTAAAAACCCTTTCAGCCACTTACCTTAATCCAGTGCCGGGCTCCCTCGGCACTGGTGACCTCTCCTCCCCCTCCGACGTCAGCTCCCGAGTGGAGCCGAATGCGCATGCGCGGCCAGAGCCACGCATGTATTCAAACCGCCCATAGGAAAGCATTACTCAATGCTTTCCTATGGACATTCTGCGTGCTCAATGCGATTTTCGCATTGAGCGTCGCAGAAGCACCTCTAGCGGCTGTCAGGAAAACAGACACTAGAGGCTGGATTAACCCTGCAATGTAAATATAGTTTCTCTGAAACATATGTTTACAGCTGAAGGATTAAAACCTGGGGGGACCTGGCACCTAGACTACTTAATTGAGCTGAAGTGGTCTGGATGACTATAGTGGTCCTTTAATGCATGGGATTCTGCATATTCAGGACAAAGCTGCTGACCGATTTCCATAGGTGTCAAAGAAGAGAAATATAATTGAATTCTTGATAAATATAAATGTTCATTATAGAATATAAGAATCAATAAGTCCATGTGGCGTGTCTGTTACAGAAGAGACAGCTTATATTAGTTTTACCAATTTGTCAGTATAACTTTATACAAATCACAAGCATTCAATTATTCCTTCAACACTTCTACTGGAAGTCTTTTCCAGGTATCTACCTCTCATTTTCAACCTACCCCTTTGGCTCACTGGCAAACTGTGTCCTCTTCTTCTATCTAGTACTTCAATTTCTGTCTTTAAAGTGAAAAAAAAAAAAATGTAGATTGGATTGCCAGCATATTTATTGGGTATAAACGAATACCTTACAGAGCAGCCTTTGCTTGTGGTCTAAATGATGAATCCATACGAAGATTTGAGAACTAGAAAGATTCCTAACATACAGCAAACACAGTGCAAAGGGCAGTAATAGGTGATATGGCCGAAGGTATGAATTACATCATCTGCTCAAACTGCACTCAATAACGGGAACATTAGCCATTAACCAGTATGAAGGCTTCCAGTACAGCTCTAGAGTGCAGATTAAATTAAAATCCTATGTGCGAAAAAGAATACATCATCAGCCCCTCGGAAGACTTAAAAGAAAAAGAAACAACAGGTGTATTTTTATAAGTACGCATACGACTAAAGCGTGAGGTCACCATCGTTCTCCCACTGGGATCCAGTCATTAAGGATATACATTTTCTCATACCGATTACAGCCAGCCTTACACATATGGGAAAGTTTACAAATCAAATGGATTAATATTTGACACCAGTAATGGAACTGGAGGCATGGACAGGACAAAACATCAGATATGTTTGCTTCATGGTGCATCGACCAAAATATAGTATATTCTGAAAATTATACAAAAAAGAAAAGTAAAAAAAAACCAAACATTTCTCACAAGTGTGCTGGGCTGCTAAAAGGAGCATTAATGAATGAATAATCCCGACAAAATTAGCCTGCACAAAGCTTATATTGCTTTTAAGGTTTGAATTATCCCTTTTAAGTATGTTCTATCCAAGACAGTCACCATGAACAATAACTTAAAAGCAATCATAGGAAGAGTTACTATAGTTTAGGCCAATTATACTGTAAATTCTCAGTACTATAGAACTACACCCAAACTGATTAGCAAAGTCCATGCAAATATATGAAAGTGCAAAGACAAAAACCGTAATACAACAATAAAACTATACAAACCACATTTCCATGTATACAAGAAGCCGCTACCCAGTTGAATCCACTGGAAGAAATTAAGCTAAGTTCTAAAACACACAAACCATAGCATAGTTTGCAAAGTACTTTGCCAGGAGGTAAAGTGTTAGAGTTGCGACTGTTCTTTTCTTTAATTCATATCCCAGTCCCCATAAGAAGTACTGTAACTTTTTATATCCTCAAAAGACGCATATGTTGAGATTATTTAATAATTGGAAATTGTTCTAACAAATAGCTCAAAGAGTCATCTGTTTGTTTTAAACAGCACTGTCTCACAGACTGGTATCATCTACAACCTTGGACAAAATAACGTACTCAACGCATGTGCAACTGCTCTACATGCAGGAATTACATACGTCTAGGGAAATCATTATGACTGCAATTAACCTTTGGCTCGGCATGTGTGGCCTCTAGTAACTTTTCACCTCTGTTCTAAACGCTGATAAACTGTATACAAAAACAAGTGTTGCGCTAAAAATTATACTTAACATCCAAAGGAATAAAAAAAACAAAAAATAAAAAAAACACAACCTCCCCCCCTACAAATTAGTGCAGATTATCCTTATTATAAATATACAGTGATTAATACACACACATGAGGGTTGCACTCACATTTACCAGAGCCCTATCAACCCTGGCTCTGGGTGAGAAAGGCTCCACTTGAGAGGGAATAACTCCCACAACACCCATACCCAAAGACTTATTTCCAAAGATGGCACTCTGTATGCAGTGACTGTAGGGATGACAGAACCAGGAAAAACCAATGGCATAGTATAACGCGCTATCCACTTTTGGGTTATTGCTGATAAACTGTATGTCCACAATTAAAAGAGCACTTCAACATCAGAAGATTTTAGTGCTTTATTTTCTAATTTAGTGATAAACATTGAGTAAGTAAATGTTTGGGCACCCATGACAAAACAGGGTAAGCTCAGTATTTATTAACACCGCCTTTGGCAGAAATCTGAGTCTCCAAAGACTTAATGTAGCTACCTAACAGCCTTTCTATTCTTGCTTTAGTAATTGTTCCCAAAGTTCTTCTTACAGAATACTTCTAGTTCAGAAACATTCTTAAAACATCTCTCATACACTGTAGGTCTGAGGTCAACCAAGTTATTAATAGTATTCAGGCCTGGGGGCTGCAGGGGCCATTTTGAAACGTTATTCATCAAACTTCTTTTCAGCTTCGGATACTTTATTGACTATGAGACATTGGTTTTCAAGATTTGTTGATATTCTGTAAAATGTATTATTTACAATATTTTTTTATTTACAGCTGCTCAACCCCAAAGTATAATAAATCTAGCCCTATGTTTAAAACTGGCAAGGTGTTTTTTCTTCCAATAATACAATGTGCTCAAGGTTTACGTCATCAGATTACAGCACATGATTCCAAAACGTCTGTGTCCTAGGCAGGTGTTGTATCGACGTAGTGTTAAACATGGACGTTTGAGATGAAACTGCAGGCATAGATTCATTCTAGTGACCTTTTAAAGCGAATTCTGTTTGTGCAAGCATCCCTGCAGAGCAGACTTGTGTACAACTATTCATTGTCAGCAAAATCTACAAGCAGTTCTACTGGAGATTTTTCTAGATCTTGTTTTAACTTTTCTTAATTACATTTCAGACAGTGGAAAATGCAAGTAGACATTGTATCAATGGTAGTTTTTTTCATATACCTTTTCCTTGCTCTGAAAGAGTCCGTTACATTTAGTTTCTAACCCTCAGTCAGTTACTTGGTGGAGCATTTGCAGAAGTATGTTGAGTTTACATTCGTTTACGGCAGAGGCGTTCTCTTTTTTTTTTTTTTACTTATTAATTAAAAGCTTTTTGTTAAGGGGGTGCTCATATACACTTGCCAACAGCATTGTCAACAGCAGCAGCATCTATATAGTGCCAATATATTCAGTAGTGCTGTACAATTCTAGAATGGGGATATTTTACAAGCTTACAATTTATGAAATACAATAACCACTACAGACAGCTTTTGGCTTGTCCAGAGCCACGGACATCTCCATTCATTTTTCTGACAACTGACCGTTCTCAGCCAATGCATGCAATTCTGTGCAACAAAAGTTATTGACATTAAGCTAGTCCTGAACTCTAGTTCCTAGCTGGCTGATAACCAAATGATGCTCCAGTAGCAGACAAGGTTAGACAGCATATGTTGAGCGTTTCATTCCCCAGGCACCGTGACCACTTCAAATTATTGAAGTGATCATGGTGCTTCTAGCAACCCTTTAATGGGGTAAAACAGAAAACCAGACCAGAATGATATTGGTGAAGTATTTTCCTGCTGCTTGTGCAAGTGCTACAGTTCTAGAAACTGTTAAGTTAATTTTACATGAATATGGAGTCAACAGGTTATTTTCAAACATAAAAAGCAAGCATTAACAGCTTAACAAATATTATAGAGCTATGCAAAGCACGTACAGAGGGCATGTAACTCCGCATTTATATCCAGTCACTAACATTAAACACTGGATCATAGCATTTGAGCTCCATGCTCTGGTTCCTGAATGTCACACGCTACTGTATCTGATGATATTCTTTTGAGATTGTGTCATCTCACAGTTGTACAATATAGTGGAACATTTGAAATGTCAGCATTGAAATATTGCTGTGTTCCTTTCAAGCACTACTGATTCCAACAGGGTTTTTTTATCAGGGTAATTAGGGTTACTTCCAACATACTGTAACTACCATCAGGCAAGTGCTGTATTTGTTCTCTATTTTATATGCTTACAGAGGCATTCACTAGAAAGTCAATTTTAGCAAATTCAATCAAAAGAAAGGTCAAAACTAAAGAAGCTAAAATAGCCAAGTTGTGACTAGTGCAGGATTGGAATATTTTTCCAAATCAGCTATTTGTCTTAAGTTTGCCAATTTAATTTGTGACAATCTGCTAAATGTTGAGAAACCTCATTACTGGATACTACGAAAAACAAATAAATAAAACTCTCAGGATTATTCACTCTTTGCGAATACACAGAAATACATTGATAACCCCATCTTTTTTGGGGGCGGAGCCAGCACCTGAGTAAGCAGGATGTGTTCCTTTGCACCTCTGACCGTGCTTTACAAGATGGCGCCGGCTGGGGCCTACTTCACTCCATCGTCAAATGAAGTCAGCCTCCAAGATTTCCCTCCTGCTGCACCCCAGGTACGCTCCGTGCCATGGGCATCCATGGAGGAGAGTGACTTAGCTCCCTTGACCAAAGCCGACATACTGGCGTTGAGGCAAGACATCAAAGCCATGTTTCAGGCAGATATGGCGCTCATTAGAGAGAAGGTCACCACACTTGCCAGTCGTGTTGAGGCAGTGGAGGAGGACACGGGAAGTGCTTAACTAGGGCAATCCGCCACAGATGCTGCTCTGGGCTCACTGCAGAAGAAATGTGCTGATTGACAACACAACAAGCCAGCATGGAAGACAGGGCTAAAGCCCGCAAGTACCTGAGGCGGTCTCCAACACCGAACTGCCTCCAAAACAGGCCAAACAGCTAGTGATTCCTGCTTGCATCTCCGAAAAGCTGCCAAGGCACCCCAAGATGCAACTACGGATATCCTGCTTAAATTTGTATGGGACTCTGACCGAGGGGCCCTCATGGGCGCTACAAGAGGCTCGGCAACAGTATTATTCGAGGAAGTGTACCTGGTCATTTGCAGAACAATTTCAAGGAACATCCTCACATGGAGGAGATCTCTCCGACACATTACTCAAATGCTACGTGAACATGACATCTCATATAGCGATCTCATGGGGCCCACACTGACTGCTGGCGAACAAGGCGCACCTCCTGTCACATATCTCGGAGGCACCTGTGTTCATACAGTCGCTAGGCCTACCAGCGGAGCCTGTCCAGAAAAATGCATGTCCAGCTTTGACTGTAGAGGGAATTACTCCCTTTGTGTATAGAAGGGCAGTGCAGTGGCCACCTGTGTTCATACAGTCGCTAGGCCTACCAGCGGAGCCTGTCCAGAAAAATGCATGTCCAGCTTTGACTGTAGAGGGAATTACTCCCTTTGTGTATAGAAGGGCAGTGCAGTGGCGACCGACTCTCCTACTTAACACCTAAAAGTGCTGCTCTACTTGTCCTAAATATTAATGTTCAGTTTTTCTTTTTTCAATGTTTACGTTGTTGCATTCACGGTTTATTTAACTCAAACCCTGGCTCCGTAGCAAATGGCTTGCTCATTAATATAACTTTTATACCCCTCACAACATTACTTCCGAACGTGTTCTGCTCTCCTTTTGACATGAGTACTTACCTACACATTCAACCACAGACATACACCCTGTTTATACATCCTCCTGGCCGGAATCGGCTAAAGCTGTAAGCTAGCAGAAGGTCTTTCCACTGAAGCTATTTTCCCAATAAGTGCCAAATGCACAACCCCCACTTACAAAGCTATGTTCAGTCAGCAGGCAGTAAAGCTTCATATAAGCACCCCCTAGTTCACCATTAGAATCTCTTGGGTTTAGGAATGCAGGGTATTACAGTATTTAATTATTTTAAACTGGTTCAATTCTACACCGGTATCATTTTGACTGCTATACTACTTTTATCTCCCATTATACACATGTGATGTAATGGGATTTCAATGTAACCCACAAAAATAAAGAATTACAAAAAAAAACAAAAAACATCATTTTAACAAATAGATTATGTTAAGATCTATATTCCTAGAAGCCAGGAGGATAGCTGCTAAGCATGGGTGGGATTGCATGGGTCCAATTAAGTGCATTTATTATATTATATAGCTATACCACACTATCTTACAGTGATTCTACTGAAACGTGTCAGGTGATGTACAGTTCTTTGTAAGAAATCCTCAGTTGGGATTCTGCCACTCTTTTAAGACTAAAATGCGTGGCCGCCATGCACACACGTCTACTACAGACGAGTCTTTCCTTAATATATAAATCGATATTATCCAGCTTATATCCCAAACGGACGATTACATCAAGAAGTTTTAGTAAATTATGGGACTGTGATATATCAGTACTTTTATTATTTGATCAGCTGTATTACACAATGTGTATTTGCGTTTTATGTCTCATCTACAAATAAACAGTAATTTAAAAGGAAGATAAGGAAATAAAACAAGTTTACTTTCCATGTTAAAAGCAATGCTACTGCTCGGTCTATAAAAGAAACATCAGCATAAAGATTTACTTGTGTGCAGTGCTATAAATTGCTATTTATGGTGTACTGATAAAAGGTCTATCAAGATTCCATAATGCCTTTGCTGATGGGTACACTTTACATAAAAATGACTGGTTACTATCACAAAATGTTTGCGTTTGATAAATGCAGTATTTTGTTTAAGTGTAGAAAGGGTAACTCACTTTCTCTATCAGTTCATAGCACTCCTCCAGTTTCAGAGTTCTGTTTTGTATGGAGGTAGATGCTCTATGATATACGTCCAACCATTCTTCGTATACACTATCTGGAATCGCTGCTACAGCAAAGCAGAGGGTTCTTAGACCTGGGGGGAAAAGAGGAGCAAACATTAATGTGAAAGGGAGACTCCAGGCACAAAACCAACTTTTCTGCATTTTGAAACTAGTTGCCTGAATTATGAAAATACTTTGACCCTTGCAGTGCTGGTTTAAACATATCCAACAGTACAGACCGCACAGACTAGAACCAGAGGCTTACAAATGGTCAAACTACTTCCTGATGATGACAGTTCAATGCAGACAAACGTATGGTAGTGTGCTTGCACATGCAGCAGTTTTCAAATAGTTTGGTCTATTATTTAGATATGTTGTTTTTGAATATATGTCTGGGGATAAAATGGGGCAAAAATAATGGATCAATTCTTGCTTCAACATGTTTATCTTTTTATTTGTGGATTTTATGCAAGTAGAACAAATAGAAGTGACCTGATTTATTGTATGAAAAGGCTGTTCTGTACCATAAAGGACATAGATCTGGATATTTAGAAGGAGCAAAGGATAATTTTGTAAATTTGCCTAGATAGGTGAAATTGAATACATTTTTTGATAGAAACATAGAAGTATTTCACCCAAAATTACGTAGGTTGTAATTTAATGTTTAACATAAGAATTTGATGTGCACAAATACCACTCTGTATACATTATATATACACATACATTTGGCTGATGACAATTGACCTAATCGGAGAACAATCAGAATATTCCCATGGTATTTAGGAACAAGGCTTTTTAACACACAGCATGTCTGTTTTGGTTTATAACCACAAGCGTGGACTCCATAAACATGGTCTACAACTGTACGGTCTGTATTTGTGTATGCTACTTTATCATCTTTCAGGAGAAGTAATATTTATTGTTGGTACCTATGGAAGGCTATGATTTAACATTTGCATCAAAGAACATCAGGCTAATTATACAATGGCTAAGAAACATAGGAGGGTGGTAACCCGAATGCTTGAAGACTGAAGAAAAAAAATAAATAAAAAAGTTTCTTAGTAAATTGTTTAAGGAATACTTAAAATATAACTTATTAGTCTGAATATTAAAATTATGATATATACAATAAAATATTAAAGTTTTCTATTTATAAACGCTCACAGCAAAAAAAAAAAAGAAATGGTTATCTGCAGCAATGTTACCAGGTATCACCTTAAACAGAGAAAAAGTGTAGAGTAGGTTAGCGCTAATAATATACAAAGGAGGCAGCAACCTTACAGAGGGTCACCCTCTAACCCTCTGGGATAAGGATGTACAGGAAAAAAGGGGAGAAAAGAGATACAATAAAATAAGTCCCAATAAAAATATAAAAAGGATATATATAAATATATATATAAAAGTCAATATAAAAAGGAGGATAAATGTCTATGTTGCGCTGGTGTTCTCTCTTCTTATGATGCTTTGGATCCTCCCGTGATATGTAAAATATAAAAGGGAAAAGGACCAATGGTGCAGATTGTGGGGTACGTGGAAAATGAACAATAAAATCCATTAACGCGTTTCACCTCAAGGGTTTTATCAAAATTTATTTCCATTTTGATAAAACCCTTGAGGTGAAACGCGTTAATGGATTTTATTGTATACTTTTAATAATAAATTACGTTTGGCTTTATCTCTGTGCCATTCATATTTTTATTATATATATTTTTATCACTCCAATTTTATATTATCCTTTCCTGGCATTTTATATATCCTAAGGTGGGGATTATACCACCCACGCCATATCTCAAGTGCAGTGTCATCTGCACTGTATACTGCGAGTATATTTATTTTGTTTTGTATATACCACATCTTATCTTCAGAGAGCACTATCTGTTATATATTTTTCTCCCTTCTCCTGAGAATTGGACAGCACCAGTGGATCAGAATTTCCTGATATCCTACTAGCAGGGATTATACTGCAGAACGCCCATTCCACCTGAGCTGGTTATAGCTCATACAAATGTGAGTTTATTACATCTTTATTCTTCATTTTCCACGTACCCCACAATCTGCACCATTGGTCCTTTTCCCTTTTATATTTTACATATCACGGGAGGATCCAAAGCATCATAAGAAGAGAGAACACCAGCGCAACATAGACATTTATCCTCCTTTTTATATTGACTTTTATATATATTTATATATATCCTTTTTATATTTTTATTGGGACTTATTTTATTGTATCTCTTGGCGCAGCCTTTTCTCCCCTTTTTTCCTGTATCACCTTAAACAGAGCATCCAAATTATAGGAATGTTGTAACTGCCTGTGATCTAGCTGCAATTGAAATAAAACCATTTAGAAATAGCTGTTGCTGCACACCATTTATAACACTGACAGAGAAGCAATGTGAGTTTAAAACCCATAAGCTGAGTTTAAAGAACACATTGGGAGTAGGGTGAAAGCTCAGAATCCAAAGAAAAGAATTCCCCTATCAATATATTATATGAATATGTAATATCAATAATGCACTTGAAGCCTTAGTACATCCCAACAAGCCTTCGAGGACACTTAGCAAATACTTTCAATCAGTAAAGGTTTCTAATCTCATGAACAGAGATTTGCTGTCAAGGAGAATATCACACATTTAAAAACATATCTATGCAGAGGAAAGCAAGTGTAACCTATTCCCAAACCCACACACACTCCATGATCAGGAACTTGTTTAAATCAAAATATAAAAGCATGTCTTAAACACATAAGATGAGATGTCATCAGGTCTCACCTTCTGTAGCAAACTGCTCCAAATGTTTTAAGGTAATTTCTTTATACTTGGATGTTTCAGCCAAGCGATCATAAATGACCGTATCCTTTAAGAACCAGAAAAAAATTAAAAAACAAATAACAAATATAATTTTGAATTCAGCAAATGTCAGCATGATATGGTGAAGTCAAACTTTGAAGTCTGTTATTTTCACTTCTCATTAAAGAGAGGTAGTAACTGAAGTTAAATCAATCTTCTTGGCACACAGGAGAAGTCATACATAATCCTCCATCACAGACAGGGATCTGGGGGAGAATGGAGGCTTATGCCAGTCTGAGTTCATTAAGACCTGGGGATAAAATCTGAATACCACACGTAATATTTCATAACACTTTACTATAAAGTTTGCCATCTCTAGGAAAAAGCACATGATAATGTCTCTGCACAAAGACACAGGATGCTGTCTTCGTATGAGACGTATTCTCACAGCAAATCTAAAACAAAGAAGAACTATGACAATATGGAATTGTGTCTGGGACACAATTCTAAAAAGTGGTGCGAAAATGTAAAAAGGAAGGAAACACCAATGGAATGTCCCTGCTGGTTCCCCTGGTGATTATCCCACTTTTAGTTCTATAGACAATTTTTTTTTTTTTTAAGAACAGAACATTTTTATACATGTCAAACACTGTACGTATGTCTCCACTAATGTATTCATCAAGTAGTATAAATGACAAAAGCTCTTACAATCATGGCAGACAAACATGTTAACTTCGAAATGGCACCGAAAACATACCTGGAGACTTTTTTTTTTTTTTTTTAATTTACAATAAATTATTAATTTTTTCTTCAGAGTACAGAACATCCATGAATGCAAACAGCCAACAAAGCAAGCAGATTAGCAAGCATAAATACGTATGCAAACATGAACAGACAATGTTTATGGAAGACTGAGTTGCTTTGCATCGTAGTTTACTTACAGCTCCTTTGCAGTACAATCTCAGTTTCCCTGATGAATTACGAACGATCACAGACATACGTTTTCGATTACTGCAACGAAAGAATAACGTAACACAGGTTCCCCAGTATTCAGACACACGGTTAACAATTGGACTGCTCTAACAGCTTTTTAAAGCTAAAATGTCTACACAGATTTTAAAAATATATTATATGGTCATGTTATTACTACTTACCTTGTAAATTCAAGCACATTTAACAACTCGAATCGTTCTTCTTTACCAAGCTTAAAAGAAAAATCAATAGCATAAAACCATGTTCAAACTAAATGATTAAACAAAATGAAACATTGTCACAATATAGAATTTAACATGTCAGACACTATTACAATATAAATAGTAACAATTTAACACCATTGGCAGGGAACCCATTAGAACTAGTGGAGTTTCATTGATTCTCAACAGTGAAGAAAACCTGACCTCCATCTAAACCCCATAAACCAAACACCTTGGCAATTTAGCTTTTAAACTCCTGGATCAAACATTACAATTATTATTAGCTTTACTGGTAGTTATGTACAGAAAATATAACCTAGGACACAAAGTACATAAAATAACATTGCATGATACATAAAGTTAAGTAAACAAGTTTGAAACATAGTTGTGCTTGTTTTATTTGTTTTGCTTACTTTGAAATTAGTGACCTCTTGTGGACGAACGTATAATTAGAAAATTTTAAATTTGTAGAAAATCAAAAATACCACACTCAAAATTAGGGCAGCTATCGTGCTGTTCTTACTGCATAGTTTTTTTTTTATTATTCAATCTCTACAACCTTAGATAGTTTGAGACTTGCAAATGCAGCAGATAAATCTATCACTGGCAGAGTACCATCAGGCTAGTACATTTGTGTAGAGTACCTCTGCACATACAATGTATGGTTTAATTAATGACAACTTCATTGTAATGAACATTGAAAAAATAAACAGCTGAATTGGAGAATTGTCTAATTCTGTAATTCTTAATTTCACTGCTTAGTAAATAAACTCTACAGTAAACCTAAAAAAGCAGGATCCCAGCAATACAGAAAAAGCACTTCACTTGAATCCCAAAGGAAGCACATAACAGAGTAATTAAAAAAAAAAAAAAAAAAAAAAAGGTATACAAACTACAGTAAATCTGTTTGCTAGATATATATATTTTTCTTTAATATGTGTTAACATAATTTTGTGAATTAGTGACCTCTTGTGGTTTCCTGTATCATTAAATGTATTGAATTTTATAGAGTATTTTGCAAGACCCATGAAATCCAGTTCCAGGGTTAAATAAATAAAACATGTCTAAGAGAATGTATAAAAAGTTTGCAGTTTATACAGCTATGAGTGGACTATCGATCCAAAGCGGTATTAGCAGATATACATTTACCAAACACAAAAAGTTATCGTTTCCTTGAATATCAGCATGCATATTTATATAAACACATTTAAATGAAAATTCAATAAAAATGATCAAACGACATACTTACAGATTCTATTATAACGGTATCTGGTGTTCTGCCGGTAAAACAGAAACGCAGATCCCGCGCCGCTCGTACCAGAGCTGCTTCATCTGTACAAAGAAAAACAATAAAAACACATTCATTAATGCTACCTGACAAACTTTGGAATTCACATAGGCATTAAAATGTATTAGGTTATTAGACTTTAAAATAATGGTCTCATCTTGGTAATTCTAGTAGTAGTTTATTCATAGTGCACAATTAAGAACACCCAGGTGTTTTATTTATAGATGAGGTTTTTGGGAGAGTCTGATGGAAGTGTTCTGGGTAGGTCAAGTGACAACAAGACAAGTTTGTCTAACATCATGTCAGCTTAATTTATCTTAACTGATCCCATGGAGTCAAGTTGCTCAGTAGGGCAATGCTCCATAATTCTGTATTTAGCAGTTCCTTTCATATGTAATGAGGAACAATTTTCATTGCACAATAAAAAAGAAAAATATGCATTTTCTACAGGTTATCATCAAACAAACACAATAAAATTAAAAATCTCTCAGGATATAAGATAATTCAGAGTAATATATTTAAAGTAATGCTAGCTTTGGCATTTTTAAAAATATACAAATGCAAGACTGTTCAGGTCTACAGGTCAAAGGTAAATCAATGTCTGCATTTACATATTCTACATAATTGATATATAGAAACACTAATGGTATGTGATTAAAGGGACACTATAATAACCAAAACCAATACAACTTAATGGTGTGGTTCTGGTGTCTACAGCATGTCCCTGCAGGGTTTTTAATGTAAACATTGTCTTTTCAGAGAAAAGGCAGCGTTTACATTGCTGCCTAGGAACACTCAGACGGCCACTAGAAGTGCTTCTTGTGTTAGTCTTCACAGAGTGCAGCTATGGCATTTAGCGTCTCCACACTCTGCTTGGAGTGGCAGTACATTGCCCATAGAGACGCACGGATTTAATGCATCTCTATGAAGAGATACTGATTAGGGCAGCTAATTCTATGAGAAAGAATTGGATATGCTGAGATCATCAAGTTGAAAAATCTTTTTACTGAGAAAGGATGGGGGCAGAGACCTAAATAGCATAACACTACAGTGTCAGGAATACAGGTTTGTGTTCCTGACACTATACTGTTCCTTTAAGTCGCTCATTTTTGTACAATAATTCCCAATAGTGCAGACAGATTTATGTTGCAGTTAACCAAGTATAGTTTTACCTGGTGAAGATGCTTGATAGATGATCTGGTCGCCTTCCCGTTCGGGCACTGCAGTATGACATACTGCCATCATTGTGAGAAACTCGCAGATCACTGGCGCAGTTGGCTAAAAACAAACAGAAAACTATTTACATATAAAGCATTTCCAAGGTGATTTAGGGTGTGTGTATATATAATATACACACACACACACTGACTGAATTTCAAATATACAACAACCAAACCAGATTTGTTAGAACATTATTTATCATAAATATTGTAAATTGCTATTGTATATTTTAGACTAGATTGCAAACTATGTTGTGCATGCCATTACAAACAAAATGTAATATACAAGATTTATTTTTCTGTCTTTCAAGCTAGCATTAACAAGACGGCACTGTCATCTTGTTTGCTCATTGATTAAGTAATGCTTCTAATTATATAACATACTGCTTAGCTGCTAGGAACAATCCCAGGTGTAAAGCTACTGGCCCAGAGGTATTCTTTATAACAATTACAGTGTCCTTAAAAACATTAAATTACTTGTCCCTGTGTGTCCAATTTAATTTGTATAAGGCACATATGCCATTGAGCTTGTGGTTCAAACCCAAGTTACCCATTTGGAATTTGTATGCAGCACTTTATATTTGTGAATAAGTAGCAATATGAAAGTCCAAGCACTGTATAAATAAATGGACCGAAACATCCAAAAAAAAAGTTTGTAACAAAAATTAATATAGCATATCATGCTGATATGGTTGTCTAAATAGATTGGGAAAGAGAATAAGTAGATGCTCAATAGCTGAATTGCTTTGTAAGGCAAGAAAAAAAAAAATCTCTCCAATGTCATTTCAATAGGTATTTCAGCCTTAAAGGTCTAAATCACTTTTAGTAGATATACCCTAATAAAAACATGCCTACATTGAATCATGCTTTTTTCCCCATTGGGGGTGGAAAAAGTTGCAATTCTCTTGCCAGCAGCCTGTGCAAGACCTCCCCTTCTTCCCCAGCCCAGGCTTTATGTGGCTGTCCAATAACAGCGTTCATAATGCAGTTCAATGAGAAGTCTGTGCAAGGGAGGTGCTCTGAGCAATTGCCTAGCGCTTGAGTTTAGCTCTACTGAGCTAAAGAACCAGAAAGTAACAGGACCGGTTATATGATTGTCAGCTGGTGGGGTAGTTAAAGGACCACTATAGTGCCAGGAAAACACTCCCACCCAGCTCTGGAAAGGGGAAAAGGGGTAAAACGTACCTTTTTCCAGCGCTGGGCGGGGAGATCTCTGCCTCCGATCCTCCTCCGTTCCGCCCCGTCGGCTGAATGCGCACACGCGGCAAGAGCTGCACGCGCATTCAGCCGGTCGCATAGGAAAGCATTCATAATGCTTTCCTATGGACGCTTGCGTGCTCTCACTGTGATTTTCACAGTGAGAATCACGCAAGCGCCTCTAGCGGCTGTCAATGAGACAGCCACTAGAGGATTTGGGGGAAGGCTTAACCCATTAATAAACATAGCAGTTTCTCTGACTGCTATGTTTATTTAAAAAATGGGTTAACCCTAGCTGGACCTGGCACCCAGACCACTTAATTAAGCTGAAGTGGTCTGGGTGCCTAGAGTGGTCCTTTATATATATATAAAAAAAAAAAAAAAAAAAGTGTCAATATCTTTTAAAATCTGCACTTATTGTAAAATAGAAAAAAAAATGTTTTTAGTAAATGGACCACATGTGTGACATGTCATGATTCCCTTTTATTCCAGAAGTTTGGTCCTTAAGGGGTTAAACAGTTTTGGTGTGTATAGATAATGCCCCTGTAGCCTCGCTGCTCAATTCTCGGTCATGTAATAGTTAAATAATTTTGTTTATGGAGCCCTAGTCACACCTCCCTGCATGTGACTTACACAGACATCCTAAACACTTTACTCCTGTAAAGAGTCATCTAATGTTTATACTTCCTATATTGCAAAATCGGTTTAATTGAGAACATATTTTTCTTCTACTCTGCCAATTTGTTTGCAAGACCCTACAGGAGCCTCCTATGTGCGATCTCCTGCTCTGTTTATTGAACTATAAAGTATGTACCATCATGCAGGCTCTGTCAATCACAGCCAGGGGAGGTGTGACCAGGGCTGCATAAACAAACAAGTGATTTAACTCCTAAAATCTTTCCCAAAAAAATAGAAAACCAAGATACAGTAGCATACATAAAATGGTTTGGAGGGAATAGATTGTATCTTACATGATTGTTTTCCAGATTCTCTAATAAAGCAGCATCATTGAAGCCCACATTTTCTTCTTCTTTCTGTAAATCATGCCTAAGGAATAAAGTAAAGTGGAAAAACTTGATTGAGCAGCAAGTAACAATATGCTACTTAATGACTGACAAATTTGAAGATCTAGAGCTCCTAATAATATGACATACATATGCTTGTTCTTTCTCACGCATTTCTGAATGCTTTACATGTATACCTGTAGAAGTTATTTTTCCTAAACTATTACTGGGAGCAACAGAGTATTTTATATGCAGCCCTATATATGTACCAGTTACCTGTCTCCCAATACTAGTAATGCTTGGGTAGAAGTATTTGACATGCAACTTTAGTCTGACGGCTGAAATACTAGACGAGGAGACAGCGGTACATCTCGAATAGTATAAAATAGGCCTCCTCCAGAAGGGCGCTTGATCGACTGTTTCTTTGGGACCCAAATCCAAATTTTGTTCTTCTACCCTGGTTCTTGGCTTTTTCAGAGACTCAATGTTTGCCGTGTATAAGTGCTTTACAGATTCCCATTGCATTTAACCCCTTAAGGACACATGACATGTGTGACATGTCATGATTCCCTTTTATTCCAGAAGTTTGGTCCTTAAGGGGTTAAGCTAAACACGTTTGGTGTAAATACAAATACCTTGGTATTGTCCTAGGCTGATTTTTAAAATATCAATTACTATTAATGTGACATGACAAACTGTTCCAGAATAACCGCATTCACCGGTCAGACCTCCAGTCTTATCCTAGTGTTTTAATTCAGATCTGAAAGCTCTGTGTATTCCATGTATTAAAACATATTTATCTGGTAAGTGCTGATGTGTCTTTTTAGAACCCTATTAGCCAACCAAAACTAAAAGTAAATTTCTTTGCTGTATTGACAGATTAAAGCTTGGGAATTCTCACCTCTGCAGAGGACTTTTCAACAAAAATATCGTATTAAAATCAAAGACTGCACGGTCTCCTTCTACAGGTCAGATATTTACACAAAAGTTCTGTTCTAAATTGCACCATTAATTATCCATAACCCCTTGACACAAGGCAAGGCCACACTTTGAGAAGAAAGCATACTAGTTAGCGGTGCTACATATAGCATACATGTATTTTTTCCTATAAGATCTACGGGGACTTAGCTTTGTACCAGGCAGGAAACTGGTGCTAGGTTCTCAAGGTTAGCAGCAGTTGGTAAAAAGTGACAGGTTGGAAATCAGTCGCATACCAAGTGCTAAGTAGTGGATAGCAGTTCCCATAGATAATAATGGTAGTTGCGTCTGGCAATGTCCTGTTGCGACTGGTGACAATTTGCAGCAGTTAGATACTACTAGCTAAAAGTAACAACAGGCATTTTAGGGAGTTGTTAAAAAATATTTTAAACAATTGCGGAAACATTGAAAACAAGCCATTAGTGCAGAGCACATGGTAACTACAATGTAATATTTTCATACCCGTGCCGATGTTTACCTCTATGCTGCTACCTCATGCACAGTGGGAGCATTAGCATCACTGAGGATTGTGGAGAGCCACAAGATGACATCACTTCTCACTTAGCCAGAGTGATTTCACTTATACGCAAGAGAACCCCCAAGTTGGTTGGAGGTAATTAAATCTTAAAAGTCAGTGGGAACACATTCTATAGTACAGAAACCACTGTGCCATTTACTTAAGCAGCAGCCTCAAGAGAATTTTTTTTTTTTTCTTTTATGCTTAATGAGGTATTTTGGCATTTGTTCCAAACTGACTGAAGATGCAATTTACAAGAAGTAGTCATTTGCCTTTGCTGACCACAATCATATCAATATTACACTCTGCTTCCATTCCAGATTTGGTGTTTCATTGAACCATTACTGCATCAGACACACTGTCCTCAATGCAGAAAGATGACACCCCATTCCCTGAAAAAAATATGGAACCGGATATGCTTACCAACTATCTTCTGAGTACCTATACTCTTCTGGCTCTGGACAATGACTACGTAGAATATGAGAGAGAGGCAGAAAAGAGAATACATGGTGAAAGGGTAAGCGAAAAGTAGCAGTAATAAATATGGGCTAGTTGAGAAGAATATGAAAAATACAGATCAAAGGTTTGCAGATAAAATGAATGAGCCAAGAAGGAGAAAAATAAAATAATCATTCTAGTATATGATATGGTTAGTTTGAAATATTTCCCACAGTAAAAAGGTTTTGAAATTTGAATATTCAGAAACCAGATCATTCAATGTGCCAAAAGCCAATATCACTTGATCTTTATTCCGTGATTGGGGCATAGACATTGCATCTGCAGCCTCACAAAGGAAAACAGTGCTGTATGTGCAAACCTATTAGTGACTGTCACATGCCCACTAAGGGATTCTGACACAAACCGTAATTTAATCTATTTGTCATCAAGCGTCAGCATGCAAAGTACTAAGATGTATGCAGTGTGGATTCAGTGTTTCTCAGAGAATCACAGGACCCATGCATTGTGGAGATTACCATGTATGAACCGTGTGTTCTCAATACTTCTCAAGACAAAAATCATCAAGCATGATGACTTCACTGGAGGATGGCAAATAATTGGGCTGCTTTTTTTTTATTATGCACTTTTCATGTTCACAACACGCACTTTGTAATACAAGTTGTATATTTTGTACATAATATAGAGTAGTAACTGGTAGAAGTGTTGGTCTATATGAAGATATCTGTGCAACGGTACGAACATTTTTTATAATGGATAGATTTAGGGGGACAGAGGAGGAGGGTTGGGGGGGGGAGACCATAAGATAGTACTTGTTGGAGTTCAGTTAGTTGGTTTAAACTTTTCAAGAGTCGCACTGTACCACTCCATACAATAGTGGATCATCTTGAGTCATCATACATCATTTTGAATCATTATGAACTCGGCTGACGAGACATGTTCCGTTAATCAGTCTTGGGGATTACTTTCTCTAAATGTATTCCACATGTGCCAGGCATCGCTCCAGAATTTAGCTTTGGTGGGGAGGGCTGCCCTACATGAGGATTCATAATGTTGTGTTGTTTCAATTAGGTTTATACATTGCTTTATGGTCGGTGCCTCGGGGCTTCACCATGTTTTAAGCTCACGGGCCATCTAGCCAAGCACTTTGTATAAAAGAGTTCCAATGGCTAGATATCAGCTTACGGGCAGGGCTCTTACCTCTTGTATTTGTATGTGTATATTGTACGTTTCTCCACTAATTGTACAGCGCTGCGGAATCTGTGTGCGCTTTATAAATAGCAATAATAAATAAAAAATAAAAATTTTTTGCTTATCATAGCCAGCGCTGTGATGTTAATTTGGTAAATGAGATACTTTTTCACTTTGAGTAAGTTAGATCGGTAGTTGGGGAGCAGCATACAGTCAGGTGTTATAGGTGAGGTAGTTTCCGTGCTACCATGAATTAGGTTAGCCATTTCTTTCAGTATGTTAGTTTTGGGCATTCCAACCAGATATGGAGCCTGGTGCCCGTTCCTGATGTGCACCTCCAGCAGTGATCATATGTGTTGGGATAAATTGGTTTGAGGCGCTTTGGCACCAAGTACCAGCAGTACAGGATTTTCCTTGATAGTTCCGTATGTGTTGTTTAGAGGTTATGAATATCTCTCGGCATGTTTTTCCCCCGAATGTCAAACCAAGGTATTTTTCCCATGCTATAACAGAGGTATCTAATAAGTATATCATATTTCAGTATGCTGGCATATAGTATTGAGATCTACTTAATTGCTGGTGTAATTTTAAGCATTATTCTTTTAAAGCTTGTCAGCCAGTGCTCATATACATTTTCATTGGTCCAAGCATTTAGTTTTTTTATCCAGGAATTTATTTGTAAATACGAGAATTGCGCCACCGAAGGGAGTGTTTGTCTGGGAAGAGTAGTGTTTGGCCATCCCGAAATCCCGAATTGGTGAATAAAGTGTATATCGTGGCGTTCCAAGATTTAGTAGTTGAAATCTGGTATTACTGAGTTTAGGGTTGAGATGGGCATAACTCTTGAGAATGGGCTTTCCGAGCAGCATTTAGGTCTGTTCCAATCCCACACATGAATGGTCGTCGCTGTGGTAGGAAACATTGTTACTCTTTTGGGCCCGACGTGTTTGGGTAGCCATATCATGAATAACAGTGTGTTTTTTTGCATCACCTAATTTTCTAATGTCATCCATTGGGGTGGTTTGTTTCGAGTTTGGGCTGGTACTATTCTATTGATGATAGCCGCTTGGTAATAGATGTGTAAATTTGGTGCGTTCATCCCTCCATCAGCAGTTTTTTGGTAGAGCGTGGTTGCTGTTCCTCTAGGTCAGGGGTAGGCAACCTTCGGCTCTACAGATGTTGTGGACTACATCTCCCTTGATGCTTTGCCAGCAATATGGCTGTAAAAGCATTATGGGAGATGTAGTCCAAAACATCTGTAGAGCCGAAGGTTGCCTACCCCTGCTCTAGGTGTTTTGTATGCCCAAATAAATTGGTTGAGCAACCAATGTGCTTCCTTAAAATAGGAGTGCAGGAGGTGGATGGGCAATGTGCGGAATAGGTATTGGAATTTGGGGACCACTATAATTTTTATGGCCGCCAGACAGCCTGTCCATGATATCTACATCCCTCGCCAATTGTGTAGTGTTTTAATCTATTTCAATAACTGTATATGGTTTGCTTTATAGATATGTTGAATATTGGAAGTGAAGGCCACCCCCAGAAATGTTAGTTGGTCTGATCTCCAATCAAACAAGTGTTGGGATTTTAGGCGTTGCAGTAGTTGTCTTCGTATATCGATGCCCATAGCTTGTGTTTTAGTTACATTGATTTTGTAATAGGAACATCTGCTGTATTCCGGTGAATGTTGGTATTGAGATGTGTGGTTGCGTTAATGTAAGTTTGTATTCAGTGTCATTAACTTGTATGCCATGGATGTCAGGGTTATTTCTGATGTGTCGTGAGTGGTTCTACCACCAATACGTACAATAAAGGCAAAAGCTGGCAGCGCTGCCTAGAGCCATTTGAGATATAAAAGGGAGAAGAGGTAAAACCTCATCCTGCTACTTTGGCAACAGGGTTACTAGATAAGGTCCGCACCGCTGACACAAAATTCTCCCGGGAAGCCATATTTTTCCAGCACCGCGAGGAAGAAGGGCCAGTGCAGTCTATAAAATGCTTTTTCCACATCTAGGAAGAGAAAAGCACTGTGCCCCCTTACCCGCATCAAGTCCAGCACCTTTCGCGTGCCATCACTCCCTTGTCTTTCTCGCACGAAACAGACTTTATCATCATGGATGATCGCCGGGAGTATAATGGAGAGCCTATTGGCACATATTTTTGCAAATACTTTATGTCTGTGTTTAACAAGGAGATAGGGCGCAGGTTTTGCCCTTTGTTTGGGACCTTCCCCGGTTTAGGGAGTGTGGTGATATGTGCCATGAGCATGTCTTCCAGTGTGGTCTCCTGTGTGAGCATAGATATGAAGGTTTTTAAGAGTTGTGGGGCTAATGTGTTCGTGTATGTTTTACAATATATACTTGGGAAAAAGTTTGGTCCTGGTGACTTCCCTGGGGGGAGGGTCAGTATTGTGTTAATTATTTCTTGTTCTGTTATTGGAGCTTAAAACTGTGTTTGAGTTTGGGAAAAGGTAAGAATTTAGTTTTTTAGCTAAAAATCGATCTATGTCAGTGTTTGTGAGTTGGTGCAATGTAGTGTCGTCTTAAGTTATATAGTAGTGTATAGTATTTTGCTAACTCGTCAGCTATGTCTTGAGGGTTGTAGAGTTTTGTCCCTCTGTTGGTTAATATGTAGGGAATTTTTGTGTGCCCTTGTTTTCGCTGTAATATGGTGGCCAAGAGCCTGTCAGTTTTATTGTTTTGGTGATGCCCTCGACTCTTCAATCTTTGCATCAAATATATAGTTTTTTCCATGGATGTGTCAATGCGTTTTGTAAGGTTGTCAATGGTGGTCTGTAAAGAGTCAGTGGGTTGGATGTAGTGTTTTGCGGATGCATCTCGGAGTTCACGCAACAGTGCCATGTTTTCTTTGCGTGATTTTTTAGGTAGGAAGAGCGGTTTAGAAAGAGGCCTTGCATGACCGACTTGTGGGCCTGCCATACCACCAATATAGATGTCCCTTTAAAGCTACACATGTTAAGATCCTTTAACCTTTCATTGTAAGTTTTATCCTGCAATCCATGAACCACTTTAGTAGCCCTTCTCTGATCTCTCTCTAAAGTATCAATATCCTTCTGGAGATACCGTCTCCAGTACTGCATACAATACTCCAAGTGAGGTCTCACCAGTGTTCTGTACAATGGCATTAGCACTTCCCTCTTTCTACTGCTAATACCTCTCCCTATACAATAAAGCATTCTGCTAGCATTTCCTGCTGCTCTATTACATTGTCTGCCTACCTTTAAGTCATCAGAAATATTTACCCCTAAATCCCTTTCCTTAGATGTTGAGGTTAGGACTATCAAATATTCTGTACTCTGGCCTTGGGTTTTTAGGTCCAAGATGCATTATCTTGCACTAATCCAGATTAAATGTCAGTTGCCACAGCTCTGACCATTTTTCTAGTTTACCTAAATCATTTGCCATTTGGCTTATACCTCCGGGAACACCAACCCTGTTACATATCTTAGTATCATCAGCAAAAATACATACCTTACCATCAAGACCTTCTGCAATATCACGAATACAAATATTAAAGAGAATTGGTCCAAGTACACAACCCTGAGGTATCCCACTGGTGACAAGCCCATGCTTCGAATATACTCCATTGGTTACAACCCTCTGTTGCCTGTCACTCCGCCACTGCCTTACCCATTCAACAATATTGGAATCCAAACTTTTACAGTATAATCTTACACAAAAAGCACCACCCTGATAGGGGCTGCAGATTAGACCGTATAGAGACTACTCCTGTAACGCTGAGCCGCCGAGAAAGCGGGCTGCATCGTCGGGGCCTACCGCAGCGACTACAAGCCTGACTAGAGGCCTAAGAGGAGGTAAGGGCGTGGGTGAGACGGCCGATCACCCAGCCTGGGACTCCTAGAGGGCCAATACTAACTTTGCGGAGGACCACCCACAGGCCTTCGTCCCCCCCCCCCCACCCGTGAGGGATATCCCGGCACCAGCAGCACACCTCCCGCTGATTCACACACGAGGCACCTGAGGCCTAACCAAAATGGCCGCCCAGCAAGGACCTAGGGAAAAGACAGCGGTCGCCCGTGCCCCATGCCACCCTCTGGAGGCCCAAGACCGGCTGTGCCTGAACTTCGGCACAACGCTGTTGGACAGGGGGGTGACCTACCGGCGGGCAGCACAACTAGTGGCCTCATGGATTAGGCCAACCATCCGTCGACGCCACTACAGGATCCCATCTCTTGCCTTCCAAGCGGCCACTTGGCCGCGCAGACATCGGGTGGCATTGGGTGCACACACCCGCCTTCACCCACAGAGGAGTGAGACAGCCGGGCTGGCCCTCAGACCCAGGAAAGCTTGTGGCATCGTCGGCAACGAAGACCGGGAGGCAGTGAGGCTTGCTACCAGCGGGAGACACAGGCGGGAAGCCACTCCACAGCACACGAATGGGAGGTTGCTGATCCAGGAGACCCACACAACGCGACAACGGCCTAGCTCCTTAAGCATATTACCTCACGCTATCAGAATCCCCTCACTGCAGTGGAGCTCTGACCTCGCGGTTGCAACGCCATCCTGCATCTCATGGAGCGGCAGGCTACACCACATCGCTGAGCGGATCCCTACCACCAGGCAGCGGGCCTTGAGATCTGGAGTTGGTTGAGTGCCTAATATAAACTGGGTACCTGTGTCCAACAACTAGTTTACGTTTCACTGGGACACCTGTTTCTTTTAACTATACTGCTGTCATGTCTAATTGTTGTTTGCCGAGGACTCTTTACTGCAGCTGAGCATGGTTTTAAATTAATTTCTATCATTTTTCATTTTGAAACCTGTTCCCAGTGGTTTAATTCACAGTAAACCTAATTTTGTGTTTAAAATACATAGCAAGGTTACTCTACGTCCAGATAGCACAGCGATGTTATCTGTATAGCATACTTAATTTACCTGCATTAGCCTGCTTAATTAATTAGCACACTGTACTCGCTTATATATTTTACCAGCGAGATGCGTTGATTGCATTCCATTTCATTATTATAGCTATGTGGACCAGCGGAAACCTAATGGCTTATATGCCCTATTCGCCCTATATGCTAGGCATATAGTTAGGCATTTATTTTAACAGCGTGCATGGATGTATATTGACATCTTAGTCCGTAAGCTGAATAGGTCTGACCATGTCTTTGTTAATGTGTCTTATCTACTCACTATCTTTTCCTTTTATTGTTATAAGCTAAAAATTGTGCACAGGTTGCTTATATGCGAAATCACATTTAGAATCATATTACCTTAAACACCCAAGTCAGTTAGGCTTGTTACCTTACTATTCAATCATATGTCAGTAAGTCAATCTGTATATACACCTGCATTTGTAATCTTCCCTGACACATCAAACTAAAGCTTAGTAAAGCATAGTTTAACATACAAACTACTTATGAGCGATGACATGCAATAGAAACGTTAACCCTAAACTACTGTTACCAAACGAAGATGTAACTCATTATGACTAATGCGAATTACCTACGTGTACCTAGCCTGCCTTATTAATATAAAAAATGTGTACGTTCCATCTAAATGCTATATAACAGCTAACAAATCTGTATGTTCAAAATGTTGGAGAATGCTGTTGTGGCATTGCAGACAAGCGCTTGTCATTCTTATTCATACACAACAAAAATAAAGTAAAATGAAATCTAGGTAAGCAATGTCTACTGCACCACCCTGATCTATTATTTTAGTTACCCAATCAAAAAAAAAAAATCAATAAGATTAGCTTGGCATGATCTCCCTGAAGTAAACCCATGTTGTCTCGGATTCTTGAAATTAATGTGATTTTAGATGTTCAACAATCCTATCCTTTAACATGGTTTCCATTACTTTCCCCACTACTGAAGTAAGGCTTACTGGCCTATAATTTCCTGACTCCTCCCTACTACCTTTCTTGTGAATGGGCACAACATTCACAACATTCGCTAACTTCCAATCTTCTGGGACTACTCCTGTTAACAATGATTGGTTAAATAAATCTGTTAATGGTTTTGATAGTACACCACTAGGCTCTTTTAATAATAACTTTGGGTGTATTCCATCAGGCCCCATTGACTTGTTTGTCTTTACTTTTTCTTATGTGTGTGATTTGGAAGCTTTTATAACTTGCTTAGCCTATTATTAAGCGAGAAGTATTCATTAAGCGTGTTTTGTATAGTTTGTTTGAATGTGTCGTCCCTTAGAATCGATTCGTTTAGTCTACAAGGGGGGGCTGCTTTTTGTTAACTGTTAAAATAAAAAAAAAAATACAAAAACAGAAAGGCCGAACAAATCGTAAAATAAAAAAGAAGAAACATATTAAGATAAAAAATATTGTTTAGACTGAGAGTGTTTCTTTAAGTTAATTGTGTTGTGCCTTCAACACTCTTGAACATGCAGGAAGGAACAAATGTGTTGGGGACCACTGGCCTGCAGCATAATTTGTATTAAAAACTAGGATGTTCTTTTGAGACTGAAGGTAACTGGATGCGGATTCTTAGAAAGAAACATGTATAAGCCAAGTCCCATAGCTACTCACATATCATTGACAACTTACAGAACCTGGCATCTCCTGACAGAGAAGCAATTTGCTGTGGCCAATATGTCTAACACAAGCATCAGAAAACCCCCAGCTCCATTACACTCTAAAGGGAAAATACAGGATGTGAATTTCTACAGAGAGGCTTATGTATTGAAAAGATTAGTGTAGGGCATCATAAAAATTAATCTAGTTGCTTTCCGATTTGGAAATGTTGAGCATTAATAAATGAAGGTATAAATACAGTTTTCACAATAAAACTGTACAAATACATAGTCAAACACCTTCTTCCATCCAACTAGAACCGGGTACACTTGGAGCAGTGTTAGAATAACAGAACAGCTAATAGGAAAAATCTAAATCAAAGACCTTAACAATTCATGTACTGAGCCCCTAATCCCCTTTAATAAGGTCTACACAGAAATCTAGGAAATGTAGCTGCAGGTGGAATGTTGGACACTTCTGGTAAAATTAATTGATGGAAAAGATGGGACACAGCAGGCTATAATTTCCAAGAACAAACATGCTACAATGTGTATTGCTTCGTATTTTCGTAGCTTGATCCATTCACCATTATACCGAATGTAATAGTACTGAATTCAGTATGACAATCCCAATTTTAGGTTCATTTTCCAAAGTTGTGGGTAAAAACAGCAGTGAGAGAGTACTTGCTGGGGAGTTAAATCATACCTCCCTGCATTTACTTACACACAATGAAATATCTGTTGCAGGAGTTCTCTCTACGAACAGACATGACTTGTGCAAGTGAAAAGAGAATTCCTGACATAGCTGCAGTTACACTATCCATCAGTTTATAAATCAAGCGTCACAAAGGATGCAGTCTGGCATTAGATATTACCAATATGTTGCTTTGGTTAAAGGAGTTATCTGGCCAGCTTAAACCTTAAAACAGACCGCGTAAAAAAAACAACAACAAAAAAAACACGTCATACGTGCAGCACTCATCACCACTAGAACACAGTGTTGAGTTGTGCACTACACTCTGTATGGGTGGAAAGTTATTCCCCAGTAAATTCACTTTTTACTAGGCTGGGAGCTGTTCCTGGTGAGAATGTAGATACAAATTAAAAACTCACAAAGTGTATGCAAAAAGTACTTACCCATAGGCATTCCCTGCTATAGTGCACTTCTTAAACTGCATGACATTGCAGGTCAGGGTCCCAGTCTTGTCCGAAAATATGTATTTTACCTTTTAAAGAAAAGCATACATTATACACATAGAAATGTATCTGTTTAATATCCATTAGTTTTGTAAAATTAAAGGTACACTTCAAGCACCATAACAACTAAAGTGTGATGTAGTGGTTATGGTGCCTTGAGTGCCCTGGCATTCTATTGCAAGTAGTCAAAAGCTTTGCAAATGGTTTGACAACTTACCTGGGGTCCACTTGGCCCTGGTCAACACCTCATGAAAAGCCAGGAGCCCCTGCATTGAGCTAGTCCGGACACAATGAGATAGCTTTACTGGAGATTGACTGCCGCCAGACAGATTGTCAAACCACTTGCAAAAGGTTTGACTACTTACCCTGTGAGGGAGCCAAGGCATGCCTGGCACCATTACCACTACAGCGCACTGTAGTGGTTAGGGTGCTCGGAATGCTTCTTTGAATAGGCATTGTTCTATATAGTTGATTTAAAAAAAATAAATAAAAAAAATGATATCTTTGGTACATTTATTTTCATCAGTAATAACAGTATATCTGGTTGGCTATACTATTTTAATAAAAAAAAAAGGAAAAAAATGATGAAAACACATTTGTTGCTGCATATTAGATTGACTATGACGAACAATTTTTAAAAACGGCTTTTAAAATGTAATCATTATCCTAGTATCCCATTTAATATGTCCTTTCTATTTACAAATGACACTTGGCAATAGGGATTCCATGCTAGAGGGTCTCAGATTTCCACAACTCACAATGCTTATTCTTATGTTGTCTACACATAAACATCTGTCTAATTGCACCACGCTTTACTCTACGTATGTATTCCTGACAGATATATTGCAGACTCACCTGGCCCAGCTCTTCATTAAGGTTCGATGTGCGTGCCATGGCAGACGTATCTGTTGGTTCATAATGCATGTCGACATCCTTGGGTAGTAAATAAAACATGTCACTTAGGAAGAAAATGTCTCTACAATTTATTACAACAATTTTCTGCAGGCTGCTAAATATACTAACTACTTTATGAGTAAGGATTAATGGATATTTTTCTCCTTTTCAAGTTTATTGTAAAAATAGAGAAATAGTTGAAATTCTCACCCAATTTATGAAATATGCTTGGATAAATTTCACCACTTCCAGTGTAACCAGCAAACTGATAGGTATGAGGTTGTTGAAGAGAATGATGAATGTTAAGAAGTTCAGTCCAAAGTTGTTAGCTCCACCATCTGTTCAGATTACGGACAAAAGGGAAAGGTTTGTTACACACAGAAAACAATGCTTATATATGAGCAGACACTCTGCAATAAGACATTCAGTCTACATTTCAATTATTATAGACTGAAGACTAGGCTCTCAAATACATCTTTAGAGCTCCGGATAATTTTAATTGAAGAATTCTGTAAACAAATGTTTTTAAATGTAAAAAAAATAAAAAGACGACATACCAATAATTCAGTCTTTATAATCAAATTGAGCCATTTTCATGCAGTCAATACGATTAACTCTCATTTCTCAATTCGAGTACCACATTACCTGATGTTTATATGCAAATCCTATTTCATACATTACGATTTCTATATAGGTTGGCAACAATCAACAATTACCCAGCAGACACATCATGTCTGTTACGTGTTCTACTTCTGGACAGCCAGTCACTCTTTAGGATTCCCCTATCTTTTTTTAGGTACTCAAATGTTTTATATTTGTGAGTAATCTAGAAAACACTACTGTATTTAAGAGGAACAATTCCTTTTTGGGGCCTAGAGTGGCATTTTGTAAAGTATGATACATAAGAAGCAATAAATAAAATCACTGTCAAATGAATAAAGCAAGCTATATCGAATAACGGCATTTGATCTATTGGCATTAAAATTTGGAAACGTGTCTTCTGGTACTAACCAAGCTACACAATGTAATATTCCACTTTATTTCCACCAACCATCTTCTTATTCCCTTTAAAATGGACAGTATAAGTATAATAATTTTATCTCATTAAATTAGTTATAGTGCCTGGAGTTCCTTAGTGCTGTCCCTCCATTCAGTGTTAAATCACTTTTAGCAGTCCAATACGAAGAGTTTCCGGGCAACTCTACAGCCGTCCCGACACCCACTGGAGGTAAGGTTAAGGCAGGGATTATGTTCTACCTTCTGTCCATATGAACTCATACCTGCAATTGGTGCCATGATAGACTAAAAGTGGTCAACTGACACTTTTAACCAATAACAGCCATCCATTGCTGCTCAGGCTAATGTAAGCAGCACATAGGGGACTCTCGCATTAAAACTGTTAAATGGAAGGATGGCACCACACACTATAGCCACTGCAAAGAGATGAAGCAGTTACAATGCCTACATTGGCCCTTTAAGGCTAACAATATTCCAAACATTACAATTTGGTCCAATATCTATTCATGACACAGATGGACTAATCCCTTTATATCAGGACAGCTTTGGCAAGGAATCTATCATGCAGTGATTTATACTAAAATAATAAGGTGCGCTGTGTCTTTAAGACCCAATATTACAAAGTGCAACCAGTGCAAACTATATAATAAAGTGCAGAGTAATATAAAGTGCACTTAAATGTGTAATATTAATATAAAATATTATACATACATATGTCCTCTCGAATGAAAATATACTTTAAAAGGATAAAATGTCTTTTACTATTATACACTTGTGTTTATGTCTTATTTGTCACACATTCCCTAAAAGAATATCCTTGTAAGAGGGTCATAATTTCTTACACACGTGTGCTCAGTAACTATTTCCTCTGTAAATTCCTCCCATCCGGCTACCCTCCCCCTTCCCATCGAGCAAGCCTCGTGTAACAAATTCCTGTGTTAAAAGAACAGCTTCCTTTACTAACTCCTCCCCCACTTCCTTTGTGCAAATTATGTGCTATGTGCCATGTGTAACAAAAATGGAGAATCGCTGTTAAAGTAACGGTTTCCCCTTCAGCCCCTCTCTGTTCAGTAACTACTCACTCCCCCTCCCATCGTGTAACCAAGATGGAGCTGGAATGTGGGTGGGAGAACTCTAATGATGACATTACATCCTGTAGGGTGGGTTTAGACAAGACCCCTTAGACTGTTAACCAATTGTTAAATGTATACTGTATGTTATCTGTGACTCTGTACATGACGTATTTCTGCTTTAAAATGGAATTGCACCCCCTGCAATAAAGGCCACTCTGGAGTTCTTCATAAACCTGCAATGTGTCCGGTGTGATTTACTTCTAGAAGACATGCGCACAATCAATTTAGAAAGTAGACAAATAATCAAACGCTTCATTTGATCTACATCAAACCAGAAAAATGCAAAAGTGTAATCCATATAAAATGAAAGCTACAAATGCACAATCCAGCTTACACATTCCATTTCTATTTATATATTTGTTTCCATTATTGTTGATGAGGCTAAAGTTAAACACAGGTGATAAGTGTTGTGGAGGTGCATGTGCTTCCACTGCTACTGTATGTAGGAAAAAGCGGATTTTCAGAAATCGGCTGAATCTGTGATGGTTAGATTCCAGCAGCCAAGTACTAGTACAGTGCTTCTCAACTGCACAAAACTCTTTAAAAACGTGTGGAGTGGAGCAAACCTTGATGCTGTAAAATAGCCAGGTGATTTGTCTTACCAGATAGGAAGATAAAATTTGGTCTAATTTGTAAGTGTGGCATGTACAACAAGGACTGAGATCATTCTCCTCCCAGTACAGAGCCAAGCCACAAACTGCAGCTCTGTTCTGTGAAAACTAATAGTTTTGAAATGATTTCTATTAGTCTACAGATCAGTTTCATTAATCCTGTATGAGGAGTGGAAAGGTCGCTGGCAGATAAACTTTTATACAATCTCTTTAGGCCAAGCAGCTCCTTCAAAAACAATAGGGTGGCTAGGATTATCTCCATAATATTGTAAAAAGCAACACAGAGCACTAGAAGTTTTATCTTTTGCAAGACAGTATATCTCATTTAGTGCTTTCAGAATCCAATACTTTATCCTATTTTTTGATATTCAACCTTAGTCCTGCATTTTATAATTAAAAAAACAAAACAGACGCAATTCCATTACAATTCCTGCTCAATTCATGCAAATACAGCAGGATTCACATCAGGAAACAGGGAAACCCACAGCAGCTTGACATGATTCGCTTCATTCAGTCCATAGCACAAACATGCCAGTCTGTCTGTAGGTTCTCCTCATCTCCGGCTATGAAATCTGCCCTTCTTCAATCAACAGACTTCTTATCCATAAGCACAGACTGAAAAGTAGTTTGTTTTTCTTCATTTTATGCATATTAGGAGAAATGAAGAGCATCACAAGCCCAGTGACCTGCACCCATTTCCTCCAACATTTTTTTCCCCCATCATAGCAGACCATATAGATTATCCTTAAAGGACCACTCTAGGCACCCAGACCACTTCAGCTTAATGAGGTGGTCTGGGTGCCAGGTCCTTCTAGGGTTAACCCATTTTTTCATAAACATAGCAGTTTCAGAGAAACTGCTATGTTTATGAATGGGTTAAGCCTTCCCCCTATGTCCTCTAGTGGCTGTCTCATTGACAGCCGCTAGAGGCGCTTGCATGCTTCTCACTGTGATTTTCACAGTGAGAGCACGCCAGCGTCCATAGGAAAGCATTATGAATGCGCATTATGCGCATTCAGCCGACGGGGAGGAGAAGAGGCGGATCGGAGGAGGAGAGCTCTCCGCCCAGCGCTGGAAAAAGGTAAGATTTAACCCCTTTCCCCTTTCCAGAGCCGGGCGGGAGGGGGTCCCTGAGGGTGGGGGCACCCTCAGGGCACTCTAGTGCCAGGAAAACGAGTATGTTTTCCTGGCACTAGAGTGGTCCTTTAAAACTTTTTTTCCAGCACGTAACAGATAATACAGGTTATATTCTTACAGTTTAATATGAGATACCAGTCTTTCTCATCATGCCGGGAATTCCAAATAGAGGCGCCGATGGAGCAGACCAGAGAAATGGTGATTAGGGTGCCAAACAGCAGCAATATCTGCACGTTTGTTATACGCTCTACGTTTGACAGCTTGAGAGGAGGTCTCGTTGAATTCTAAAATAAACAACAACAAAAAAATAACTTAAAACTAGCTTCAGTAATTAACATTGGTACAAAATGTTGTTTATATGAAATCCTAGCTTTAGGCCTTTTTTGCAGAAGTCTACAATAGTGCTATATTATTCACAGTCAACAGATAATCAACCTTAAATGAAAATAAACCTCAAAATCATCATCTAAGCGTAACAGTTCTTTTGGTTAGAATATAATATTTTATCTTAATATTGCGGCGCACAAATAAAATCACCTTTAGGTGCTCTTACTTCCTCTGCTAAACAGTACTGCAGGGATCACTGGATAGAAGTATAGAGCAGAAGAAAGACACAGACCCATTACACTTTCAGGTGACTAGTAGCCCCTTCTGAGGTGTTCCGCAAATGAAATGCATAATTATCCCACAATTCTCAAGGTATGTGTTCATGTTTATTGGCCACCTGGGGAATCGTGTGACATTAGTACATAACGCAAAATGTAAAGTCTGCGTAAGAATAGCATAGTATTTGACATATATGATAGAGAAACAGCTCTACAGAAATATTGAGGGAGACTCGAAGAATTACCGTTACAAGAAAATGTTTTTGCTGCTGTGTGAATAGAACACATATTAAAAAAATTATGAGACGAAAATCATAATTAAATGCCCACCTGCATAAGTTTTGTGTCATGTCCGGTGTACACAACAATCCCATGAACCCACTGTGTATTCCTTAACTGGGCTCCTCGCAATAGAATTTGGTCAGGACCCAATGGCACAGTTCTGGGGGAGGAAAATAAAGTAAGTTAGATTATTGCATGTTTCATTTTAATAAAGTCAGTTAAGTATCCATTTTTTTAGGACAGGTAAGGGGGGGATGAGGGGGGCAGATTGTAATCAATTCAAACCAATTAAAAAGTGCACTGTACACCCATTTTACTCATGCAATAATGTATCGCAGTATCCGTGCGGTGGGTTTGTCACTGATGTATTTCGTTATTAATGTATGCCTGCCAGGTTGCAACCTCTGGCTTCCTCATTTACTGGTGGTCTCTGATGCCTTGATTACATAATGGACAGTTAGGGAATTCTTCAGCAGGGAACATCAGCAGACAGGATTGCTTTGAAGCCATCATGCTATAGTCTACAGATGCAACATCTTGCTCTGTAGGTACAGATCCTGCACTCTGCTGCTTATCCCGGAGGTCATGGTTTTATTGATCCATACTAGTGAAATCAGTCTTGCTTCACGTGTTTCCCTCTACATTTTTTAAGGTGAAGAATGGTATGGGGATAAAGCTTTTTTTCCTCTTTCTTTTTAAATAAGTGCCTATTATGAAATCTTTATATTGATTTTAGCGCATGTGCAAGTGGATCTCATTAAAGAAAAGTCAATCCAAGTGTATAATAATCTATTTTCCCTGTCTTATTTCAAAATCCCAACAAAACATGCCAAGGAACAATGCAATTAAAGAACATATACACAATTATGTCTAACCAGACAACTTAAGAATAGTTCATACGTTCCCACATTAATGCACAATCATCCTTAATTTGACCAACAAGATCAGGAAGTGTCCACTTACAAGCAGTGCTGTGATTGTTCTGTAATTATCAAAATAAGACAGCAAACCCAATATATGGGTGCAATAACTGCACTGAAAGTGCATTCAAATAAAGTGCCTACAAATCAAATCAACGTGTTGTAGTATGCATCAAGCATACTTGCACAAATCCAGGAAAAATGTTTTAAAAATTCTTCAAGCGTGAACTGTAAGCAGACAACAATTCATAGCATAATATTAGCAGGTTACATTAATATACAGTTATTAAATTCCTTTACACGTCTGTCATGATTTTAATATTTTAGAGTTTATATTGTAGTGGCAGCAGTGCACAGTGTATGTTTGTGCAAAAATCTATATATATTTAATAGAGTTAATAAATCATATCTGAAATATTGGAAAGCATAGGAAAACCTGTTACAGGATCTGTCCTTCCACCATGTTATTGTTACATAGTATTTCTAAATAAGAGATCTTGTTGAAATAAGGGTTGCTAGTTACGTTTTTGCTTGATGTGCTACAAAAAACTCAAATTATGCTGGTCTGTCATGATAAACATATGCTTTTGCATTTTGTTCTTGGCAATGCATTTTCAAGTGAACCTGTGATGACAGATATAGATTTGCAGTTTTCTAACCATATGGCTTGACTCATGTTATACAATTAAATGTTTTCCCCTTAATAGTATTAAAAGCTCATTTTAATGTATTTCAGTTACCCCTGTTTAATGCTGATACAATCAATCAATCAGGTGTTCAGTGTGTGTTACACTTGCTGTAGCTCCTGCATACCCTTGTTTGGGACGTACTAAATTGCTTTCCATAACAGGTTAAAGAGTTCCCAACACTTTATGTTGGCTCTGTATCAATTAAACGTATCTTTTCTCTCACTTAATTCTCAGATTGCCTGTCCAAAGCTGCAGCAATATATTTCTGGCTGTTTCTCTCAGTATTGATGCTGATGCTACTCTCGCAAAAGCCTACCCCTCCTCCCAATTTCCCCTTGCAGGCAGTGCTTTTCTTTAGACTGAAATCAAGCACAAGAGACATACAGAGTGTTACCCTTATAGCAGACATTCAGAGCACAGCTTTCTGGTCTTTAGTTCATCAACTAGTCACTGCAAGGCTTCCTGTGGTTCTGCCTTTTCGATTCTGAATATGACTCGTTTCAAGTAAGATTGTTTATATGTAGAACTATTTGGGATTACTAGACTTGTGCATTTAGTTTTGAACAAATTGCAATTCATTAAAACTTAGGTAAAACAGTTGTTCGAGCAAACTACTAGTGTGATGGACAAACATGATCATTTGAATAGTTATTCAAAGAGTTACGATTGGTGCTAACAAAAAAAAAAAAGATTGAATAAAAGGCAATTAATATTTATGGGACAACCACGAAATGTTGATTTAATTCCCAGATCAAGTGAGAAGTGACCAATAGTGAAAAAGGAGGAGATGTAAAAAGAAAAAAAAACAAGGGAAAAAAAAAAACACCTAGATTTTTCTAATAAAGAGAGGGAGAGAAAATATGCTTGCCCTTCAGCAAAGTGGAGTATATCCAGCACTCCTATACCTAGATTTTAAAGAAGATCTTAACGGAGGGTTCAGTAGCCGTACCCATCACAGGGAGTTCAGATCTGATTAAGTAGCCACATTTATACAGAGCGAAGAAAGATGCCGACAGTCCCATATGCCGACAGTCCCATATGCCATTCTTTTCTATAGTGCGATTAACGTAGTGACATTACTAAACATCTCAGAAGACATCCTTGGTTTGGGCAAAAGTACAAGGAGAATTTTACTGTATTTTGGTATTATTTCTAGTTAATCTTAAATCTGACATCTGCAAACATTATGTACTCTGTTACACTGCATTTGCATAGATAAAAACAAATTCTTTATTATTATAAGAACAGAACGATTCAAAATGAATGCAAGAAAGATTTCCACCATTCAAAGAGGAGTGCATACAGTTTGTTTACCGTATACCACAGTAAAACCCTTCAAAGGGACCTAATAGACAGACCACTTCAGCTCATTGAAGTGGTCTGAGTGCACAGTCTCAGTCCCCTTAAAACTGCAATTGTAATTATTACTGTTACTGATCTACTGCAATTATTATCTTGCAGGGTTAACTCAACCTCTAGTGGCTGTCAATCATTGACTGCCCCTCCTAATGTGCATAGTCTAGCACCCTAACTATAAACTATTTTTTTTTTGGCGTCACGGACAGAAATCACAAAGCAAATGACAATATTCAGCCATTGTCTGTCTGTCTGTCTGTCTTTTTTTTTTTTTTTTTGGGTGATATGACCATATGGAGCTTCGGAGTTCTAGAATTCGGAAAAATTGCAATTCGTTTCAAACAGAATTAACGCGTTTATTGAAAATAATAAGAGTGAATCAATTATTATTCTTTATCTTATATCCTAATTTCATTCATCCCAATTGTCTTAATTTAGGAGGAGCAGTCCCTATTATGGGCCCAAATCACTATTCCTCTTTTCCAGGAGCTCCATATTATTGAGCTTATAAGACTTACGCTAATGGCTTTAGTAATCAGTATGTGTAAATAAGATACATTATTATTGTTCTAAATTACAGTTAAGATGCATGAATTATTAGTATGCCTCTTAGAATTTTCTCAGAAGAGCTCCACCCATGGCCAAAAAAAACCCACACCCCTAAATTAAAGTGACCATCTTTGTCCATTTAAAATGTTAGGAGGCATGCAGTTGTGGATAGGCTATATGTGTAAACTAAAATGTGAATTTTCAGTAATCCAAAGTACCGTAAATTACAAAATTAGAACAAAAAGAGCAAAAGTTGGAAAATTATCTGTTAGCTATTTATTTTTTTCCTTTAAAATTCACATTTAATTCTCAATTACATTTTTTAAGCCGTTAATGCAAAATGGCGTAACGTATATGTCAATAGGCAAAAAGTCAAAAACAAAAACAAAAACTTGGGAACATGTGAGAAACCCACACAAATAAAGCTTAATTAACAAAAGCTGCCGGGCACACTTAAACCCACCATTCTGTTTTAGTGTTATGAGCATTTAATATTGACCTTTTTAGGTTCGGTTTATCACAACAGACAGTGAATGGTAAGAATAAAAATAAAAATAAAAAATAGAAAAAATGTTTTGATTTTTCACTTGCTCTCTGTTAACATCATGCTGTGTCTCAGAGCGTATTTTTGTGCTTGCTAGATGATGTCAATATATTATTTATAGATGTTGGATGTGTGATCATCCAGAACTAGGCTGCTTCCCTTCAAAAGGAATGAAGCCATCCGGCCTTTTGAAAATGAAACCAGAGTAATCCCTTCATTAGATTTCACTTTTTAACTTGGGGAACAATCACTCTCTCTAGGTGGTCACCCAACTGTTTCATTTCGAAAGAAGACATAGATACTAGATATTTTTTCTCAAGCATTACGTTCTATTTCTACATCAATGGGAGAGATCAGACAACTGTCAAGGGATTATTTCTGACAAAGCTTTAGAAAAGAATAATGCTAAAACCATAGTTATGAAATATTTATGGATAGCATAGTAAGTCTACCTAAGCCAATAAACGATAAAGCTATGGCAGATTGCAAATTATATATTCTTCAACGTCCATAAATTAAAATCTAAATGATTATGGCAGCTAAGATCACCTCCATGAGCAGCAGTTAAACATTTTATAATGAAGATATTTATTTAGTGGAGACCGCTTTGTATATAGTGTATCTATGTCATTTGGATAGGAACAATGGAGTGTGTTCTTTTATTAAAAATGGCCATACTGGGAATTGGCATGTCACATGTGTTTTAACATGATCAAATCAACCAGCAGAAGAATACAAAAAATTGTGTAGATAAATAAAGCATAACTAAACATCATAAACTTTTATTATACAACAGTAAAATAGGAGGACTTTTATTAATGGGTATTCAAACATATGCTGCGACTTACTGAACTACAATTCCCTAAATCCAGATCACCAGCTAATGAACTTAGGAGAGTTTTCATGTACAATGAAAGAGTTTGATGCTGAAAAACTTTAGCTTCTTACAGAGAAGGGAGAGATAGCATTTTGTTTAGAGACACGCTATTTTGTTCTGCCACAATCCATTCTCCACTAATGTTTAGATTTTTATATATGCACCCAAATCTACTTATTTAAAAGGCCAAGTAAAAACGTATACAAATCTTTTCTGGATGTGAAATTTAAAGAATGCAAGAGCGCTCCTAGTTATACCACGAACACTATAACATGGCTGCAAAACACAAAAAAAAGTGTATTGAAAACAAATCCACTGTGCAACAATAATTAAAAAAAATGTGTGTGAGAAAAAACTAAAGTACATATAACTTACAAAAAAAAAAAAACACTAAAAAGATGCTCAGTTATTTTCCAATGTATTAGAGCTGTGGTCAAGCCCCATTAAAGGGTGAGGGTGCTCAGCAAGGGTTAAAATGTTACTGGTTTACATGTTCTATATCTGAATAGGAAACAGGGAGGGATTGATTGCCTCCATATATAACTTTATCATAGAGCATCTTTACTAATGCACATTGTGGTGATGCATTTAGACTATCATAAATCCCAGGGATGGTATGAGACGGAAGAAGGAATGATAGACTATCCAATGAAAATGATTAACTATCTGTGGCCACGTACTTGCCCTGTAGTCTGGAGTTATATTCAGGCATTGTGTTTATTGTGTATAGAGGTTGGGAGTGACCTCAAGGCAGTGGCTTGCCCACACTAGCTTGGTGACTAACTATCACCTTCACCACCCGCCAATTTACTTTATTTGTTTTCCAAACAGAAAGAATGCCATATAGAGAGTTTAATCCTACAGAATTTGTTAAATTATTGGAACCACTTTAAGAAAAATAGAAACTTAAAAAACAGGATTCTACCAGCATTGCCTCTCTTCTATTTTATGCATATAATGGAAAACCTAGATGTTGCAAAGTAGAAACAGCTAGGGATTATAAAGATCTCTATGATATGGAATAAATCGGGCCCTATAACTTTTCTAAACTTGCAAGTGTACAATATTCCTGACCAGGAGATATTCGATTATATTAGAATTAAACGTTTCTTAAACTCAGTAATGTTTAAGGGCAAATTGGAAAGCCCATTGTAAATACTAAATAAAATATATGAACAGGGAAAGACATAAAATTACTGTCGAAATGTATTAAAGTTATGATGGAGTCTAAAGTTAAAAAATGTCCTAAAGCCAATGAAAAATGGGCCAGAGATCTATAGATAGAGATTGATACAAAGGATTGGCTTATTGCTGCACAAACAGTGTACTCATCAGTACCCTGCCTAACATAATGGAGACTCGATATAAAATAGCAAATAGATGGTATGTAACACCATGAAAAGAAATTAAGATGTACCCTCATGACCGATATATCTGTTGGAGATGTGTATCTGAAAGAGCAGATGAGTTACATATATGGTGGGAATGCCTAATGGTTAAAACAGGCTGGGCTGTACTATTTTCTATGATTAATAATTTGCTGAACGTGAAACAGATCTGAATGGCTAAAATGGCCCTTCTCCACTTTCCATTTACCAATGTTTGCCAAAAAAAAAAAAAAAAAATGTTTTTTTTTTTTTACCCACATCTTGATGGCCTATAAATGCTCTATTGCTAAAAATTGGAAAACTGATAAAGCAGATATGTGGCCACAAATCAAAGAAAGTGAAATTTCAGTGCAGAATGGAACAGGCAATCACTTCTAGCTTCTGTATTAATCAAAAGAAATACAACATATGGGATAAATGGATAATGGTCTTGGATTTGCAAATAAGGGAGTTTTGAGACCCTGAGAGCTTTTGTATTTTCTTTTTTTTTTTTTTTTTTTTTAAATCATAGATTTCCCTTGACTGCTCCAGCTATTATGAAGACTAGTTGTCTCATGTGCAAGTATTTGTTATGTAATATTGTATTTAATCAATAAGATACTTTTATACTGTTATTTCCATATTGATGTCAAAATATGAAAATAAAAATGTAAAAAAAAAAAAAAAATCTGTAGACTGACATAGTTCTGCTGGGTGAAAGGGAAGTGGTTCTAACGATACAAAATGTGAACATGTTAAATATCTAAAAGGGAAGTTAGTTGTACTTTTTGTAATGCCACACTTCCTCATAAAACTGATGCTGGATCTTTATTGAGCACTCATGTTTAATCTTCAGATAGATACTTTCAATGTTTGAGAATATATTATGGAAATAAAACGGTACTGGTTCAATACAATATTGTTATCTAAAATGGATACAGACCCACAGTGCAGTGAGTATTGAATTTACATTAAATATAGATTAAAAACAAAACAAAAGGCGATCAAAACCTCAAACCTCAATTGTAACCTCAATAAGCAGCATGTGAATGTTACACTGTTTGCACAAACATTTCTAATTCTCACCTCTGAATGGTACAAAACTAATTTAGGAATTTGTGTGAAACACTTAAAGATCTATCATTTATGAGTATTTCCTGATTGTGTTGTAAAATCGAAATGACAACTTAGACACTACTTTGTCTTATAGAGGAAGCCCAAAAATGACTAAACTTGATAAGTGGAGCTTTTGCGATCAATATTCTCACAGCTGTTCTTGGCAAAGGCTGCGGGCAAAAGGCTTCTTAAACACTGTGAAATAAATTAAATGAAGGATCCTGAGATCTTGCAGGACCCTCCATAGACCTCTGTGTTGTACTCTTGAGCATGGACACCTTCTCATGAGGGACAACTTCAGGCAAGTACATCGCTCTTCAGCTTCACCTCCCAGATGTAGCTAAGTAAGAAGGCACGTAAACTTCAGTTGTATTTGCAAAATCTGCAAAGACCTTTAAAAGTGAAACAGCTGCTTTACAATACATACATTTTACATAAGAATGTATTTTAACCTAGTGATCTACACACCCCTGTCCATCTAGCCGGATGTTTCCATTGAAGTCATATAGATGTCTATTAGGACTTTCACATTCAATCCTGCCAGAGATGCTCATGAGTGTATCGATATCCTTCATTTCTGAGGTTTGAGACATACCCTGAAATAAAAGTTGAGAACCCATTATTAGCAATTCCTTTTTAGTAATATTCACTAAACAATATAAAGCTTAACCAAATGTATAATCAAATAAGCCCCAGGGAAATCCAGAATTCTCCTGGGTCACTACAGGAATTTTTTTCTGATGTCTGCTTTGATGCCAAATGTCCTCATCAATCTTTATTGAAATCAAAGCATTTATCGGTCTCTGTAAAATGTATCTTCAGGACCGGGTCCTATTTATGGAACACATTGCAACTCTTATAGACAGGGGCTTAAGGACCCCAGCCCAACACCTTTTTTTTTTTTTTTTTTTTTTTTTTTAGAGACGTTATTTGCAATTCTAAAATAATTAAATATTGTATTCTGTCATTCTGCCTTGACTGTTACTTTTTTATTTGTATGTCAATGAGAAATAACTCACTGATCATTACTTAAAAGTGGTATAACGATGACAGTGCCACAAAGTATTTCAGAAGGATAACATCTTTATGAAATACTAATTTGTATGTTACCTTAATACATACACTGCTTAGAAATCCATTTATTAAATAGTAAAATATACTTATACACTAACTGAAGACCTGGAAACAAACACTACAGAGATGTAGACTGTTCAAAGAAGAGCCCCACAAAAAAAAGATTTTGCTGAGAAACTGAATATTTCTAGATTTTCAAGATAACAATATGAACACAAAATACTAAGCAATCCAAATAATTGTCAACATATCCGAAAAAACATTTATATGATTTTTCAAATATTAGAAGTATAAAAGGCTTACCTGTCGGATTTTAAGATTTGTTTCTCCATCTAGGTTTGAGGTTTCAATGTAGCACATGGCTTGAGGCTCACTGTTGTCAAAAGATGATAGGAGTTTTTATTATTCATACATTGAGACATACAAAAGATTTAGCAAGCCACACAAGTCCAAAACAACCTCAATGAGGCAAGAGAAGGGAAAGCATTAATTTACAAATAATTTTGGAAGATGTCCTACCCCTTTATCAAAAGCAGGTAAAATCTTAAGGTCGATATTTATAGAATTTTGGAAATGTGGGCTTCATTCTTTTTTTATTGAGATATATAGTATACAGAAGGGTTACATCCTTAAAATGCTACCCTGAAAAGAGTTGGACAAGATCATTTTAGAGTATTTCTGGCTGCATCAGTCATGATATTGGAAATGTAAAAAAAATAATTCATACTATAAAAAAAAAAAAAAAAACATTAAATGAAATATATATATATATATATATATATATATATATATATAAATGAATCACTTGAGTGACTAGTGTTGTGGTTTAATTGTATACTTAATTTACTGGTTTAAGCATATCAACCTATTGGAAAGGAAAACCACATAAACTGAGTGACAAATGGACAAATCCAAGGATTAAATGCTGCTGCTAGATTGATTTTCCTCTCTAGTCGTTTCTCTCACACCTCACCCCTCTGCCAGTCCTTACATTGGCTTCCTGTATGCTATAGGAGTCAATTCAAGGTACTAACTCACACCTATAAAGCACTGAACAACTCTAGCCCCTCTTATATCTCCTCACAGATCCATAGGTATGTCCCTTCTCGGTCTCTCCGTTCTGCCCGTGACCACCTCCTGTCCGTTGTCCGCACTCGTACGGCCAACTCGCGCTTGCAGGACTTCTCACGGGCGGCTCCCTTCCTATGGAATAGCCTGCCTACCGCCATCAGACTCTCCCCTAGTCTTGCATCTTTTAAGAAGTGCCTTAAAAACCATCTCTTTAGGAAAGCTTATGGCCTCCAAGACTAACCCTTACCTCACATACCTGTCTCTTGCCCTCTCCTAAAGGGCAGCCCACCTTATTTGATTGTAAATTCCTGTCCTAATGTGTTTTACACCCCACCTCCTATAGAATGTAAGCTCGTTTGAGCAGGGTCCTCTTCAACCTATTGTTCCTGTAAGTTTATTTGTAATTGTCCTATTTATAGTTAAATCCCCCTCTCATAATATTGTAAAGCGCTACGGAATCTGTTGGCGCTATATAAATGGCAATAATAAATAAATAAATAAAATAATGTGCTCAACATTGAATGCATCAGAGCCAACATGCATTAAGTGGATATCATATGACAAGGCTTGATCTGTGTTGGCTTCATGCATTTAAAAGCAAAGTTCTGCATGCCCAGAAGTAAAACCAAAAATCACCTCCAATATTATATGCAAATGCAATACTCTTCTTTAAATCAGAATTAGTAAGGGAAGGGAAAGTGAAGCAAGCTGCTTTCAAACAAGACCAAAACACAAACTGTAAAATAATTGCTTGAGTGGATTAGAGTAAAAGCCATTTTATTGCCTTAAAAAAATAAATACAAAAAATGAAAAGAAAGTGAAAGTGTTGAAACATGCACAAAAATCAAAGAAAAACAGTTATATGATTGCATGCTACATATTAAAATGTGCAGTTTTTTGGTTTGTGCAAGGGATCCTCTTCAAGACGCATTACACATTTTTGTGAGTGATACTTTTTACCCCCCAGAGCTGGCCTTGTATTATAAAAATCTGTCTACCAATGTATAAAACAACCCTGTGTTTATACCAAAGCTTTTCGTATTTGTCAATTTGTGCTATGGCTCGTGTTATATGAGAAATGTTATTTTAATGTGGCATACTATTTTATTTCTCAATACCTACAGTAAACCAGTCATGGTTCGATTGTTTTGCCACATAAGTAAAAATAAGCTGGTAACGGATGAGCGCACAAGTTCCAAAAGTAGCAACCCAATGGGCTATAGTAGCAGGAGTGGGTAAAATGTTACAACTTCAGCTGTTGAAGAACGAAGATTCCCACAGAGGAAGATGTAGACCTACAACAGCTGGTAATCTACCTGTTGACCATTCCTGGGTTATACACAATACTATTTTCTCCTTGTTCGTAAAATAATCCTCAATGACAAGTGCTTTGACTATTCAAAATACTTGTTTTATCTGGCTTCTACATATATTAAGGCCATTCCAAATACGAATCAGAACAAACCACTACTAATCAGAAATGTGTATTAGACCATTCATATAACGTGGATGAAAATGCACAGATAAGTGGACTAGGGCAAATTAACTGCCTGTACATTGATCTAAATTTTGGTCAGTTATCTGAACGGTCAACTGCAAGAAGTACAGGTAAGGAGGATCCACTTGCACATGTTCTGTACTGCCACCATCCTGACCTGGACGAAAGACTGATGAGATCTGCTGGGAGATGTTCCCCATTGGTCACTTTCACTATCTCCCCTACAGCCACCTATGTATCCCAATATGAAAATGATCAAAAAAAAAAAAAAATGAGTAACAAAAGGAAACAGAAAACATACACAGACAAAACTGTGGAGATCAAGGAAAAATATTGGGTTAATAATACAAGGGTTGGAGTTTTCAAAATCTACTTTGAATCAGGTCAGGTGTGAAGTATAAAGTGAGACGATGGAATGAGACATTATGTGATGTGGCATAGCTGCTGTATGGTAGAGCTCCAACAGAAAGCCAATATCCGCTCTGTTCATAAATCCATTGGGTGCTGTTTGCTTTAAGAGCAGGGCAACAAGAAAGAAAAATATGCTTTATAGAAAAATGTGAACAGCACATCTGATGCGCTTATTTTTAGACAACTTGGTAACAGAACAAGAGGGTGACAGACTTTGGTGTTTAAGGTGTAAATTAAGAACACACAAGTCAGGGAAAGAATACATCCACTGCTTCATTATTTCCAGAATAGTGTTCTATTATTATTCATAGTGAACTTTCTGGTGTTGATTAGGGTTTGCTTATGTTGAGACCTGATGGCAAAATAGATTTTGAGAACATGCAATATCACATTAATGTATCGAATTAAACTTCCAAGGAAATGATGATATAGGCTGGCTTACATACCATCAAGGCTTATTAACCAATAGCATTCTGGGAACATTTCTTACAATACGACACACACCTTACAGATTTTACACATATATTGCTATGGCCTCTGATGCTAGAAGTACAAAGTCAGTTAGGTGATCATTATTTTACTGGATAAATACTTTTTAAAATAAAACTTGCATCATCATTTCCTTGGAACAATTATAAGTCAATACAGGGTAGAGAAACCAGACTCTACGGTGTTAGTAACAGCAGGTGTCTCTACCTTGATGAGAGAAGTATAGAGTCAGCGGGTATATACTCTTTGCCATTTATTTTAACTATATCTCCAACATCTATCTGAAAGAAAACTGGGAACTGGTTAATTGTCTGCAAACAGAAATATAGACTTGGGTTAAAGCCAGTACTGTAGGCCTTTGACCAAAATGTGAAGCATTAAAAACTATAAGATAGTCATGGTACATCAAGGAAAGGCTACTGTGAACCTCCAGCAGTTGCACAACAATTCCAACTAACATCAGCTAATTTATCATTGACAGAGGCAGTTTTGCTTATGTCTTTGCTTAAGCACAAAACCTCCCAGTACTGGGTTACAGTTTAATGGCTTTTATTTATATTTAAAGGGAGCCCATGATGTAAAACAAATATGTCAAGTTAAAAATAGGCATATTTAATTGTAGTCTTAGACTTAGAGAGTGTTTCTGAAAAATTCCCCATGCAAAAATCAAAGATAAGAGCAGAACATCTGCCTAAGCCAATGTAAATGAATGTACCTAGCATCTGTGTGATTTAAAGAAGCTGGTTTCCTTGTCTACTTGTAGTTATCACAGAGATCCTAAACAATTTAACAAAAAAATAAATACAACAAAGTAAAAATAAACAAACCTACTAAAAGGGACACTATAAGCACCAAAAAAACCCCCCAAAAAACAAAACTTTAGCTTAATTAAGCAGTTTTGATTTACAGATCATGTCTCTGCAATCTCACTGCTCAATTCGCTGCCATCTAGGCATTCAATCCCTGTTTATGCAGACTCAGCCACACTTCGCTGCGCGTGACTCGCACAACCTTCCTAAACACTTTCTGTGAAGAGAGATCCAATGTTTAAACTTATTTTATTGCACATTCTGCTTAATTGAGAATTTCTTATCTCCAGCTCTGTTAATAACTTGCTAGAACCGGCAGAAGTCTCCTTTGTGTGATTAAAGTTCAATTTACAGAGAAGGAGATAAAACAGATAGAGCAAGAAAATGAAACCATTATGTTTTCATGCAGGCTGTGTCAGTCACATCTAGGGCAGGTGTGGCTAGGGCTGCATAAACAAAAACAGATGTGATGTAACTCCTAAATGTCAGAGAATTGAGCTGTGAGAATGCAGGGGCATGACGTATACACGGATTATAAGTAAAAGTTTATAAGATTATAAGTAAAAGTTGTTTTAGTTTCTATAGTGTCCCTAAGCTGATGCATGTTACTGCGTCAATCTACATGTAACTGGTTTAAATGCAAAAAAAAAAAAAAAAGCTAAATGATTAAATGTGTGCGTCCGAGTATATGTACCAATTCAAAAAAATAACTTGCTCATACAAAAAATATATTTCATTGGGATGGGGACATAATTTTACCACAAGTGCCATAGTGGCATGTAAAAATACTGCTACACTGGAATGTGTTTTTTTAAAGTTGCATTGGCATGCAAATTATCTATAAGTGTTCTTTGGCTTTTGCAACACAGAAGATTAGTTGCCAACAAAATGATATAACCTGTGAAAGAGGAATCTCTGATTAAATGGACTGTTCTCTCTTCAAACAGTCTTACAGAACGTCTAATTAAAGCTTTTTGTTACCAGAAGCTTTTTATTTAATGTAACAACGTAATCTCGTATTTAGCAGGCTTGAAGGCTGCATACAAGAAGTGCTAGAAAAGTATATGCTCTCACAGTACAAAAAATTGTATGCTGGACAGCTAATTTAAATGCATTCCTGCCCATTGCTTTTAGGTGCTGTGCTGAAATTTATTCAGAGAAAATCAAGTGCATTTCTACATGAGATAACAAACATAACTCTGTGCAGTATTCCTTAGGCTACATCTTGAACAAAAGGCAAAGAAAGGTTGCCTAATTTGCAGAAGAAGAACAAGTCTGTTGCAGTAACCAAGCACTCCTCCTCCTGAGAACATATGGGTATAGAGGGAGAATGGATGAGGGTCATGGATTATCAAATTAAACCCTTGTTTAAATGCATAGAAGGTGAGCCACACGTATAAATAAGAGATCCTTAATGTTTATTGGCTCATTGTGACTGCTCGGGTTATATGGATATGCTTAGCAGCTGTTAGCCAATTATCCTTATTTGTTAAGTGCAACTTCCATTAAGCCATTGACGAGGGTGTCAGCCAAACTAGAGCCTGGAGACGAAAGGGTTAAAGAAGACAAACCAAATGCAATGCCAAAAATAGAGGCTCCCATACTCCATTGCAACGAAGATCAATTATTTCCAGTTAGTTGAATAGAGAAGAACACATTAAAGATTTAGAACATGCTGCCATTAACATAACTGCATTACGATCAGCTTTCCATTTCTAATGTGTCTCTTGGCACCTCCATTACAGGAAATCTCATCTGAATCTTCCACTTTTCTTTCTACTGGCTTTAATAATAAAATATAAAAAAACTATGCAATGTTTCATCTCAATTGGCCAAGGCATACCTTCAGGATGAACAGAGAGGTTGGCCAACAAATCCCTTTCCAGTTGTGGCTTCAAAGCCTTATGGGAGTTGCAGTTCCACAACAGCTGTACTGTCTATTGTTGTCTGCACATGGTTTACAATATGAATGGTTTTTCCACTCAGGTTGGCAAATATTCAGGAACATTACAAAGCAAAATATTTCCAAACAGTTTGCTTTACGATGTTCTCTAAATAAAGCAGGAGAACTGTTGATGATCCGGTTTGTTAAATAAACTGTTTACATAGACAAATGTTTTTAATTTTAATTTATAAAACTACCATTGATGCAAGTAGTCTAATGGTGTTGCTTGGGGCGGGGCTGTAGATCTGCTTAATGTTTATAATAAAGACTCAATAGGTCAGTCTTTAAAATAATCAGAATAGGCATCCAGACCGCATCATCTCAATGAAGTAGTCTGGATGCATTTTACTGTCCTATTTGTCCTGCAATGTAAAAACATTGCCATTTTGTAGATATGGCAATGTTTTCATTTCAGAACTAAACACACCACCGGCGGCTGTTTTACGGGCAGCCATTAGAGAGTGCTTCTGCTGGTACAATGGAGTTTGACTCGGTTATGTGATATTCAACTTTGATCTTCATCAAATGCATATAGGGAGCTTGTAGGCATTGTATGACCACTGTGCTTGCCGCGTCCTTGTCCTCAATGCTTCTCTATGAGAAGTATTGGATTGGATGGAAAGACGAATAGGAGACAACCTGCAGAACATGGCAACTGGAGGCAAAATGGTTTCAATTTGACCTATGGGGTCCCTGAATCTAAAATTATGAATAGAACACTATTGCGTCAGTAATAAAAATGTTTTACCGTTTGTCATGTTGATGGTTTATAGACATAGGCTATTAAATTAGCTAAAACCTACTCATATAAGATGCCTCCAGGGTTAAAGCAATACTATAGTGTTAGGTATGGAGATGCTGACCTAAGGTGTTGCATACAGTGCAGCACTGACATAGGAAGCACCTCTAGTGGCCACCTTAGTGACTGCCAATAGAGGTGTCACAAGGTAGCTATGAAAAGGCAGGTTTTAATTGCTCAGCCTGCTGGGACATTGTATAAACAGAACCATTACTTTAATAGTGGTTCTGGTGACTACAATTTCCCTTTTGGCCAAACTATGGATTTCCACTGCTGTAACATAATACTAAAATACATTGGCTTAGGCTATAAAAATCATTTACCTATCAATCATAATATAACAAATTGAGTACGAACAAAACTGGCTAAATCAATTTATTAAAACAATTAGAGAAAAATGAGACGGCTGCTCGTTTTTTTAAAACTCTGCTCATTGTGATAACCATAATTTCAAGGGTTACAAAAAAAATAAAAAATAAATGTAGGAAAGGTTAGTATATGTATATAGTCATATTAATTTATATTTGTAACAAGAAAATGAACTAGATATCCTACCTTTTCCCAGTGTACTATTTCCCATGCACCATTTCTTAGCACTGAAAGAAGCAAAGACATTGAGCAGTGATAACATGTCAAACTATTTTATCAGATAATTAGAAATGGTGAATTATGGGAAAAGATCACCAAACTGAACCTATATGCAAATGTGAGAAATTTCTCTCAGCTATTTTGGAATAAGTATTGCGATTTCAGTTTTGAATCCATCACAATTTACTGCTTAGCAAATAAACCCCAAATGCAAAGCACAGCCTTATGAGAGCAAATGCAACTTGTGACATACAAAGTTATACAGATAATTCAATTATGTTAGGACTATAGAAGGATATGTGTTAATCCAAGGAATACTTGGAAAATGCTCATCCGTTTATTTAACAGGTTTATATTTGACCTGACACAAAATCAAACAGGTTGTTTTGGCAGATGTTAATCCAAAAATGTTTTATTAAAGTAAATACATTTCAACAGGAAAAATCTAAGCAAAGCAAGAATATATTTGACTGGTGTCCATTTTATAGGACAAGCATTTCCTGCAAATAAATTACTGTTAAGCTTCAGCTTCGACAAACAAGAAAACAGACCTAGGGCATCTGACCAATGCTAGCTAGTAAACATCTGATACAGGTATAAAATTAGAACAGATCCAGAGTCTTCCCTAGATCTAATAGCATGGCACCAAACAGGCACGTTGTTTGAAATTATACAGCAAATTACAAATGTTTCATGCAAGGTTCCATAACACAGAGTCTTTGCAATAGATGTCCTTGCTACAGAAAGCCAGCACATTCCTTTCTTAAAACATGCCTACACGTTCCAGTGATACCAAGAAATCTGTAGCACTTAACACGTGCGAACAATCAAATGCAGGGGGAAAAAAAGGCAAAATAAACACTAGATAACATACCGTGTGTGTTCTTCTTGTTCACCTGAGTGTCTGCTTTATGCCGTTTCTGGAAAGAAGGACACGTTAATTTAGTATTCTGTGATAGTCTTAAATACTACATAAAAAAAAATATATATATTAAATTCAAATATGTTTTAAGTTTTAAATATCTCAATGTACTGTTCTTGGATTCTTTTTATTTGATTCACAAATTGGCAGACTCATGGAATGTAGTAACCAAGGATGCACAAACAACCCTGCAATAGAATACAGTCTCCAGCACGCACTACTAAGCAGGTACCTACTATTATGCTCAACAATTTTCAAGTAGAAATAAAGGAAAGACCAGAAGGGACTTAGAGAGATATCAGGCAGCTTTGGATTTTAGCTGACATCACTAGAAAAGTATCACCTTCATGTGCTTTGATGTTTAAAATCACATGCAGAGGTAATATCTATTTTTTTTTTGCATTATCTGTATTTGTGTAAAACGACATCAAATGTATGGTAGACCCACAGTAACGTGTCTCTTTGGTTTCATGTAATATGTCAAGAAAAAAAATAAAAATGTTATTTCAGTTTATCCTTCCTTCCTTCCTTCTGATCCTACACCCTATCCCCCAAAACCAATAAGGGAGAGATATTTGTCCCCCTATAGTAATAGCAAGGGTTCAGAACTACTAAGGGGATCAGTTAGAGGGTGTCTGCATAAAGATACTATGGCTTGTGCAGTTCCGGATATCTCAGATGTCCGCAAGAATTAGAGGCACACAACTGAATCCTGCAGAGCCCTAAGGATGAGGACAATAATATAGGGTTCAAATCTACAATGATGGCAACATGAGATGGGGGATGGAAGGCACTGCAGAATCATGCAATACCAGGAAAACAGGTTTGTTTTCCCGGCACTGGAGAGTCCCTTTAATGGGTGCTTTACTTTATAAAAAAAAAATATATATATATAATAATAATAATAATAATAATAAACAAGAAAACAGCCACATCAGTCAAGCCAATGTACATAATTATTTTATAGCAATTCTACACAGAGAAGTTAAACAATTCTAGGGCAAAATTCTAAAAATGAAGCAATGAGCAGGAGCTTTGGTTTCCATGTGGACTGCGCAGGTATAAAACTGTCCAAGAAGCAATCATTAAGTATGAGCAATATTTTGTCCACAAATGGGAATGTTTTCTCCCTAAACTCTAATGCAAAAGTTCAGATGTGTCCGTTAAAGCTTCTAAAAGCAGCAGTTGACAAATAAATAAGATAAAGACAAACACATGCTAATAGGCAGGTTCCATATAATTCAGCATATTAAAGGAAACCATTAGTTGTGTACACTTGTGGTATAACATAACACTGGAATAATGAGTCATTAAAATCTGTGACTTTGCTTTATCCTATACTGCAATGAATCTCTTCATGTTAAAATGTATAAAAATATAAACCATGTTTTTTGGTCTATCTCCAACTTTGATGTTACAAAGACACACAGAAATGGCCATTAACACAAAAAGGGAATATATAAGGGTAATCCAGTAATCAGTGACAGAAAGTAACCACAACAAAGAACAAAAGAGCAGTCTGGACATTGTCATTTACTAATCACACATTCTCATCTAGACTTCCACCACTATCTATGATCAATGATAACAGCACAAACCTCTTGAAAAAAATCCTCACACTATCACATTAATTACCTTGACTTTCAATTAACTCAATCCTTATTAATTTGTTTTAGATTCCAGGATAGATGATCAGCTATTTCGTCCATAAAGGCAGCCATGTAGAATTAGAAAGTACCAAAGTACAATTACCATACGTGGAGACTGTCCTCTTCCACTGCCTCTACATTAACACTATTATCGAAAGCAATGGTGGGCAGAACAATGCTTCAGTTAAGACATGGCATTTCTACAGGTTTTCACACAGGGCAAGAAAAACATGTATACTTGCCGCTACCAGAAACATAGCCCCTCCCACTCGTGACATCAGCGTTTTACTGCAATGGCGGCTTCCGCATAAGGGGAACGTACTTTGGAATAATAGTCTCTTTGAGTACAAAAGTAGGCAGTCAGAGGCTTAGTCAGTCATTTTCACATTGTGTGCTAATCCACAAATGTAAATGTGTTTTTATATATGAAATTAAAGTTGTCTAGGGGGACAGTTACAAAGTAGCCAATAGATTGTGTTAGCAGAATTTTCAAACGGTGACATATTTCGGGAAAATTCATTAGTCAGTCAGTAGCTTTAAATTATAGAAATAAAAAAAGAGCTGGATTGTCTCTAAAGTGTGAAAATAGCATCTGACAAGAACATTCCCTAAAGCATTGGACTACCTGACACAGATGACAGTGATCATTGTCCTTTAATACATCAGCAATTCAATTTTAAAAGCCATTGTGTGAGGCCTACTGGGATTGTTTAGCCCTGCAGCCTTTGTGAGCACTTAAAACACATTAAGGGGGAAAAATGGTTTCAGGCTTCTACTAACATGACAAGTTTTAAAGATTCCGCAGTTCTGCAGTTATAATTTTTTTTTTTTTTTTAAATCATATGTTATATCAGAAAAGGCCTTTATAAAGCCAGCATAAAAGCATGGCAGTCTCAATTGTTATAAGGCTGGATAAAATTCTAACATTAACAGGCAATATACTTACAAAATCTTCTATTATTTCTTTGATAGCTGCGACAGCCAAAATGAACAAGAGAGGGACCAGTGTTGTATATCGGCCAGTTGGTGATACATCGGGAATTTGCTGCAGAATAAAAAATAAATAAATAAATAAATGAATAAAATAAAAAAAAAATAGTAAAGAAAACTTAAGTCTCACCAATTAATCAACACAAAGACGTAAAATCCAGAAAAATGAGAGCACGGACTCAGAATTTCCACTTCTTACTCTTCTCGTGGTAATTGAGAATGTATCTTGCTTTTTTAGCGGTTTGGGTTATTAAACACATGTTACAAATGCAATGGCTATAATTCAACTGCACGTCTTCTCTTTAGACACTTTATGTTTATTAGAATGAAACTGTAAAGCCTGACAACCAGTGATTTTTATATAGCAGAGGTCAGCATATTGACCCACTGAGGACTCTAACCAATAAATTGCCTACATGCTAAATGCAACAGCTGGGCATTAGATTGGCTTAAGGCACAGCTTGTTCAGGCCAGACACAGAAATGGCTGAATGCACAGTGAACTCCATACTACACTAAAGGAATAGGTCTCCAGTGTCAAAACAAATTGAGGACTAGGAAAAAAATAATAATAATGGCTAAATGACACTAGGTAATGGACCTTGACATGCATTGTCTTTATTCTCAAATATGATGGCATGCCTGCAACACAGATGGTTTGGTAACAGCAGGATGAATTGTTTAAAAACAGCATGATTTTAATAGAAATTTCTATCTGAAGACAGCGTTTCTATAGCAGCGATATAGCCCAAATGTCCGAAACCACTGCAGCTAGATTACTTACCTAGCACATTCAAGGCATTTGGAAAGAAGTAAATATTCTGTAGCATGGTTAATAATGCACATCAGATTGCAGTTCTATTTATACAGTCACAGAGTAGGATAGATTTAGTATTTGTTTTAGCAGCACTTTCTACATTTTAGAACACTGTAACGTAATAAATTCAGGCTGATGGGACTCTTCCTCCCAGTTTTATATCTTACTTTCTTCCTCAAGTACAGGATTCACTGCTGTATATCTAGATCTCGCATCTGTCTATTACTCCCTTATATCAGGTAAAGTACATAGAAATCAAACCATGTAGAAGACCTATTGCCTACAGAGAACTGGACAAACTAGACGGGCCGAATGGTTCTTATCTGCCGACACATTTATTAAAATCATATAAACCATTTGCACTTTATTTTTAGGAACATGGAAAAATAACTTGCTTTTGAAAAAGAAGCAGGGTTTGCGATGCAAATTGTAATTCAACTGCAGTAGAGACAAACTGGTCACTATGAAAGCACACTAATGTATAGCTTGGACATTTTGCCAATCTCACAATGCGGTTAATCTGTATGCTATAGGGCAGGCTACAGCATGACGATACAACCCATGGCACCTGTCTTAACGTATACATCTGACTGTTGTAATGGGCATTTAGAATATTTTTTTTCCCCCTTTTATTTTCTACTTTTTATTCCAGTATTATACTAACAAAGTTTTTTTTTTTTTTTTTTAAGGAAGCAAATTATTCATTACTCAAGAAGTGCAAGAAGAGCATTTCCTTCAACAAATATTTAAACTATGAAAAGTGTTCATTCGGTTTCAGGAGCCCATATGAAGTAGTTTATACTAAAACCTCAAGTAAAAACGATGACGTAACAGAAGATTCAGCAGCTGGACAGCTCCCAACAGCAGCGGAAAGCTTTTTGTTTCAAAAGAAAGTATTCATCTATAAAAAAAAGTTAACTGTGCATGAGTGAACATGAGTAAAGCACTACGCGATTGCTTATAAAGTAACTATTCCAGCACCACATGCTTAAACTTAGTCATTGTAATTTTTATTTAATTTCATATAAAAAGGTAAATTTGCTCTTCCCTGTCCATCCATTCAAAAGTCAAAGTTAACCACTGTGTTGAGAACAGACGCAAATTCACAACTCAGACTTAGGCATCCGTTGAAAAGAAAAAGAGCCTGCAGCCCCCCTTATTTTTAATCTATATGAATGGATGTCTTAGCACAGGGCACTCAAGCTAGTATTGCTGTTGAGGAAGGACAATTTCACTTCATATTGCATAAGAGTACCTTCCATATTAGTGGATTTGAAGAGAGGGCAGGCAATGGATGCTGGGAAAACCCAATTTACTCAAACACACAGCTTGATAGCACCAAAACCAGTACAAGCAGCTGTAATGGCTCTTGTATTAAGTATTGGAGGCAATTAAGCTTTATAGAGGCAGCTAACTTCGTAGCTTACATAAACAGTTAACAGCAACACCAGATTTTTCTAACAGTGTAGACAAAACGTCCAAAGCTCTAATGACAACTTGCAGGTCACTGAGCAATGGTGTACGTTTGCACGGTCTTAGATGTCTTGTGGCAACCTTGCGGTTTCGAAACCTCTGAGATAGCATATACAGGAGGATGATATTTACCAGAACTGCAAATTCTGATCCTACTGCACTGACAACAGAACGTGCAGAAACCCGATACAACACTATCTGATGATTTGGAGAGGCTGCTCTTAAAAACACTGAAGCATGCAAAGCTACATTTTCATTTAAAAGAGTGGAGGGACTTTCAAAGGTAATGTTTAATGTCAAGCTGAACTTCAAAAGAAAACAACAAATATATTTACAGCTACCACAGAATATACTGTTATAGTTATTATGATAACCTATTCATCAAGACGCACACTGTGCTTTCATTTCATGAATATTTTATCTTCTCCCTGGAAAACCAGTGTTTTTCTAACTCATCCTGATGTGTGAGCAAAATAAAAGCAGATTTTAGTACTGACTGGCCCAAGTAGAATGGTCCCATCATGGTGCCATGACTGCAGCTTTGCAGAGACGGCACTGTACTTTATTGGGTCAGGAGCACTATTGGGCCCTTCTTATGTAACATCGGAATACACATTTTAAAACATTAAAATAGAAACATGAAGCATTCAGACCACGCAATCCCAATGAAATGGTCTGGGTGCAGTACACGTACAATCTGAACCATTTTCTAGGAACAGCACGGTTTTCATTGCAGGGTTAACCTCTTAAGGACATAGGTAATTGGCAAAGTTCTAAACCAAAACTAAACCTACAATTTGCTCCACTGTAATTTAAAGGCTGCTATTTAAGTGCGCCATACACAGATTTTTTTTTTTATATATCCTAAATGTATACCTAATACAACATTAAGTATGAATAACATGTTAGAAATGGGGAAGGGTTAAAAATGGAGAAAAATGCATCTTTTTTGAATGACTTTTTACATAAAGTGCAACTAAAGTAGAAACTCTAAATAGATCAATGTATCAGTCCATTCAGTTCATTTTTAGAAGTCAACACTAACTTTATATGCCACCCACCCAAAAGGCTACACCAACGATAACCATATACCTACCCTAACCCTACGCTATCCATAAAACACTAACCCCCAATACAGCATTAAACCATACCTTACTATAACCCTAAAATGAGTACCGATATCAGCAGATATGTTCCCTAGTTAAAAACAGAAGCGCTTTGTATGGGACTGCCATCTGACTTTTCCCAGTATTAAAGGGAGACATCCATAGAATACTGATATCAAGCACGCTTCTGCAGCCAGTTACACTGTCATTAGTACTGGAAAGCTGGCAAAGCCCAACATTTATCACAGTTGGCTTGGGGGCATGCACGGAACACAGTCATAGTCTTTACAAACCCTGGGGGTCTGCCTTTAGCTGCTAAAATGCAAGAAACACCGTGCCTGGATGAATGGACGTGTACTCAATTTAAATGGTCTTGTTCTCACAGAGGTGATCCCCAGGTATCAGCTGGTATCTCAGTTTTCCTGATACAAGCAGGGATTTTAAACCTGATCACACCACATTCTAGCAATGGCCATTTAACCCCTTAAGGACCAAACTTCTGGAATAAAAGGGAATCATGACATGTCACACATGGCATGTGTCCTTAAGGGGTTAAATGCCTATTTAAAAGGCACTTTGAGCGCTGCACACAGTTCATCCTGTCAATCTGGGGCCACGAAATATGGCTCCAGCTGACACAGAGGATTGATCCTTGAGACATCCAGGTGTGAGCATAGATGTAACCCTGCTCACAACAAAATGTTAGGATGTTCCAGTCAGGATACTAGTTGATCCAGCACGCAGAATTGTATCACACCTTAAGACTAAGGATAACATCTAACCGGACCTTAGAATGGCTGGACTTAACGTACCCGAGAATAGTCAAAACACTTGTTAAGGTTAGGGACAGAGAATGAGATGCATCGAAGAGGAAAGCCAGAAGTCAAGGATACCAGAAATCAGCCAAAGTCAAATACCAGAAAAAACACGATAAGAAACACACACTCTGATAACCAGCTAGTGGAAACCATGACAGGGCACTGGCAACAAGGCAATTTGGGTTTAAATAACCCTAGGCTGTAATTGGCTGTCTCCGACCTCTGACCCCAAAACGTGCGTGCACGTCCAGGACAGCACAGTGGCGCCATCATTAATGTGGGAAAGGTAAGTTTATGATAAAATCCTGAACCGCAGCGGCCGGCGTTCCTAAGAACGTTGTACCTGCTGGTGACCGGAACGGAGGGAGACCAGGAAGCTGCCCGCCGCAACCAAGGTAAGTTTGAAACCTGTCGGTGTGGCTGTCTAGTTTATGTGCAGTCACGTTGAAAGAAGAACCGAGAAAGTTACATGTCATCCTAACAGCGTTATGGTTAGCTATGGACGATGGCATAAAACGTCCTACCATTTGGGTTAAACACAAACCTTCGATAGGCACTGAATGGTGATTTGCATCACATGTATATTAGCCTACCAAAGCTTCCCTGTGGGGAAGCACTGAATTGGCTGAGACCATCAAACACCCCAGGGAGGTGGGGTGGCAGCATAGCGACCGGCAGACACCTAGTTAGTTTTCCTAACACTATAGTGTTCGATTAACTTTTGGTTTCCTCCTTCACTATTCGCCTATTCTTCCTAGCAATAAGGGTCAGACCTCTAGGGATATAACTAGATATAACTAGATAGTTTTAGACTGACAGAATGCACATATAACATTCTAATGGATCCCCAGCACAGGCTTAAACTGACACCCTATACAACCACTACAGTCCAGAGTCCCCCCAGGCACTGTTTACTAATGATCTGTCAAACCATCTATTATCTTGTCATGTTGGATACGGTCATCATTGGCCGAGTGTTTCATCTGACACCTGACAATGAAAACCTAGTATTATTTATAAAGCGCCAACAATTTCTGCAGCGCTGAACAATAGTTGAGAGATGGTATAATAATGCAGGAGTTTCAGCACATCTTACATAGGGAGAACTGAGGGCGCTGACACTGCAAGGTAAGTGTCAAACCATTCATAAATGGCATGACAGATTATAAGCTTAGGCACCTAGGGACTAATTTCTCACTAACTACAGGGCACTGTAGTAGTCTTGGTGCCTAAAATGTGATATAAAAATACAATAAAAATATGTATTGTTTATTCTATGAATGCATACATAAAAAAGTAAATATCCCTTCTCAGTCCACGAGGGCAATCAAATTACATCTAGGCTCATCTACCTTGTTATAGGGTCCACACCTCCAATATTGAGAGGTACGCCTATACTTCAAGACTATGCACAATTTGAACGACTAAATAATAGATCATATGATAGATCAAAGCTACACATGAATCTGTACTGTGATGTTGAACCCAGTCACTTGTGTCAAAGAACAGCCCCCCCACACGTCACTCCAAAAGGAGCCGTATAACTGACTCACATACCCCAAAGCCCAATCCACCCTGGACTCTTTTGGGCAGATGCAGTACTAGCGGCCTTTCCCCAATTCTGCATGAATCTGAGTGCTTTTTTGTCAACTTGGGTGCTCAGATCAGAGTTATTCGGGCATGTATAATATGTGGGATTCTTGTGGGTTTTTGTAATGTTTCTGGGGATATTTTGAGTTGTAACCCTTGTGTCTGGGAGATAATTTAGCAACAGTTTACACAATTATCTCTGAAACAAAGAGGCACCAGGGCGGGATCACTGTACTATTGAATAGAGACCCCGTGCATACATCACTGTTTTGGTGACAAAATCAGATCTTCTCCCAGCATGAAGTCTCGACTAATGCATGGAGGGGAAAGGCTATAACAATGCTATACTCTACAGCTATACTGTGAGCTATAATCACTGGATACTGCGCTGAATGGGATACTTCAAAGGGGAAAGGAGAGCCTTGGCGGTGACACACTGGTCCTTTAACGAGTGGTCCGCCACATGTACTATTGCTTTCTACATTAAGAATATTAGATCAAATATTTATTAAACAGTTTCAAATAGATCAAATTTCCAATTAACAACCACAAAATATATATACAAACCATTGCATAACTCATTTTAATTACACACACACTTTCCCAAGTAAATCTATAAGAATGTAAGACCGCTGTGTTGTTATTGGCAAATGCAAATATTACAAGTTTTAGAATGAAATGCTGTATTTCTTAAACTGTGTACTTTGTCTTTAAGAGATATTGCAAACTGACAAGGTGTTAGAAATGGAACTTATTGTTTTTCATAGACGTTTCTTTAAAGGAACACTATAGTCACCTAAATTACTTTAGCAAAATAAAGCAGTTTTAGTGTATAGATGATTCCCCTGCAATTTCACTCCTCAGTTCACTGTCATTTAAGATTTAAAATCACGTTGTCTCTGTTTATGCAGCCCTAGCCACACCTCCCCTGGCTATGATTGACAGAGCCTGCATGAAAATAAAAAACTGGTTTCACTTTCAAACAGATGTAATTTACCTTAAATAATTGTGTCTCAATCTCTAAATTGAACTAAATAATCACATACAGGAGGCTCTTGCAGGGTCTAGCAAGCTATTAACATAGCAAGGGATAAGAAATTCTTAATTAAACAGAACTTGCAATAAAGAAAGCCTAAATAGGGCTCTCTTTACAGGAAGTGTTTATGGAAGGCTGTGCAAGTCACATGCAGGGAGGTGTGACTAGGGTTCATAAACAAAAGGGATTTAACTCCTAAATGGCAGAGGATTGAGCAGTGAGGCTGCAGGGGCATGTTCTACACAGCAAAACTGCTTAATTAAGCTAAAGTTGTTCAGGTGACTATAGTGTCCCTTTAAGCAATAACCTCAGTGCATAATATGTTTGCACCATTTTGTCCCAGACGAATAACAATAATGCATAAACAAGCATCAAGGCTATGCTACGACTCTTTCAGTACACAATATACTGTGGTAACCTTAGTAGATAAAGATGTTCAGACTTTAAGATTCCATCTTTACCGAAGTCAGGAAAATTTCCATAACGTATACACCCTTTAGGTATGGCCAAGTTAAGGGAGGTCCTAAAATGAATAAAGTAAAAGAAGTGTTACTTTTTCATATATGAACTACGGTAACCCTAAAATGGAGACACCTAAGGTGTACTTTTAAATGTTAAGGAACAGAGGCGAGACTTGGAGACAGACGCTGCTCCACCTTAAAATGACAGAGAGGCTGACATGATGACATGTTCAGAAGGGTATGTAAACCTATTAATGAGATTTGCAAGCATTTAGTTTAATCTTATAAACTCTGCTACAATGGATTTTATATGTCTATATTTATATAATAAATATCTAAAAGACAAAACTTTATTGCTTCCAAGACAATCCTTAGTTTACATTGTATTCTCAATTATTTTTATGTGTTAAATAGAGGATCTCTTACACGAACTATATAAAATTATGGTTAGCCCTACTAAGTTCTAGGCTTTAAGACGTAATAGTAGTAAATAGGGGAACCAGCCGCGGTTACAGTGTAAACCAGAAAAATACATTTATATGGGCATTTGATATCTCAAATAATCTCAGCTGTACATTCCAATTCTAGTGATCTGACATTTTACACTGGCTGTTATGAAATGTATCAAGCTGGTGCAGAACCTATCACTATCTGTCAAACAATGGAAAGGTTGGACATTTAACACTAGTGTTCTTGTATGAGCTGACAGTGTAATTACTGCCATAACCCCTGCAGCAACTGCCATGCATAAAATGAATGTGAATTCCTTTGGCAATATAGATTACTGATAACATCGCGTGTTATGTTGTGCTAAATTTAAACTACCCTAAATAAATGTAACCTCTCACATAGTAAACAAGTTTTCATAAATTACAATACATAAATATAAATATATCAAATGACAACCACCTACAAAGTGATAACAGTTATGTTTTCACACACCCTGTAAGTATTTCTGAAGCATTTACAAGTACAAAAAGTTCAGAGGCAATGTAGAGCGCAATGTAGCTTACAGGGCACACAAACTGACAGTCAGATGCACACATATGTGTGAACATATAGACACCAGCGTGTAAACAACATTTACTGTCTGGTACAAGCCATATTTGCATAGGTTTTTTTTTTTATTTATGCAGGATATACATAATTTATTAGAGTTTTACTTGCAGCCTAGGATGCCCCTTTAAAAACATACATGGTCATTATAATAATCGTCTTATGCTCAAGTCACTTAAAATACATTTAAATTAAAACAAATTACTTTTGAAAATGATTTTTTTTAAAGAAATACCTTTCGATTTATTTCTTAATCTGTAACATTCTGTGGCTCTGTACAACGGGAAAATCAGGTGTAACACAAAGGATCAAGAATAGGTGGGGGTGGATGATTAAATAAAAGGTAAAGGTAAAATTTCAACAGTGTACAGAGTGTACAAATTGCATGTTGTTCCAAAGGAATTTGCACATAAATATTGTATGACAAAATGCAAAATGGTAGTTGAAGAATGTGCAGAGTTTAGAAGCATACTCCAGGTACCATCACCACTTCAATAATTTGAAATGGTATGTGCAGTGTTTTGCTATTTTGCTATTAACCCAATATCCTGATTAAGTGGCTAATGTCAATTTAGTGCAACTTTCCATGCACATAATTGCAGTTGTATCCCAGCGGAGTCAGCCGACTCTCTCAGCCAATGAATGCATGGCTGCATCAGCAGCTGACTTCTGCAGAAGATTTTGTAAATCCAGCTTCAGAGCAAAATAGGAGACTTGTGAGACCCAGGTGTAATGGCAAAGGTTTCCTAAATGTTTTGCTCAATTACAGGGAATGTGTCAAGGTACTCCTGGCATCATAACCACTACAGCAGGCTGTTTTATTTATGATGCCTAGGGTAACCCTTTAACTAATTAAATTAAGGAGGTGAGACTGGGATGCAGTGCTTTTAGTGAACAATAAAAACTACAGAAAATCTAACAGGCTGGGATGGGCATGCCTTAAGAACAAGGAAGACCTGTACAAAAGTTTAGTGAGAGAGTGCAAAGGACAGATGTAGGTCACTGTGCGAATGGAAAGATAGATTTTTTGATAGACACAAAACAACAGGTTCTACCCTGGAATAATTGTGTTTCAGTATGATGACAATCATTGAGTTAGAGGGGATGGCTGACATCAATTCTGTACATATTTCTTTGCACAGAGGGTCATTCATTGACAGAGTGATCAGCTGATGTTCTAATCCAATGAATATTTGATAGATAGACATTCAGGTTCTGCAATTCTAGCACTTCACCCAACAGGACAGGACACCAGCAGCCGGCAGGGATTATGTAAGAGGGCAAACCTTTGCAAAACTATTTTTGCCATTACCAGGAAACTACACCAGAGTACTCCTGGCATCATAGCCACTACAGTAGGCATGATGCTTGGACTATCGCTTTAAATACGTTTCATGGAACCTCTTGCTCTGCCCATAAAAGCTGGCTATATAGGGATTTAGATTAAATCAGCATGTTAAAAAGTCACATAGAAAAGAATCAGCGCACACAGATTTGCTAATAATTGCCTTGTCTGGACAGTGCAAACATTAATTTGGAAAGTGGAGAAAAAGAGTGTATACCGCGCCTAGAGGTATTAATATAAAAAAGTATACATGATGTGGAATTATTAAAAATTATCATTGTACTTGTATTGAATTATTGTACTAACTCCATTTTAACCTTATATTGTGACAATCCTCCATTTTGTCCTCCTAACCTGACTTCTTCAAATCCTCCATTTTGTCCTCATGACTTAACTTGTTCATTTTAAAACTACATTACGTGACTGAACTTCTCAACCCAATTAATATAGTAGACAAAGACTGTGTTTTCCTACAAGGACAAATGCCAGGAGGTGCTGGGTACTCCTTAAGACTTGCTGGCTACTCCTTAGAACTTGTAAGATAGTATAGTTTGAAGGCCACAGAACACAGTAGTAATGAAATGTTCTATTCATAAGAGACCTTGCACCTGGACATGAAGTCTGATATTATTGACCGTGTAAAATGACGCTTAGGACCCCCTTATCCCCCCCGTGTCCAGAATAATCCCACCTCTGATGGGTGGGCACGGGACTAACCTCTTAATTTTATGAACCAATAGGTAAGACACTAACCCCGTCACTTAACAATTAATCCAATTGATGATGTTTATTTGCTGATATTCTAATAATCAATGATGACGCAAAATGCCTCTTAAAAGGGCCTGCGCGCCCGCTTTTACTTCACTTGCCAATAAACTTTCTCGAAGTTATTTTAACCTGAACCTCGTGTGTCAGACTTAATTACTTCAGCGTATATACGCAATTTAATTTTATTGATTTGGACAGGAACAGATAGACTTTGAACATTTTGGTTTACTCTCAAAAAGTACCATAACAACTTGGCGCCCAACGTGGGGCATCGGGCTATGTCCGGCCGGTGAGCCGTCCTAAGGAAGACAAGGGTGGACGGAGGAATCCAGGGGGAAGGAAGGGAGATTGATCACCTCCAGATACACGGTAGAGACTTCTGCAGAGCCACCGGTACGTTCCGGCCCCTTTGATTGACCCGTCCACGTGTCTGTGACTGCTTCCCGGGAGGACATCAAAGACAGGTAATATCTTGCCCGGTGTCTCGTTACTCACTTGTTTACCTGCATTTTAGTCTATCTGTTGCCTGGGTGTGTTTGAATTGTGTTTGAATTGTGTTTGAATTGTTTGCCTGTTTCCCCATTTTGAGATAAAGGGGGGGTGGACCTGAGGGGACTTGCCTGGGTCTTCAGTGTGTCTGTCTATCTGTTTGTATTTTACCCCTTTTGGAATAAAGGGGGGTTGACCCGTGGATGTGTTCCTGGGGGGTCTTCTGTTGCCTGTTTTACCTCTTTTAGGAACCACGGTGCTGTGGTTGTAAGGAAAAAGGGGGGTTGACCCGTGGATGTGTTCCTGGGGGGTCTTCTTTGCCTGTTTACTTCTTTTAGGAGCCTCGTGGCTGTGGCTGTAAGGAAAAAGAAGTTTGTGGAACTGTGGGATCTGTGTAGAATCATAGTTTCCTGTGATCCAAGTTTGTGTCACTTTGATAGCCTAGCTAGCTTCACTGTGCGCGTTCGGACTACCCAGCTCTAGTTGAGTTGGGGACGTCCTGACCCAGACCATCCAGCTCTAGTTGAGTTGGGGACGTCCTGACCCGGACCCTTCGGCTCTAGTTGAGCTGAAGGTCCACTGATTATTTAATTGTGGTAGGAGACTTAGCCTTGTGGCAGGGGACTTTGTTTCCTGGGGGAATTCAGGCAGGTATTGCTTGTTTTTCGCATCACGTGGTAGTGAGACTTATAAAGTGGGTTTTATAGGGGCACTACGGGAGTGAGGATAGACGTGGCCACATTCTTGTGGACTGCAGAGTAGAGAGGCTGACGGAACTCGGACCGGTGTCAGTTGTTTTCCGTGGCCGCTGGTAGTGAGACTTATGAAAGTCGTTCTCCGAGCGGGGACACTACGAGGTTGAGAAAGGTGACTTTGGAGTAAGCACATGTAGAAGGAAAGGGATTATTGTTGATTTTATTTGAACTGTAATGCATGCACTGTATTTCAATTGTATTGTTGTCTTGTCTGTTTTATTAGGAGTCTCATGAACTCCTGTGTCTGTCTCTAAGGATTTTTCCTTGCCTTTCATCTTTTCTAAACTTCCTATATTATTATACTATCCACTCCCATTTCTCTTGAAAGAGAAGTGATTGGTCACACACTTCTCACCTCGCTCCAATCCGTGTCTACCACCCCGGGTAGGCGGATTCAGTGACTAGTCTACGTTTTGGGAAGACGCACCTGAGAAAGTCCCACGATTCTCGGGTGGCAGTCGAGCATTGTAGACGTTCTTGTTCAGTTTTCCTTCTCTCTCCCTATATCTAGGACGCTGGTATAGGGGTAAAGGGATTATGGGACAGGATTTAAGCAAGCCCAGTAAGGGCTGGTTAGCATGTGATTTAGTCGAAGACAGAGAGGGTGAGGAAATGGTTAAAGGTGTTGAAAAGATTGCGAAAGTATGTAGAATTGCTGTACCGACATGTGGAAGATTGCAACCAGAAAGTTGGCGTAGGTTACTGACAGAAAAGAAAGGCAAACTTACAGATAATGGTTTATTAAAGACTGCTGAAGCATGGTATAGAGTAGCGAAGGCTATTCAGCTAGAAGGTTGGGTTGAGGAAGAGATAAATCACAAAGGTGTGAAATTGTTTGTGTATCATAATAATTGTGTTGCTGGGGTCTACCCTCAGCCAGCGCCCAAAACCGGCGCCCAGGGAATGTCTATCCCCAAGGTTCAGTCAGCCATAAGTGATAGCCAGCTGACTATGTTCCCCACTCCCAATCCTCCTAACACCCATCCCATTACCTCCCCTGTCTGCCCAGTCCTGAATTCTGATGGATCTTTCTTTTCCCCTTCCCCATCTTTGACATTCCCATCATCCTCATCCATCCCTACGCTACCTGCTATACCTTCCCCTAACATTTCATCTGCCATTCCTTCCCTACAATCCCTCTCCATTAATGATCCCCTCCCCTCTGCATCCGCCCAGCTAACCACCTCTTCCACCCTCACCCCGGCTCCTCCCTCTACACCCACCCCTACCAATCCCTCTCCGTCCCCTCCCATCTCCGCCCCAGTCCAATACCTCACCTCCTTTCCCTCCCCAGCCTGGCCCTACCCCTTCCCATATCCCATGGCCCTGCCCTATCCCGGATATCCACTACCCCTTCCCCAAGCCACTCCCCAGGTTCCGGTTATGCCCAGTCCGGCACAGGTTGCTCCAGGTGTGCCCACATCTAACATGGCCGCCACTCCTTCCCTTAACCCTAATGTAACACCTTTTCCGGCCACCAATATGGCGGCCCCCAGTTCGGCCCTGATGCCGGTAATTCCCGGTGACTACCTATCCCCAGGTTATGACTCGCTAGCCACCCCTGCATCTGGGGCTCGTTCCCAACCACCGATCCTTTCACCTCATGCGGGCCCTGCACCGCGCAAAAGAGCCAATATCATAGAATTCGATGATGACGAGATGGACAGGGTGTCCCATGTCTCATCGGAGCTTGCCGCGGGAGCCCCAACTCATCGTTCTATCGATGACCCCTTTGGCCACAAGGGTCGGGGAGAACAGGCCCCTCCTAAATATGTTGCTTTCAATCCCACTCAAGCTAGTGCTCTAATGAAATCACTCCCTGACCCAGAAAAACAGCCTATGCCCTTCTACCGAGGGATAGTTCAAATTCAAAAGACTTATTCCGCTGCATGGCGTGATCTACTGAGCATTTGTGCTATAAAAGCAGGGGATGCATATTGGCCAAGTATGGCCCGACACCTCAGTACAGATCTGCTCATCAGTGATGTTGATTACCCCTCTGGAGTAACTTTTTGCACCCAATTAAGAGAATGGGCTAAGGACAAACTTGCGGATCAGGCTGCTGGCCTTACTGATGTTATTCAAGATAAAGGAGAATCAGTGGAAAGGTTTCATGCAAGACTGTATCAAATGTTCACAGATTTGGGGTTTGATCTTACAGACAAGATTCATTCACAAATGCTGTCAGGTGCGTTTGTCCAAGGTGTTAAAGACTCTATACGCAAGGGAATCATTGCTGCACGTCCTGAATACAAGGTTGTTCCCTTGGATACCCTGCTTTTAGTTGCTAGAGGTCTGGAATCTGTTCAGACCCCAAGAAGACCCAATCCAGCTCCACTCATGGTGGCCCGCGCTACCCCCATCACCTCTGGCACCAAGGGTGTCAAGTTAGAGGATGTAACTTGTTTTAATTGTGGGGCTCAGGGACACTACAGAAGTGATTGTCCGGAACCTAAAAAGGAACCTGGGGCACCCAGAAAGTTCTCTAAGCCTGCCCCAGGCCCCAAGACCGAGAAAAAGATTCCAATTATTGAAGAACCAGATGATTAGGAAACTGGCAAGCCTGTGTCTGTAACCCCTGTAATGGCAGCGTCTACAGGGGATAAGGGAGGGCCACTTGCCACAGTGACTTTGCCCATTGAAGACCATCCTACTACATTTCTAGTTGACACAGGTGCAGCCCGTAGTGTTCTACGAGAACAAGACCTGCCAGACCCATCCTTCCTGTCCAGTATTGATGTCTCTTGTGTTGGAGTGGATGGCCAGCCAAGACGTAGCCCTTTAACAACTCCACTACGAGTTGGCTCTAGCCTGCTTGCTCGCTTTGTAGTATCCTCCACATGCCCCATTAACCTGTTAGGTGCTGATGTTCTCTCACGCCTGCAAGCATCCATCACCTTTACCCCGGATGGGCAGGTAGAAATGTTTACACCTCTATCTGTATCAGACACTTCAGCCCTGTGCTCCTTGCCTCTGATGCTACATTTAGAAAAGCCCCATGAGGAAGCAGCAGAATTAAGGTCTAACTTCCCAGAGGAGTTAAAAACACAAGTGCCCGCCAAGTTATGGTCCTCAGGCCCAGAGGACATAGGTCACCTAAATGTTCCCCCTGTGGTGGTAAAACTTGTTTCAGGAGCTAAACTACCAAGAAAACCACAATATCCATTAAAACCAGCACAGTCTGCTGCAATTTCTGTCCACATCAAGGCACTCTTGGAGAAGGGTGCCCTTGTCAAATGTAAATCTGAATGCAACACCCCGTTATTTCCTGTGAAAAAGAAAACTCCAAAGGGTGAGCCAGAAAAGTACAGGATGGTCCAGGATCTCCGTGCTGTTAATGAAGCTACCGTCCTGGACACCCCTCTTGTACCAAATCCTCATACTCTGCTCTCTGGAGTCCCACCATCTGCAAAATTCTTCACAGTTATTGACCTGGCCAATGCCTTTTTCAGTGTCCCACTGGACCCATCCTGTCAATACCTGTTTGCTTTCACTCATGAGATGCAGCAGTATACCTGGACTGTCATGCCCCAAGGGGCACAAAATTCTCCAAGTCAATTTGCAAAGGCCATGGGCACCATCCTTGACCCATGGCAAGCTGACCACCCAGAAGTTGTCCTGCTTCAGTATGTGGATGATCTACTGCTGTGTGGAGATGATATGCCCACTACTGAAAGGTGTTCACTTAGTCTTCTTTCCTATTTGGCAGAACAGGGATGTAAAGCTTCACTCATCAAGCTACAATTCTGTCAGTCTTCAGTGATCTTCCTTGGACATTGTCTATCTCAAGGTACCAGACATCTTACTCGGGACCGGGTGAGAGCTGTGCTGGACATTCCGCCTCCAAGGACTTCTAAGTCTCTTCATGCCTTCCTAGGCCTCATTTCCTACTGCAGAGCATGGATCCCAGAAGCCTCTCTGCTTATGCAACCTCTCTATGATGCTCTTAAGTCCGACCCCTTCGGTCTGACCAATGAAGCTCTGGACAATTTTAATGCCCTCAAACGTGCCATTGCTTCTGCTCCTGCCTTGGGCCTACCTGATTACTCCAAACCTTTCAAATTATTTGTCTCTGAAAGACAAGGCCATGCAACAGGAGTTCTCACCCAAACTAATGACCTAAGAGGCCGCCAGAGACCTATTGGATATTTCTCATGTCAACTGGACATTGTGGCCAGAGGGACTCCTTCCTGTCTCAGGGCTGTTTTTGCTGCGAGAGAACTCATAGAAAGAACCTCAGACCTGGTCCTTGGCCACCCTCTGGTTGTTTTGGCCCCTCATGACATCTCTGCCATCATCAACCAAGTCCAGCTCAAGCACGTGTCTCCAGCCAGACACCTGCGCTTACAGTGTCATCTTCTTTTGCCTGACAACATTTCCATCCAAAGATGTCAAGTGCTTAATCCGTCCACTCTTCTTCCACTCCCTGAGGGGGGTATCTATTATGGATTTATCACAGATGAAACCTACATCTACCTGCTCTGTGGATGTATCAAGAAAGTCATGCATCCACACTTGTCATTTCATGAAGATGAGACACCTTTTTGTGTAAGCCCGGATTACGCCTTCTGCACCATGTGGTACAAACCGAACATTACTCCTGAACCTTGCTATGAAGATGAGCTTTACCACCGGACCGATGTAAAGCTCACTGCACAAGACTTCTATTGTGACTCTGAAGGCAATAGCATGGTCTTGATCCAGCTACCTCAACAACTTAACTACCTTTACCGTCATTGGGATACTGCTATCCCACATATTCCTGTTACCAAGTTGAAGACAAGGTCATGGAATGATCTTGGGCCCATGGCAAAACTATGGGCCACCATGAATGAAGAACAGCTACAGGAAAATGGTATTGTCAAATACCCAACAACTGACCTTCTAGAAGCATGGCCACGCCACTTCCTGGAAAAGGAATTTCAAGATCTGGTCATAAAGAATGATTATGACCCAGAAACACCTCACGACTGTTTTGAACAGATGAAAATGGAAACAGTGCACTTACCAACTGTGCATGAGAACCCATTACCAGATCCGGATTTTACCCTGTTTGTGGACGGATCGAGATATGCCGATGAAGGAGGAACATATCACACAGGATATGCCGTAACCACAACAGATGAAGTTATTAAATCATCATCCTTACCGCCAACAATGTCTGCACAAGAAGCTGAATTACAGGCTCTGACTTCAGCATGCAAAATTTCCGAAGGAAAACGTGCCAACATCTATACAGATTCAAGATATGCTCTGGGTGTGGCACATGACTTCGGCCTAATTTGGAAGACTAGAGGATTTCTTACCACCGCCGGTACACCAGTCAAACACAGCACTGCAATCAAGGAGCTAATGGATGCCCTCCTACTCCCCAAAGAAGTGGCCGTTTTGAAAATTAAGGCCCACGGGAAATTGGATACAGATGAAGCAAGGGGCAACCATTTGGCTGATCAAGCTGCTAAGTTAGCGGCCAGGGATCTGCAGGAAGTGGATGAAGAAGTGTCCGGACAAGAAGAAGAAGAAGAAGAAGTCCCTATTTTTGCTTTGCAAACTCTTCCTACTGATTTGCGAATTTTACAAGAACAACAAGCTGCAGTCACTCCTGAGGAAATCCAGAAATGGAAAAAGAAAGGAGCTGTCCAAAAGGACGGAATATATTACAACAACTTCAAATTTTGTCTTCCCAGAAATTTATACCCAGCAGTGGTCCAATGGGCACATGGGCCTGCACACCTGTCAAAAGAACTGATGGCCGCCCTCATACAGAAGTATTATGAAGCACCCGGAATCACAACATTGATAAGCAACTTCTGCAAAGCCTGTGTTATTTGTGCAAAATGCAATCCGGGAAGACCAGTCAAGGTGCCTGCAAAGAACCTGGCAAAGCCCATGTACCCCTTCCAACGAATTCAAATTGACCACATCCAAATGCCCAAGAGTGGGCCCCATGAATATGCACTAGTCATAGTGGACATGTTCTCAGGATGGCCAGAGGCATACCCAGTGGCCAATATCACTGCAAAAACAACCGCAAAGCGCCTACTTACAGATATTGTATGTAGATTCGGACTCCCAGAAGTCATTGAGAGTGATCAAGACCCAGCCTTTACAGCAACTGTGACTAAAGAAATTTGGACTGCTCTAGGGGTGACTCTAGCCTTCCATACCCCTTACCACCCACAAAGTAGTGGTAAAGTGGAGCGCATGAATGGCACTCTAAAAACCAGAATGTTAAAAATGTCACAAGAAACAAAGACGCCCTGGCCAGAAAGCCTACCAATAGCTCTATTTAGTGTTAGGCACACACCTAGAGGGAAGCATTCACTGTCCCCATATGAGGTTCTATTTGGGACAGCACCCAGACTAGGTTGTTATTATCCGCAGCAGTTGCAACTCCAATCAGATGTTTTAGTAGACTATGTAACTGAACTTGCAAATGTCCTAAACAAAATACATGCCCAAGTTTTCTCTTCAATTCCAGATCCCGAATTGGATACAGGTTCCCATAACCTACTCCCCGGAGATTGGGTCCTGGTTAAGAAGTTTGTGCGGAAAAATACCCTAGAACCGAGATTTGACGGTCCATTCCAAGTTCTCCTGATTACCGCAACCTCCGTCAAATTGGCCGGTAGGCCAAATTGGATCCACGCTTCCCACTGCAAGAAATCTCCTGCCCCAGAGGAAGCGAATATCGCACAAACATGTATCTCTGGTACATCTTCTCCTTAATCAGCCTTATGAAGGCCCAGCAAGTAGCCATTACCAAAGACATTAGTGGGTACACCTTCTGGTATAATTCATCATGCACCCAGGTGGCTACTTATACCTTTGACTACTGTGATATTGTAGAATGCCCATTTCCCACACCACAAATCCAGAGCATCTATAGAGATATCCCTCATTCGAAAGACCCATATGTTTGTGTAGTTGACAAGCAATGGGGGCACAATTGTGACCATTGGGGGGCGGCGGGGTGGAATGCCGGACCTGCCTGGGGTTACAAACCAAAAAGTGCCGTAGCTAAAGTAGATGATCATGGTAGATCGCTTCTCCAGAGAATGACTTTAAGAAAGCCTGGGGGGAGCACACCAATGAAATTAATCCTTAACATTGAGCACCCAAGCCCAACAGATGCAGACCAGTATGTGATGGGAATGTATTGGAAAAGGGGTTCCTACCAGAAATTAGGGCATTTCTACCTCAAAGATATGTGCAACTCTTCTGAGTGGCAAGGGGCCACCCATATGGTCCCTAACCCATTAAAACCTCATATCCAGACCTTTCAGGACATGATGGCCATTGCTAACCCCACTTTTGAAGATACCATGGCCGCTGAAACAGGTTTTAATGATGTAAATTTATGGTTAGAATGGATGAAATATAATGCTAATAAGCATAATAGAACCGCATGTTATGTGTGTGGCGGTGCCCGGCCTCACCTGGGTACCGTACCTTTAATCCTACCCGTAGATATAGAAGAATGTGTTTTAAGCCTTTTTGCCTATCACTATAATTTTAACAGGTCCATATGTATTGCATGGACAAAGGAGTATCCTCTTCTAGCCAAAGACGTCAAACCCCCTGATGGTATTACCGTATATAAAGGTAATTACACTTGCTATGCCATGTACGATGGTATTGGTGAATTTGTAGGTAACTTTTCCAAAGGTTATTGTGCTACATACAGAACTGTCCCTGTACGCTTGCTGCAACATCACACTAGGTCACTAGGAGACATTTACTGGTTGTGTGGGGATTTACAGTTAAGATCCAGAATGGACACGGAATGGTGGGGGGAGTGTACTTTGACTAAGGCCATTATGCCTATACACATTATTTCTGACACACACCTCAACACCCATGAGTCCAGCCACACTAAGGTTAAACGTGACACCCCAGTGAAAGGAAGTTTTGATCCTCATGTGTATATCGATGCCATTGGGGTGCCCAGGGGGGTACCCAATGAGTTTAAAGCAAGGGATGAAGTTGCCGCAGGATTTGAATCAATTTTTACCATAGTTACCGCAAACAAGAATTTAAATTGGATAAATTACATTTATTATAACCAACAGCGTTTTGTTAATTACACCAGAGACGCCCTCCAGGGGTTGGCCGAACAGTTGCAGGCCACATCCCAAATGACTTTCCAGAATAGAATGGCCCTAGATATGATCTTAGCCGAAAAAGGAGGGGTCTGTAAAATTTTGCCCGACACCATGACATGTTGTACCTACATCCCAGAAAACACAGGCCCTAATGGTAAAGTCACACTAGCCATAGAAAAATTAAATGACTTGTCTGAAGAGTTAAAAAGGAATTCTGGGATAAAAGATCCCTGGGAAAGATGGTTTGGTTGGATGACAGGATGGCAAAAGGCTTTAATGCAGATTGGTATGGCTATACTAATTTTTCTTTTTATTTTTGCTCTTCTCTTTTGTTGTGTCCTCCCATGTCTGAGAAAATCCCTCATGAAGACTGTTGACCAAGCAGCACCCACTTTGACCCATCTCGAAGTTGATGACCAAGAATTCCAAGACATCAACTCACCCTGTCTGCCGCTGCAAACATTCCCTTTTGTTGATAAAGTGCAGGAATTCTAGGAAGGGACTAGCTCAGGGACAGCATCTGTCAGTGAATGGTAAAGGCCCCGTGCGGAGAAGTGGTGGGTTAGCTGCCATGGGACACCCATGGGTGTGAAGTGTTCGAGAGCCATACTGATGGATGAGTTAGCCTATTAGGGTCAGTTCTAGGGACAGACTTGCACTTTGCATTAACACCTAGCTAGCGGCCACGGGGTTTCTGTGCCTTTGGGTTAACACGTCTTCTGATACTAACATAATAAAGTTTTCTCTCTTAGAATCTAACATTTCATAGGGGGGACTGATGTGGAATTATTAAAAATTATCATTGTACTTGTATTGAATTATTGTACTAACTCCATTTTAACCTTATATTGTGACAATCCTCCATTTTGTCCTCCTAACCTGACTTCTTCAAATCCTCCATTTTGTCCTCATGACTTAACTTGTTCATTTTAAAACTACATTACGTGACTGAACTTCTCAACCCAATTAATATAGTAGACAAAGACTGTGTTTTCCTACAAGGACAAATGCCAGGAGGTGCTGGGTACTCCTTAAGACTTGCTGGCTACTCCTTAGAACTTGTAAGATAGTATAGTTTGAAGGCCACAGAACACAGTAGTAATGAAATGTTCTATTCATAAGAGACCTTGCACCTGGACATGAAGTCTGATATTATTGACCGTGTAAAATGACGCTTAGGACCCCCTTATCCCCCCCGTGTCCAGAATAATCCCACCTCTGATGGGTGGGCACGGGACTAACCTCTTAATTTTATGAACCAATAGGTAAGACACTAACCCCGTCACTTAACAATTAATCCAATTGATGATGTTTATTTGCTGATATTCTAATAATCAATGATGACGCAAAATGCCTCTTAAAAGGGCCTGCGCGCCCGCTTTTACTTCACTTGCCAATAAACTTTCTCGAAGTTATTTTAACCTGAACCTCGTGTGTCAGACTTAATTACTTCAGCGTATATACGCAATTTAATTTTATTGATTTGGACAGGAACAGATAGACTTTGAACATTTTGGTTTACTCTCAAAAAGTACCATAACATACATACATATATTTGATGGATATTTCAACAGTAGATGGTAACCTCAAAATAAAAAGTAAAAAATAATAGTGCAGTACAGTAAATCAGTACAAAAAAAAAAAATCAAGTAAAGCTATACACAGTCCACTCACATTTGGATGAGCTATAACAGAGCTTCTGAAGAAGCCTTGTGAGGCGAAACGCGTAAAGTGGACTTTTATACTTGTTTGTTATATATATTAAATTACTTTTTATAGAATACTTTTTTTATATTTCAATTACTTTTATTTACTCCCTGGATCCTGCATATCCTCGGTGGGGATTATACCACCTAGGCTGTTTACACTAGAGCAGGTTTTATGCTCTAGAAATTGTAAGTACATTACTATTTATTTTTTATTATATTACTAGTACTTACTTCACCATTTGCTGCTATATTTCCCTTTTATTATCTACGTACAACTGCACCTTTGAAAACCCCTGGAGCCACATCACCATATATCCCGAGACGGGGATTGTACTGTCCAGGCGCATCACAGCTGAGCTCTGTTATAGCTCATCCAAATGTGAGTGGACTGTGTATAGCTTTACTTTATTTTTTTGTACTGATTTACTGTACTGCACTATTATTTTTTACTTTTTATTTTGAGGTTACCATCTACTGTTGAAATGTCCATCAAATATATGTATGTATACTTTTTTATATTAATACCTCTAGGCGCGGTATACACTCTTTCTCCAATTTCTATCCACATACAAGGTTCTGGGAATCCTTGTTTTGTACACTGCTGCCTACTCATTACTTGCTATAGCGAGCGCCTATTACCCTTTTGTTTTGTGATTAATTTGGAAAGGACTTCAAATGGGAGTATATTTATCTTATATTGGATTGATTGGGGGCTCTGTTTAAAACAAATGTCATGTTCACTCTTTAGGCTGTTTTTTACAGTTTGTTTATTCCCTTATTTGTGCCAAAATACTCCTTACAGCAGGTTTACAATAACGCTTTATTAGTTCCATTTTCTTTTTTTTGTGTTCACAAAAGGGTCACATCCAGTATTAGAAATAAATATGCATAAATGAGCCTTCTTCCCCCTACCCCCCGCCGACAAATTTTTACATGCTGTCAGAGTGGCAATTTTTTCGTATTTTCGTAATAAAATAAATAAAAAAATAGATTATATGGGCACATTACAGAAAAGGCAGAAAAAAGCATCAATGCATAAAGGTTAGAGTAAAAGTTTTATACATAAGAAAATGGTGCATGCGATGATTTGTATGCATAACCCCCACAATGTACAAATAATATGTCGATAACATCAAGTGCACAGAATGTCACCTTGTGTGTGACAGGTTCATTTAATAATAGACTTTACTAATACTAGTGTACACAAAAAAGCACATAGCATATACTGTGCATAGAGGCGAGGAAAAAAAACCACAGACTTCATAAACCAGTCTGTCTGCATTTCTTTATAAAGGTTTCCTGGTTTGGCAATTCTGAGAAGGAAAGGCAGTAGCAGTGTTAGTAGTGGATGGCTCACCTGAAGCAGTGCAATGAACAGAAAAAAGGAATTGGCAGCTCGTCTGAACTGAGAATAGAGAAATCTTGGCAGAAAAGTGATGGCATTATACTTTGCAGTGCTGGAAAACAGAAAAGGAGTGTTTTAATGTCTTTGTGGATAGAGGTCTATAGAAATCCATTCGTAATACTTCGCAATCTAAGAGATCCGAATGCCATCGACAGTAGTACTAGGTATCACTTCAAAAGCAAAAATCTTGAACAGTATACACACACACACAGATCAAAAAACAAAATTTTTACTGACCATAACATGTAATAAACTTATCAGCTCCAGGAATGCTGAGCAGTTTCCCCCAAAACATTATTTGATATACATTAATATACTCAATGGGGGGATTCTAGAGGGTAGCTGGTAAGGTAACAAGCCTAAATGAATCACAGCTTTTATATGCTGGATTCATTATCTTATACTTCATTCAGGGACGGACTGACCATTGGCATTCATTCACAGATACACAAAAACATACCGATTCCCATTACATCTTAATCTTGCTCTCACTGAAGTCATTATGGGGGCAGGAGTGTATGGGGGGGGCCATCTTACCCATTTTACAATAGTTTAATTCCTACGTTGGTCTTCTGGCACCAGGCAGCTCAGCTTCCTGTCCAACTTTCTCCTGGCTACCTCCACTCCAGGAAGGTGTGGCTGGCGGCCAGTGATACGCCGAGTGAGTCAAATGATACTCTCAGCCTATCACAAGCACCAAGGCAACAATTACTGTTCTGTGTGATGGTTAAACAGAGGAGAGAGAAAGCAGTATGGATGGGTGCCGGGAACCCACTTGAAAAAGGTTTAACACCTTGAGGTAAAAGATAATTAAGTTGCTTTGAGGGTGGAGAAGACATTTAAGGTGTACTGCCAGATGAAAGTATATTAAACTCCAGGGGCCCCAGGTATGCAGTGCCATTAGTCTGCTCTTTTATCTTATTTTAAAGAAGCACTTTAAATAAATTACAGAAATAGCAAAACTTAGAGTTAATCACTAGTTGAGAATTCAAAGAAAATTTTAAATTTTTGGTCAAAAGCAGCTCCGTTTAAAATGAATTGAGCTGCCTGTTTCCACCTCTTATCTGGCCCAAAGCAACAGAGAAGTACAACGTATGCGATATGATAACTTCCAGTGCTGTGACTCAGCAAGTACTAGCAACAGCAATGGAGAAGGTACTGTAGCCTTTAGCGAGAGAGCATTGTGTAAGTCCCTTCTGCAGGCAAACATAATGGGCTGGTCAGGAAAGATCTTAAAGCGGAGATATACCACACAGTAGCCATCAATAAGTAGGAAGCGCTTGCCAAGTACAAACACACACATTCTGTTATGTGCATGCTTATTTATGGTCAGAAATCTACAATGCTAATGTAAAGAAAGCAGAAAAAAAATAGATCTTTTCTCCGAATCGCCAATACTATAGCCCTTACCTGACATGATTGTTGCAGAATTTTGCCAGTTGAGGCTGGTTAATGAAAATGGTTCTCACTTCTTCCTGGTCAGCTAGAGAGGTCTTTTCAGACACATCATCTGTCTTCTCATAACCTACAGAGAGTACAATGAAGGCATATCAGTGAAAGTGAGTGATAGAGTAGATTATGGCAAAAGAAAAAAAAATTGAACATGCAGAGTCTTCATATTGAGAAAATATGGTACCATGAATCAAGAGAAACACAGAAACTAGATTAAAAATAAAATGCAAGCTTTTAGACCATATAAAGTCTTACCCACTTAAAGTTACACTCTAAGCACCATAACCACTACAGCCAGATATTGTGTTTATGGAGTCATGATGCCCATGGTTTTGTATCAAAGCATTTGATTCGTTTGAATAACAAGCTATGGCCAATGTCTCTCATTGTCCTGATCACTACTGCAGATGTTCCACTACAATTTTAGAAATGTTAATCTTGTGCAAGTGTGTGGCACTCACTGGCCAAGCATGTCAGCCGATGTCCTTAATTGACACAATCCTAATTTGGATAAAAATTGATGTACTGCTAATGTAGAATTAACTGTGTGAGAAAAACTGAAAATGCTTTGCCTAGCATTGGTAGTCCAAACCATTAAAACTACAGTGGTGCTTATTTTGGATGTCATATTGATGCCTAAAAGGAGATATCAAAGCAAGCCATATTCCCTGTTTGGGCTAACATTATACATTGATTCATTGTTATGACAAACATGCCTATGATACGAGCTCCTGGAGGAACCTGCTAGCTAGCCTCCTGCCCCAGCACTACGGGCCATATTCAAAGACCTTGTTCGGGCGTTAAATCTCCCCAGCCACCATAAGTAGCTTGCCCTTGGCACTTTCCTTTCATGCGAATGGAACGAAAGCTGGCTCTCTGGCGGCCATTTGCATGAACCAAACTCACGAATGGTCCTCAGCTGCACTAAGCCGTGATTGTTATGGAACTAAATTCAACATGAGGACTCCGTGGGTTCAGGTTCACCTCAGCGGGACTTAGTCGCGAATGTTATGGAACGGTTTTCAGCATGAGGTTCCCACGTACGGTTCCCGGACAACTTGGTTCGCGGCTTTGAACCCCTTTGAAATCCGCCAGGAGAGTGCATTTTGGAGGGAAGGTGCCTGAGACTAAGGGGAACAAACGCTTCGTAAGAGCCAGCCGGAGCACCCCGTATTGCGGCCGCAGAAGCTCCCGAAAGTTGACCAGCAAAAGCACCAAATACTGTTTTGGGCATAGGACCACGTGTGCAGCCGGTCAGAACTTTAACACGGTGGCATTTCCCCTACACTGCATAGATTTGAGTGCTATTTGGAGAACTTCGCCGCTCTGATCAGGGCTATTATTGAGGTATTAGGTTATGTTTTTATGACGTTTTTGGGTATTTTTATATTTTATATTTTTAGTTTTGCCTCTCTGTTCCTGGTTGATAATTGGCTTACCAGTCTTTAACGTAATTATCTCACAGGCACAGAGATTTATGGAAGGGGCTTGCATTGTGTTGTGTGGAGACCCCCTGCTGGGAGTTGTGTATATAAGTAGGCCACTGGGCCATAATAAAACAGTCTTCTTGTACACTTCATCAAGTCTTGGCTGATGTTTGGGTAGCTCGGAGCTTTAATCACTGCTTCACTTGGGATTTGGGAGAACTACAGCGGATATACTCAGTCAGAGTGTAGGGGATCCGTTACAATTGTTATTTGGCGTTTTTATAGCACCAACTTATTCAGCACCACTTTCCAATATTGTAAAAAGGGGGAATTTAACATGAGACAAAATTGTTTAACAGGAACAATACTTACAATGCACAGGAGATGAGGTATATAGACACAAAAGGAAGGGCAGCATAGGGGATAACATCCAAGTGACAGAGTAGAATAACAGAATTAGAAGGTGAAAAAGTCACCATAGCCCATTGCTGCGTGGGTTAATGATTCCTCACTAGCACAAGCAGCACAGATGAGATGGGTTGCTGGTGACTTCTTCAGTATTAAACTGTGTTTAATGGTTTTATGATTAACAAAAAGGACTTTGCCAGGGAATTCAATGAAATGAAGAAGTAGTTACAGTGGCACTTTTATTCTCTCCTTTAATTTGCTCTAAATAATTCACTGTCTCCCTTCTTAAAATTAGTTAAACGCTCTAAAGATAAATAAATAAAAATGATAAAGAATATTTTCAACTCTACATATGTCTAATGTAATGTTTTCAAAAGCATCAAGACTTTTGTAACAACACTCCTGGGGAACAAACAACTTAAAGAATTTTTTTTTTTTTTTTTTTTTTTTTTTTTAAACAAACATGGCAGATTCTCAAATTTTCCCTCAAACACTTTAACTCTTACCACGGACAACCCAATGAAGAAGCCTGGGTGCTGTGGTCATGTATGTTTAAACCTGTAATATAAACATTGTAGTTTGCCGTTTAAACACCTCTCCAGTGATTGTTATATTTACAGCAATTGGAAGCGATTCCTGCTGCAGACACAGAGTAAAACATTCTGTCACATGACTTCCAACACCCAATGCTTTCCTATAGGGAAATTTCTTGTGTATGCACATCGGTTGCTCCTCTATTGTTATTCCTCATTGCTTTATCTATCTCCAAGCTAAAAAAAAAAATAGAATAAAGTCACTTTAGCCCTTTTTATGCCTAACGGGAAGAGGGGGACCTATACATTTAGGGACAGGAATACTAAAGAATTGGGAGTACTGGTTTATATTACCAACACTGTGTTCCTTTAAATAGCTAGTTATTCTGTAATGTATTTAATGAAAGAACCACTTGTTGACACTACTTTGATTATGAGATGTATCCTTACAAAGTTGCAGTATACAATACAGTGCATGTATTATTGCTATTGATAACAGATTCCATAGCGCTTTACAATAAATTTAAGAGATGGGAGTTAACTATAAATAGGACAATTACAAGAAAACTTACAGGAACAATAGGTTGAAGAGGACCCTGCTCAAACGAGCTTAGAATCTATAGGAGGTGGGGTGTAAAACACAATAGGACACAAATAGTGTTTTTATTCTTGAAAATCTAACACTATTAAAGTTATTTTTTTTTCTTTAAAACCACTGAAAAGTGTTTCATTATATTGTCACATTAGGTAACATTATTATGGTTTAAAAAAAAAAAAAAAAAAGACTCCAAATTCCACCGTTCACCCCAATTAAGACTGCATTTAACTTTCTTAAAAAGGGCTTTCATTCGTTTGACTATTTGTTCATAATGTGTTGTAGGAACACAATCACACAATGTTACCTTTTTGTATACACAAGGACTTTATTTGTTTGTTCTTTTACAAGGATTTGATCCAGTCGGCACACAGCACATGTTTGTATTTCTAGCTAATTCAATGTGTGCTAGTTGATAAGCAAACAACCGTTCAATGGATACTGACAAATCCATGCAATCCACAAAAGCATACATTGCCATCTAAAAGATGTGATGAAAGGTGTCTTTCCTCCACTTTCGCACTAACATACGAATAACTTTTTAGAAATGTAAGATATGTTGACACTGTAAAAAGAATAGCAATAAACCTGAAAAAACTTCACCGCTCTACATATTTCAATGATACCCCTTCTGGATTAATCTTGTTAAAAGCATTTATTATTACTCCTTGAACTCCACTTTCTGCTGATACTAATAATTTGCCATTCTGTGTTATCCAGTGAGCCAACTACAACTCCCATGATGCTTTGTGTCTCTTTGCATGCCTTTAGAATGACAAGGCATCATGGAAGTTGTAGGTCTACTCTAAAACATCTTGGGATCTACCTTTGGGCACCTCTGAGCAATTATGATGATCTCAGCAAAGGATGTGGGGTGGAGGCTGCGTCCAGACCAATCAGAATCTCCTCATAGAGATGCATTAAATCAATGCAGCGCCTCTATGCAGAGCATGGAGACGCTGAATGTACTGACCCAGGAAGCACCTCTAGTGATCGTCTGAGTGACTGCTACTGGCGGTGTCCCTAGACAGCAACTTAAACGCTGCCTTTTCTCTGAAAAGACAGTGTTAACATTAAAATGAATGCAGAGACTGACAATACTCATCAGAACAACTACATTAAGCTGTAGTTATTCTGGTGACTATAGTGTCCCTTTAAGCATAAAATCACCCTAAGCATGTACTGATGCATCTTATCTGCCATCCTCACACGCTGCACTAAGGACATTCAGTGTCAGCTATTTTCTCATAGGAAAGCATTGCTTCAATGCTTTTGTATGGAGAGAGCCTAATGCATGCACAGCACCTGCTGCGCATGCACAATAGTACCCACTCATTGAATGATGGAGGAGTCGCTGCTGGTATCAGGTAAGATTTTGAACCCTTTATTCACCATGGCAAGGGGTGGTGGGGGCGGAAAGGAAGGGGGAGGCAGAAGGAGCTATAGTGCCAGATAATCAGCTTTGTATTTTTTGGCACTATAGTATCCATATAAGCCAACTGTTAATATCTCCAAATCACGTGTAATACTTTGTTTTTGACTGAAATTTCAACTGTTTACATACACACACAATTATAATAATATGATAAATAATAATATATACACCCTGGGTGGTATGTTTATTCTCATTCTCGGGTCCTCTACCAGAGGCCTGGGAGTTTGAGGGTTCTGCGCAGCATCTTAACTGTTCCTAGAACTGCACTCTTCTGGACAGCGTTCTCCGATGTCCCACCTGGAATCTGTTGAAGCCACTGCCCGAGTGCTCCTATTACAACTGGGACTACTACTGCATACACTTTCCACATACTTTCTTGTTCTTCTTGCAGTCCTTTGTATTTCTCCATGTTTCATGTTCCTTCTTCCTGATGTTATAGTCATTGGGTATTGCCACATCCACCATGACTGCAGTTTTTCGTTCCTTGTCTACCACCACGATGTCGGGTTGGTTAGCCAGCACTTGCTTGTCTGTCTAGATCTTTGCGTCCCACAGGATCTTAGCCCAGTCCCCCCTCCCCACCCCATACTTTTGTAAAAAAATAAAAATAAAAAGGAAGAAAAGTTCTCCAACTTAACATATAAACCCTTGAGGTTATATCAGGTCAGTAGAAACCGTATTTCAGTTTAAGAATGAACTGCGTTTTTTAAAGCCCTTTTATATGAACATGTTTTGATCTTGGTGGGATCGATGTGGTGATTAAATTAAAGTGTCAGGATAGATGTTCAAATACAGTTTATCACAGTAGCATCTGTTTTGTTACGGGTGAAATTAAAGCCTTACACTCTTGTCCATTTATTTATTGAGGTGATGTAATGAAAAAGGTCTTTTAGACAGGCATGTTACTTGGACCGAAAGAAAAGCTTTGGGTCTTCATTTAGTCTTTTAGGAAGGAAATTAACTTCTCCTACCCTGTTTCTTTGAATGGACTTTTTCACATAAATTAGGTCTATTCAATCGCATAGACTAAAAGCCATTATTACAGGCCTACCATATAATTACCTTTAAAAATAAAGCATTTAGTGGTCTATTTTACAATCCATTTTCACATTTCTTTTTGAAGCACAAATTATATATTCATGTTGCGTTTTTCTCCACAATAATCTCCATTTAGAAATAATATATTTATATTATTGTATTATGGCAAACAGGGTTGGGGCTTAATACCACTAAGGACAGGGGCACTACAGAGTTAGGAATGCAGGTTTGTATTCCCAACACTATAGTGTTCCTTTTATAAAAAAAAAAAAAAAAAAAAAAATCTTACAGAAAAGTATTCAATTCATTGCCTTTCTGGGAGAAGAACCTAATTGGCGATTGCCACTCATATGCCATAGATCCCCACTGATACCGGAGAAACTGACGGAAGCGAAGCACAGAGAGATGGACACAGGTTTCTTCAGGAAGGAAGAGATTCTTTATTGGATCACCGATCGGGACTCAGAGGGACTAACGTCACCAAAATACAACAAGTTCTGAGCCCCGGACAATAGTGCAGGCTCCTTATATAGGCACATAACTCCTCCCATATTAAGCTCCACCCGCACATTCTCTTAACCAATCAACACAAATAAGAATTAACTTCCTGTTTGACCGCATGGCCTGTCCAGCACAATGGAGGAGGGGAATACTATATCCTGTATTCTTGCACATGCTCCGTATACTACTGATCGTATCTTGCCTCGTGCAACCAACTGATCGATACGTCAGCATATGCACGTACACATGCCACGTGGTAATCTCGGCTTACTAAATTTATTTTTACCGAGATTCCACCACACCACTGCATTAGAGAGAACCGAGATCATTAGTCAGGATAATCTCACAGTGGGCAGACCGTTTCCAAGATTAAACTGGCTCAAGCAATGGATTACAGGTCAGTTTAAATGATTTGGGTTTTGCAATTTTGTTTAGGGGTCATAAACCAGATTAGGATTCACAAGATCCAGCACACTCACTCATCCACTAAACAAAAAGATCACAGATTATTTTTTTATTAAAACATCTAATCTAGGCAAAAATTAAGAGGGTTTAGTAACCGTATGTGATCATACAATGAATAAGCCTGCAACAACATCAATGTACCCCCATCTTTGGCAGGTCCTACTCTGACAGGCTAATGTTTGCGGTTATGAGATTAGCCCACTTACTTTGGGAGGGGAGGGGTGGAATGTATTTGGTGCTCTCTGCATTACAAGGCTAAATAGGGCCCTGGAATTCAGCAACCTGTGACAGGGATGGGTGCAAAACCAAGGAGTTGGCCTAGACACACAAAAATATATATGAAATCAGGGGGCTGCACTCACCTGAACATGCATAAATGGGGTGCTGCTCGGGGCCAATTTATACAATACACAATATCCACACAAACTACATCCTTCCCCCCCCTGGCCGGTGGGGGTAATCCCGGCCTCATGGAGGATGCACGCCCTGGGACGGACGCAGCCGCCCGGGGTACACGCTGGCCTCCTGTACAGGCACTGTATGCCTAACCGCGGCCTCCTGCTATCTAGACCCGAAGTCAAGGGACGATTATTGCCTGTGCTACAGGATCAACACGCACCCTGGACTTAACAGCCTACAACAGCCCTGTCTTACCCTCAGAAGCTGTCTCGTGGATGCTACAGCTGCGGGTGAAGCGGGGCCCTGGAGGCGATGCACGTGGGCGGGGGGGCCAGGCAGGATGTTACTGCGATGTTCCTGGGACCCGCGATCCTTGGAATGTGCCATGCGGGGACTGAAGTGCAGTCACCCTCAGGTTTTGAGGAGGGCCTGGAGATAGCTGTCCCCGACGCTGTGAGCCTTCGTAGGGTGGAGCGCGGCAGCCCCCGGCGGACCGGTGGCTGGGAGGAGGCTGGCGCTTGCCCCGAGTGGCCGGGGAAGGGTGAGACACAGGGCGGCCTTCACCCCAACCATCTGGGGCCCCAGTGGCGCGGTGGGGGTGCAGGGGATGACTGATGACTGGCAGGCACACGGACTTTAGGTGGGGGGTCCTGTGGACTGGTGGGTCCCCGAGTGCCCGCTGTGCTGCAGATCTCCCGGATGGAGGCTTGACGCAGCCCAGGGGGATGCTGCGGAGGACCGGTGCCCCTGGGATCAGCTGCAGATGCATCAGCAGCCGGTTCCCCCGCTCGGAAGGCTCGTATCCGTGGCCCCCCAATGCTTGTGGACTGAGTTGATACACGCTGTCAATGACAGGAGAATTCACTACTGTTGATTTAATATGCACAAAAACGTTTTTTTTTGTTTTTTTTTTTATTTGCTTTACGTTGCCCTCAGAGGCCCTAGTTAACTGTTATTACACAACGCGCTACACACAGGCTGATTTAAACAGTTAAAGCCCTCTCCCCGCGAGCAGCGCCATATATAAGTCAGTGGACGTCTACCAAAATACACAATTAGGGCTGGCACTTTTCTCACGCATTGTCACCAGGTACTATAGCACATAGCCACTGACAGCGGATCTATTATTTTAATGGGCACGCCCAGGCCACTGGACGCCACACATATGATACATATCTGGAACGCATTAAGTGCATCAGGCCTACCTGGAGTGCACGAAAAAAAATAGGTACATAAGCACACCCAGGCGCGCAGAACCGTGCTTTACTTTTTCCCCGACAACTAGCATGTCAGCCTGCAGAACACACACACATGATCGCCTCGCATAATGCGCCTATTCTATCTGCATGATGTCATGTGTATGCCTCAGTGACTATGATCAAATGCTCTCTACGTTATTATAAATTTTGCAAGGAATTACTGACAGCTTAGCAGTTGACTACACAGTGATCACTTAAACCTTAGTTCCTTATTGCTATTATAGGTTTTACTTATTGACATATTACCATATTAATATGCCGCATGGCCGAGTGCAGGTCAGGCAGTCCATGACCTGCGCTGACTACCAATACTGAATGAGGGAGTAGAGCTTGGGCTGAATGACTCACAGCCTGATAATTATGCTATACTGATTTATGGTAGTGCAGAATACAGTTTAACCTGCGTTCAACGCTCCCATATACGCTGCCGTAAACATATAGGTTGTTATTAGCGTTGCCGTTATATGTTAGTAAAATGTTGTAACCAGACTAAATAATTTCAGCACAATAACCTATGCTAACACTTGTTAACTGTAACAGACTTAATGATGCCTGCATATTCAACTTTTTAAGCCTCTGCGCAGGCATCCATGCAATGATTTTTTGAATTTGCTCCATAATTGCTACCATTTTGCATATAAAATAAAAAAAAACGATTTAAAACAAACTACATCCTTCACAAACACAATGCACCCACGTACACACACTGCGCACCCTCCCTCCTCCCTCCTCCCCACACACACACACACACACAGCACCTATTCCCCTAGGTCAGGTAAGTTGTCAAACAGTTCAACTACTTACCCTGAGAGGGCACCACAGCACTACTGACACCATAACTACTACATAACTACTACATAGTGTAGTTGTTAGTGTGTCTGGATTGTACAACAACACACACACACACACACACACACAATGCACCCCTTGCGAGTGCTCACACACCAACACACACTGCACCCCACGTGCGTACACAATGCACCACACACACACACACACAATATCCTTCACAATGCACCTGTCCCCTATGACAGCCCCTATCCCAGCAGACCTCAGGTAAGTTATCAAACTGTTCTTAAAACAGTTTGATTACTTACCCTGAGAGGGCACCATGGCACTCCTGGCAACATAACCACTACAGAGTGTTTAAAGAAACAATCCAGACACAATAACCAATACAGCAATCTACCAGTGCCCCTACCGAGATTAGGTTCTGGATCCACCCTTGACAGGGAAACATTTCTGCTGAACAGTGGCCCAGTATATGCCGCAGCGCTGTACATGTATACAACCTAGACTTTTTTTTTTTTTTTTTTTTTTTTTTAAACTTGGGGCGCCTTGGAAAAATGTTGAAATATTAAGGGAGCCTTCAACCTATAACATCTGATTTTATAAAAGTAAAAGCATTAACTTTAGTGTTAACATTTGAGTGTTCCTTTAGCTAATAAGCCTTTACATGGCAATCTGAATATACCAGTGACTGATTAGTATTAAAAAAAAAAAAATTGTGACAAACTTATCAGCAGATAAGTTTACGACACTTAGAGATACGAGAAACACAAGTTTATTTTAAAGGCATTTTTTCCAAAAAAATTTAATATACAAAAGTGATGGGAAACACCCAAGTTATTACTTTAGTTCAAGGAAGTTGTCAGAAAAAAAATGTATACAATAAAACGAAACATTTTCATCTACCTTCAAAACAAACTATATAAATGAAACACGCACAGCAGTTTAAAGGTACAGACTGACAATCAGAAGCTATTCTATCGGATTTCCTTCATCTTGGTTACTACATTATTAATTTACTATAACAATGTTACTATTTGTACCTATAGTATACTACTGTATAATTTTGTACTTGCAGCTACATGTAATTATTGATAATCTGGCTGATAGTATTCTGGTTGGCACATATTGTAATTTTAATCAGACAAATGGCAGGTCTGCTCAACCATTCCCTGCTCCCACCTCCCAGTAAGCTGCTTGAGAAATGGACATTGATGCAGAATTTAAAAAAAAGATATACCGTATATCACTGACAGAACCGGAAAGGCAAGAATGGTAGACACATATTTCAATAATGTGGATCCACCTAGTCAAAACATTAATGAGGTGATCATGCAGGTTACACAGAGAAAATTCTGCAGAAGTTAAATTTCTTCCTCCCTCAATCTTTTCAAACAAAGAAACATTAGCAGACTTCCTTTCTGTTTTGGTTTTATGGCATTGCACAAATGAACATGAAAAACAAAATTAAAAGTCTGCTTTTTAACATACAGATGACAAAACTAAAACTGTATCAGAACAGAACGGAAATAATAGTTAAACTCAGCTATATGTGACGCTTGGCTGTATTGAGCAAAAACCTGCAAATCTCTTGTCAGGTCTCCACTATAAATCTTTGACGATAAAAGGAGCATTAGAGACTGATGCACATGCTTGGCAAGAGTATATAAATTCTTCTTATAGAAAATCATTGAGCTGCAACCTCACGTGACGGAGTTTTACTCACTGATGAGGAAGCGCCTCTTGTGGCTATCTACATTGCAGAGTAAAACTGACAGAACTACTGCACTCAAGTCACTTCATTGAGATAAAGTGGTCTGTGTGACTTCAGTGGTCTTTCAAAGGAAAATTCAAAATTTTATAACCCCTATATGGAGTTATAGCAGTTATGATGTCAGGAGTGCCCTGGCGTACAGCGCGCCTCCATCCACTGTAAGGAGTCTCTCCCCACCTCCACTACCAATGCCAGAGAGTTGTAAGTTCCTAAGCAGAGTGGGACCTGCTTAATTTTTCAAGCCTGGCCTGCTTCCAGCTTTTTAGCCACTATGGAGAACTGTATTCGCTTACAATCTCTGGTCATAGCTTTGCATATGCACTCAGGCTCGAGGACCAGCAAAGTCTCACGGTGAAAGAGCTTATTGAAAACACACAAGCACATACTAGCAGGCATGCTGGACAATTTACATCAGTAACTTCTAATTGCTGTAATAATTCTATTATGACACCATGGTAATTACTGTAAGTCAAATACAGAATACAATGATTACATCCTTATTTTTTGCCTAGGGAGGCAAGTTGTTTCCACTTGAAAAGCCTAGCTATTAAGTGAAACGCGTTGTGCTTTGTATACTTGTTCCTATATTTGCTTTTATTTATGTGAGTAATAAAGTTTAAAGGATCACTATAGTGTCAGGAAAACAAATCGGTTTTCCTGACACTATAGTACCCTGAGTGTGCCCCCACCCGTGGTGCTGAAGTGGTTAAAACCTCTTCAGTTACTCACCTTCTTTCACCGCCGGGCTCCCTTAACTCTCCTCCCCAACTGACATCAGCAGAGCTAAATGCGCATGCGCGGCAGTGTCGCGCGCGCATTCAAAGTCTCCATAGGAAAGCATTTTTCAATGCTTTTCTTTGGACGCTCTGCGTGATGAAGGCATTAATTGCCTCCAGCGTCGCAGATGCGCCTCTAGTGGCTGTCCGGAAGACAGCCACTAGAGGCTGGCTTAACCCCAAATGTAAACATAGCAGTTTCTCTGAAACTGCAATGTCTTCAGCTGCAGGGTTAACCCTAGAGGGACCTGGCACCCAGACCACTTTATTGAGCTGAAGTGGTCTGGGCGACTATAGTGTCCCTTTAATCTATATTATACTGCTGGACCTTCCTGATTTTGCTGACAATACATAAATTTTCTTTGGTGGGGAATATACCACCCAAGCAAAACCTTGGATTGAGAAAAACCTTTTTGCGCAAAAAAAAAAAAAAAAAAAAAAAAAAAAAAAAGGGGGGGGGGGTACATTCAATATTTTTATAGTGTGCACTATATTTTATAGATTTGTTTTTTTATATCGACAGCGAGGATTTGACCTACTAATAGAAAGAAACAAGTCTGCACCTACATCACAAGAGTGGGTATTATTCCACTCCAGGCCATATACAAGGAGCCATTAGAGAGCTCTACAAATGTGAGTACATTTTTATACTATTTACTCATTTTTGGTTTACTGACATATTGCACTATTTTTTGCTTGAGTGTTAATGTTACATATGCATACTTGATTCGGGCGGACCAAGATTTTATCATTATATACATAGGCGGGGATTGTACTGCTCAGGTGCTACATCTAGAGCCAAGAGATAGCTCCCTAAACTGTAAGTGTATTTGCTTTTTTTTCTAATTTGGAAACGTGACATACCGCACCATATATTTCTCCTGTTTTCCCACTACATGTCACTTGGAATTTGAGGACCCCCTCAAAAGGCGCTTCCCCCAATTTTTCATCTCCACTACTCTTCCAAAGTTTGGGTATGCATGGAGATACCAGGCATTCATTGATTAGCGTGGTGACAGGTTTAACAATTGCCGGTGCACTGAGCTTCAGCAACATTGCTGGAATTTGATCTGGTGCACAGTTTTTTTTATTTTTAGATTAACAGGTTTATTAATCACATTAACAAGCGATGTACAAGATCTGTAGTTTCTCTGTAATTACACAGAACATTGTTCTTTTTTCCTGACCATCTTGAGCCTGTGATTCAAATCAATTGCTGATGCTCCAGATACTCAATAAAGGCCAGTTTATTGCGTCTTGAATCAGCACAATAGTTTTACGCTGTGCTAACATGATTGCAAAATTATTTTCTAATGATCAGTTAGTCTTCTTAAATGACAGGACAGATGGTTTCTGATAAAGGGCCTCTGTGCATCCAAGTATATTACATTAAAAAAGCTGCTGTAAGTCATTTACAACATAAAAAATGTCTACACTATATTTCTGATGGATTTGATGGGACTTTAAAATGGACAAAAAGAACATTACTCTCCCCCCCCCCCCCCCCAAAAAAAAAAACAACAACACAACCTGCTTTTCTTTCAAGAACATATTTTAAATGACCCTGAACTATTGATAGTAGTTGCCATACTCTTGGACTTGATATCCATGCGTTACTTTATTTCAAAAGGTCATCAAAATGTTATCGTTTCAGTTCTTTTTTGGGAATTTTCTTCAGGACAATAAAAAAATGAAATCTTTTTTTTTTTCCTTTTTAAATTCACAACTTTGTTATACATCAGGATAAGTAAAGCAATGGACCTACCCACTGTAGTTCCCAACAGCCAGTTTATTTATGTACGGTACTTCTATAAACAAATTAGTTGTTGCCTTTATATTATTTTGAGTGTCCTGAAGAGGAATTGAAACGTTGACATTTTGATGACAGTTTTGAAATTAAGTAACGTTTGCATTCCAAGTCCCAGAGTGCGAATAATAACTATAAGTATGTGAATTAAAAGAGTCATTTTGTACTTGGTTACTACATTCATTCTTATGCAAAGCAATTTATACTCCAGATCACTGCATGCCAATTGAAAGCGGACAATATATTCAGACAATAAAACCTCCAATAAAAAATAAATAAAAAATTTGAGGTGTTCTGCACATGGAACAATACAGTGTCAAAGCTAATGAGTTTTCAATTCTCCCATTTCACAAAATTGTATATTAAACCACAAGGGTTGCAATGCAGCCAAAACCACCAGCAATACATTGTTGTATATACAATTGTTTATTGCACAATGTATCTAGGGTAAATCCTGGCTGTGGCCTGCTCGAAGGGTCGGGGTTCCAACATTTGAACTGTTTTGTTAAAGATAATGCAGGATTTGAAGTAACCAAGCTCTAAGATCACAAACTGAGTATGTACACATAATTTAGTAGATATAGTGCCAAATAAAATATGCAAGTTGCAAGATCAGATTCCAGTGAGTTAGTTAAAGTTCAGTAAATTGCAAAAGGCCCTGCAATACTTTTAGAAGGAAAATAGACCCGTCTGTGCTAAACAGGATAACAAGGGCATCCAGATATGCCAATCTGCATAAAAGACACTCTTTATAACATACTATTGCTCACTGCATAGATGCCTCTTCTCCTTATTTCTCTGCTAAATTACTTATAACTATAGTGATTAGCAAAATAAAACTGTTGCAGCTCTAGCACTGCCCGCTCAAAAGATTGACAAATGGAGAAATTTTAACTCACAGCCACTGTCCAAATTTGTCAAAACTGTACACACTGCATGCACACATAAACCTGTATTCACACTACCTCCCTTCCCCAGCTCTACTAGAGATGCTTCTTTACTGATCATATTTGCATGCATGTGTACTTTTCAATTCAGGATAAAACTTCTGCACAAGTCCTATTCACCTGTCTACATGGCTGAAAAAACAAAAAAACTGACAGTGCTTCATTCATTCTGCTTTTTCAGCAGTGATTGAACTATAGCCAAGGTTGCTGATTGGATCACATATCCCATAAACCTGTTACTTTTTCCAGATCTGTGGATTGAAGCAAAGACTTAGAAATTCTGAAATGGTTAACAGGGGGCATGTGATTCCACAGGAGTCTCAATAAGAAAAGTCTCAGCAGAGCACTGCAGATAAATAGTTAAACATACCATAATAAAAAGAGCAGAGCGATAAAAAGTTGCTTCCTGGTACCCACGTGACATGCTAGCTCAGGGGTAGGCAACATTTGAGGAGCACTGTGCCGAAATAAGATTGATGTCCCGTAGCGTGCCGGTCCTATTGTTATTATTGCCATTTATATAGCGCCAACAGATTCTGTAGCGCTTTACAATATTATGAGGGGGGGGGAGAAGGGGGTTAACTTTAAAATAGGACAATTACAAAAAAACTAACAGGAACGATAGGTTGAAAAGGACCCTGCTCAATCAAGCTTAAAGTCTATAGAAGGTGGGGTATACAACACAATAGGACAGGAAATAGAAATCAAATAAAGTGGGAGTGAAGCAGAGCTGGAGGAGAGAGTAGAGTGCTGCCCTTTAGAAGAGAGCAAGAGACCGGTATGTGAGGTAGTGATTAGTCTGGGAGGCCATAAGCTTTCCAAAAGAAATGGGTTTTAAGGCACTTCTTAAACCATTGAAGACTAGGGGAGAGTCTGATTGTAGGCCCCTTGAGTGCCGTGCATGGCACACGTGCCATAGGTTGCCTACCCCTGTACTAGCTGATAACAGAAAGCGATCTTTTGAATGCTTATGTGAGATTCTGAGCAACACAAAAATTAAATATCCCCATAATTAATTACAATAAATTTAGAGTAGGAAGCAGTTTACAATATTTAACAGAAGACACCAACACGTTTACTAGACATTGATGTTATAAGCGCTCTATTGCAGTACATACACATTACTGATCTATAGTAAGTCCATACTCTGTTGGAGGTATACAATCCTCAGTTAATAACAGATTCAGCTAAGAGTGAAAAACATCCAAATGTACATCCACAATTAAAGTATGACATCCATTGCAACGCAGGCCTTTGTTATATCACTTACAGGAAAGGAGAAGAATTATATAGCCCCACTTACTTTTCATGTGTTCATACTTGCCATTAATGATTTTGCAAGGAAGTTAAATATACTGAGAGAGTGATACAGATGGCTTAGCACTTACACAGCAGCCTGCAGTCATGTGATATAAACACAGCTCTGTCCCTAGCAGATGACAACATGCTTTTTCCTATCCCCCTTTTCACAGAATAGATCATCCGCTGGTATGAATAAGGCAGCGCATACAGCAGGCCAATCAAACAGACAATACAAACAGAAGATGAGGAAAGTTGTTACCAGTCTTCATTTTACATATACACACACACACACACATACATATACATATATATATATATACACACACACATATACATATATATATATACACACACACATACATATATATATACACACACACACATACATATATATATACACACACACACATACATATATATATACACACACACATATATATATACACACACACATATATATACACACACACATATATATACACACACACATATATATACACACACACATATATACATATATATATATACACACACACATATATACATATACATATACATATACATATACATATAATGTTTTATAATCCCATGGCATGAACTGTTGTGCTAGATTCAGGATGCATGCCCTCTCCCCTTCCTAAAGGACCTCTCTATACATCTGTTTTTGCCCAGCAACAAGCAAGAAAAAATGAAGAAAAAAAAAGTGCCTGTCAATCATTGTCGACAATAGACACCTTGGGACACCTTCCATCCAGATATTAGAACTAAAACAATTATCCTCACATTTACATGCAAAACCAGAGAACTATTCAACTATTAACTCTTAAAACCACTTTCCTTCCGTTTCTGATCACTGGTTGCGCCAAAACCAGGAAAGACAGGGTATGTGTTAAATAACATCAGAGACAGACATCAGACATCAGAAGCTGAAAAAGCTAAGATATGAGGAAAATAGCTGCTGGACATGTCCTGCTGCTAAATTGCAGATTCTACAGTTAGGATGTCTGTGACTTTAAAGGGACACTATAGTAACCTGAACAACTTTAGCTTAATTAAGCAGTTTTGGTGTATAGAACATGCCCCTGCAGCCTCACTGCTCAATCCTCTGCCATTTAGGAATTAAATCCCTTTGTTTATGAACCCTAGTCACACCTCCCTGCATGTGACTTGCACAGCCTTCCATAAACACTTCCTGTAAAGAGAGCCCTATTTAGGCTTTCTTTATTGCAAGTTCTGTTTAATTAAGATTTTCTTATCCCCTGCTATGTTAATAGCTTGCTAGACCCTGCAAGAGCCTCCTGTATGTGATTACAGTTCAATTTAGTTTGGGTCATCATCCATTTATAGGATAGACATGTGAATTTTCATAATTTCATTTTTCACATCTCACAAATATAACATGTATTAAATATGTTGGAAAGAAAACATAATATTAAAAATCCTGAGAAGCAAAAGTTTCCCTTGGTTGGGTGACTGGAACAGACCTCATCGAGTCAGTTCCTCTCCCTCGAACCAACAAAAACACTACTAAAGGGTTTACAGGGGTGAGGAGTGCAGAGGAACTAAGTAAAACACATTTACCTCAGGGCACCTTCTAGTTATAGCACAGACATTTATGAAATACTATTGTTGACTGCATTAAAATGTCAATGGAATTCATACCATTAAAGGGACACTATAGTCACCAGGACAACTACAGCTTATTGAATTTGTTCTGGTGAGTAGAATAATTACGTTCAGGCTTTTTGCTGTAAACACTGTCTTTACAGTGAATATGCAGTGTTTACATTACAGCCTAGTGACCACTTCACTGGCCACTCCTCAGATGGCGGTTAGTGATCCTTCTTGGGTCATGGCTGCCTAAAATGCATCCAAACATTCAATATCTCCTCCCTCTGCATGCAGACACTGAACTTTCCTCATAGAGATGCATTGATTCAATTCATCTCTATGAGGAGATGCTGATTGCCAGGGCTGTGAATCATGCTGGCTCTGCCCCTGGTCTGCCTCATTGTCAGTCTAAGCCAATCCTATGGGGAAGCACTGTGATTGGATTAGGCTACCACTTCTGCTGATGTCAGCAGGCAGGTCTAAAGGCAACAGGGACAAAATAAGCAGCTGAAGACTTGAATACAAGTAAGATTTTATATATATATATTTATTTATTTATTTAGGGAGGCATGAGGGGACCAGGGTGGCTAGATTGTAGTTTTAACCCTAAAGGGTCAGGAATACACGTTTGTGTTACTGACCCTATAATGCTCCTTTAACAAAAAAAGGCCTACTGATTGCTCTCACATCAGTTCTATGGAGGATCCTGCAGTCTCTTCTAAACTAAACTAAATCCTCTATGGCTTTTCCCCTGGGCCACCACACATCAAGCGGACAGATCACATTGAGGGGGTTGACCCATTTAGCCATACAATGAAAGGATATATGCAGATTACGAAAATGTGAAAAACAGGAAGGGCAGCAGTCGTTACACTGGGGCCTCTTATAGTACAGGATGTCATAAACTCCAATTACATCCTTTCCTGGTGGTATGTAATGAAGATAAAAGCACACAGTAATTAGAGTGCTCTACCTGTGTACACTTTGTTCTGTGTTGCACTACTGAGCAGTGCAACATGTTAATATGAAGCCAGCAGTCCTGTGCATGACAATATATGTACCGTGGAATTCCTGACAATGAAAACTAGTACTACTAGAAAAACAAAAAGAAAAGAAAAAAAAAAAAAGAACTGCACTAGCTAGACCGAAAGAAAACCAGGTTTATGGGGGTTGGTGATTGATTAGTAAGGCTCTTCAAAGAAATGAGCTTTGGGGAAATGCTGGGGAGGGATGGTCAGTAAATTACATATGTACATATGGTAAAGGTCTTAAAAGGAGAGCAGACCTGATAAGAGTTCATGAGTAGGGTGGAAAACTAGCAAGAGACATTTGACAAGAAGTGCACAGATAAAATGGAGCAGAGTTGTGGAAGGATTGGTAATTTATGGTATGAGATGAGGGGGAGGGGAGGAGAATAGAAAATAAATAAAAAGCACCACAACATTGGTCCTTTTGTCACTGGTGCACCCAAATTAATTTCAGATAAAGTGACACCTAAAAGAAAGCATCACGCAAAAAAAACAAGAGAGCAGTGGTTACAGTGCCCGGAGTGAGCTGCTATCCCCCATTGTAAGAAGTCAAACTGATTGCAATGGTTTGATTTCTTACCTGGGATCCACCAATCACCTGTGCTCGCCTCTAGCATTGCAGGCAGCTCTCTGCCTGAGTTAAGCAGAGCAGGGCTTACCTCTTTAGCTGAGAGCAATCAGCCAAAAAGCTCAGAAATGCCAATATAACTTTAAAAAATATACATTTAAAAAAAATCTTGCAACAGGAAGTTATACCTCTTTGAAAATTCAAATATTTGTAATGCTTACACATACTGAACAAATACTCGCCTGCCCAGACAGGTCTGACTCAAGTATTAAGAAGTTGTGAGCAAGCTGCCTGGCTGAACTACTTCCAGGTACGCACGGAGCTCACAGCATTTGCATCAAATGCATCATTTAATGAGGAAAGGTCTTCTCTAGTCTGGAGTGCCCATTTAATTATAGGCATCTCTATTGCAGTGCAGAAAGCAGAGCTTCTACAGTAAATGTTTCAGACAGTTGACTTGTACTTGGTGTGGATGATTTTCCAGTTTTACCAATCGTGTCCCATCAAAATGACATGACAACATTTAGTTCCTGTTAAAGGAACACTCCACGCACCATAACCACTAAAATGCACTGTAGTGGTTAAGGTAGCAGGAGTGCACTTGAACCCACATTGTAAGGTGTCAAATTGTTTTAGAAAAGTTTGACTTCTTACCTGGGGTTAACGAGGCATAGCTCCCCACTTCCTCTGCAGCTTAGTTAGAGCTCAAAGGAACACTCCAGCACCACCACAGCAAGCATAATTCACTATAAGCAGCTATTGATAAGCTAAGATCGACTTCACGTTAGTGCTGAACTATTAAAAAATGCTTTACTAAATCTACTAAATCTTATTTCAAGGTAAAAAGGGACTGTGAGACTTTTATTGACAGGAAATGTTTATGGTCCCAGAGTATCTCTTTGTAGGGACACTATAAGCACCAAAATCCCCACATCTTAATGAGATATCATAGCAGGCAAAGCAACTGCTGGGCACTGGGTGTGTTCGGTGTCATGCTGTGAGTTATTATTACTGGTATTTAAATAGCACCAGCATATTCCATAGCGCTTTACATTATCATCAAAAGGGGGAGATTTAACAATAAATTAAACAATTACAAAAACTTACAGGAACTATAGGTTGAAGAGGGTCCTACTCAAACGAGCGTACAGTCTGAAAGACCTTAATCTGAAAGCCACTCGAGGTGTGTCTGGTAAAACTGTAAATATTGCAGTATCTCAGAAAAGGCAAAGTTTGACACTGTCTGAGCAAAGGGGTAGCATCAATGCACCAAAACCACTACATTAAAGGAACACTATAGTCACCTAAATTACTTTAGCTAAATAAAGCAGTTTTAGTGTATAGATCATTCCCCTGCAATTTCACTGCTCAATTCACTGTCATTTAGGAGTTAAATCGTTACTGTTAAATTTAATTTTTTAAATATATTTTTTTAAGTTATATTGGCATTTCTGAGCTTTTTGGCTGATTGCTCTCAGCTAAAGAGGTAAGCCCTGCTCTGCTTAACTCAGGCAGAGAGCTGCCAGCAATGCTAGAGGCGAGCACAGGTGATTGGTGGATCCCAGGTAAGAAATCAAACCATTGCAAACAGTTTGACTTCTTACAATGGGGGATAGCAGCTCACTCCGGGCACTGTAACCACTGCTCTAGTGGTTTTGTTGCGTGATGCTTTCTTTTAGGTGTCACTTTAGGTAGAGCACTATAATTACTGTGTGCTTTTATCTTCATTACATACCACCAGGAAAGGATGTAATTGGAGTTTATGACATCCTGTACTATAAGAGGCCCCAGTGTAACGACTGCTGCCCTTCCTGTTTTTCACATTTTCGTAATCTGCATATATCCTTTCATTGTATGGCTAAATGGGTCAACCCCCTCAATGTGATCTGTCCGCTTGATGTGTGGTGGCCCAGGGGAAAAGCCATAGAGGATTTAGTTTAGTTTAGAAGAGACTGCAGGATCCTCCATAGAACTGATGTGAGAGCAATCAGTAGGCCTTTTTTTGTTAAAGGAGCATTATAGGGTCAGTAACACAAACGTGTATTCCTGACCCTTTAGGGTTAAAACTACAATCTAGCCACCCTGGTCCCCTCATGCCTCCCTAAATAAATATATATATATATTTAGAGATATAAAATCTTACTTGTATTCAAGTCTTCAGCTGCTTATTTTGTCCCTGTTGCCTTTAGACCTGCCTGCTGACATCAGCAGAAGTGGTAGCCTAATCCAATCACAGTGCTTCCCCATAGGATTGGCTTAGACTGACAATGAGGCAGATCAGGGGCAGAGCCAGCATGATTCACAGCCCTGGCAATCAGCATCTCCTCATAGAGATGAATTGAATCAATGCATCTCTATGAGGAAAGTTCAGTGTCTGCATGCAGAGGGAGGAGATATTGAATGTTTGGATGCATTTTAGGCAGCCATGACCCAAGAAGGATCTCTAACAGCTATCTGAGGTTATCACTGAAGTTATGACTAGGCTGTAATGTAAACACTGCATATTCACTGTAAAGACAGTGTTTACAGCAAAAAGCCTGAACGTAATGATTCTACTCACCAGAACAAATTCAATAAGCTGTAGTTGTCCTGGTGTATAGTGTCCCTTTAATGGTATGAATTCCATTGACATTTTAATGCAGTCAACAATAGTATTTCATAAATGTCTGTGCTATAACTAGAAGGTGCCCTGAGGTAAATGTGTTTTACTTAGTTCCTCTGCACTCCTCACCCCTGTAAGCCCTTTAGTAGTGTTTTGTTGGTTCGAGGGAGAGGAACTGACTCGATGAGGTCTGTTCCAGTCACCCTACCAAGGGAAACTTTTGCTTCTCAGGATTTTTAATATTATGTTTTCTTTCCAACATATTTAATAAATGTTATATTTGTGAGCTGTGAAAAATGAAATTATGAAAAATCACATGTCTATCCTATAAATGGATGATGACCCAAACTAGCTCCCTGTAATGCTTTTTTTTTTTTTTTCATTGTCATTCAGTTTCATTTCTCTTTTTATTTTTTTATTTTTTGCCTTTACTCATTGTCAGTCTTTTTCATTTCTCTGTTTCTGCGCTGACTGGGTGCAAAGGAAAATGTTTATTTTTCTCTTCTTGCCAGTTCTGGTCCAATGTTTGCCCTGGCTTCACCTTGTTTGATAAAGATTATAATGCCATTTGTTAAACCTTTAATAAACTTATAGTTGATTTTTCAGTGATTCGTCTTGTGGTGTAAATTCCAGAGAAGTGACAGTTCGCTTAACCCCTTAAGGACACACGACATGTCTGACACGTCATGATTCCATTTTATTCCAGAAGTTTGGTCCTTAAGGGGTTAAAGGAACACTATAGTCACCTAAATTACTTTAGCTAAATAGAGCAGTTTTAGTGTATAGATCATTCCCCTGCAATTTCATTGCTCAATTCACTGTCATTTAGGAGTTAAATCACTTTGTTTCTGTTTATGCACCCCTAGCCACACCTCCCCTGGCTGATTGACAGAGCCTGCATGAAAATAAAAAACTGGTTTCACTTTCAAACATATGTAATTTACCTTAAATAATTGTATCTCAATCTCTAAATTGAACTTTAATCACATACAGGAGGTTCTTACGGGGTCTAGCAAGCTATTAACATAGCAGGGGATAAGAAAATCTCAATTTTATAACAAGACACGGAGGCTCATATTGCATATCCCTTTCTTTACTGTTGACAAATAGCAGCAAAGGAAACAAACAGAATGAAAAAAGAATGAACATGTGATAACATAGGCCCCTCCCCCTCAGGTCCCAGTATAACAGGCAGCACTTCCCTTCCATTTCCCTCTTTCTTTGCTGCTCTGACACAAAGATAAGTACATGCCATATTTTCTCCTCATATTTCGCTTATATACTGTTTTGTTCATTGATAATTTTCTCTTATTTACTTGTATTGATTTAGTCTTTTATTTCTAGGTTAGTATTTGTCTCTTTATACACTAGCCTCAGGGCCCAGACCTCCCCTGCTTATGTAGTCTTGTCTCCTGTCTGTTTCTTCTGCTCGAGCGCCTTTCTGCGCACTCCTTCTTGTTTCATAGTTTTACCGCGTATCTCGCGGGTACCGCGAATCCCGCGAGATTCCCGGCGGCCATTTTCTGACATCCTGTCCCTACCTCTTAGTGTGCCACTGGTCTGGGCCCTGGTGAGAGCGTTTTTTCCTTGCTTAGTTTGTTTGGGTGACTAACCCATACGTCCTTTATTTTCCTACCATCATGCCTAAACCCAGACTATCTTCTGGGTCCGCTCACTCTGGGGAGTCGGATACCCCAGTAATTAGAACTGAGGCCCCTGTCACCTCAGATACTTCGCCTTCTATGGCGGATGGGAATACCCACCCCGGTGGACCACAGTTTCTAGCGCTACAGCGCTCAGTAACAGACGCCATTATGGCTGCTATGGGGCCTATGTCCTCCACCCTCTCCCACACCATTTCACAAGCCCTCTTGCCCCGTCCTTCAGACGAGCAACTCTCGGGCACCTTGACACCCCAGGGAGAGGTGTCTAAAGGGGATTTCAAAAAGGCTGCCCGTAAGTCCAAACACTCCTCTGCCTCCAGAAACACCATGACTGGCGTACCTTCGGTCGCCCCAGAAAGCGTGTCCCATCCACGCAAAAGAGCCTTTCCGCGCCAGGCAGAACGGGCGCGGCTATGGAAATGTGCTAGAGCACAGATTGAGAGCGACACCGACTCAGAAATCGGGTCAAATGAGGAGGCTATGATACCGACTCTGATGCGGATTCCGCCGATGGCGCTCTTGACCTCCTTTCCTCTGCTCAGGCAGAGATGCCCGGAGGCGAGACAGGGACCAGGAACCCCACGGCTGCGGGGCCCTCCCTCGTGGATCCTTCGGGGGGTCCCGCTCTTCGACCCGGATGACCTTCACCATCCGAGGTCGGCGGAGTGGCTCCCGGCCGACCACGTTGCCACATACCTGGAAAATTGGGTCAGAAAACCCTTAAGCAAGGCGGCCCGCAACAAATTGAGGGCGGAGTGTCCTAGGCCTCTGGTGCCCAACAAGGTGTGTGACACCCCAGAGGTTGACCCTAAAATGACTCAGTTCCTCACTAAACTGGGCTGGAATCCCCGTAAAGGACTAGAGTCCGCTTTGAAGTCCTGCCAGGACAAGCACCTGGACATATTCGGGCCTTTGGCCAAACTATTTGACTTGGCGGAAGACGCCAGAGCGGAGAACCGCATGGTCGACCCTGAAGACCTTAGAGGTTGGGTCCAGAGAGCAATTTGTATTGCTGGGAGTGTAAATACCTCCCTATCTATCGAAAGGCGTAAAGCCATATTATTCAAAATTGAGCCCAAACTGGCCAACCTCGCCCTTACGGAGGCGGGCAAAGACGCCCAAGGACTCCTCTTCGGAGATTCCTTCATTAAAGATTTAGGGCGTTTTGTGGGAGCATTCACGGCTCTAGACAAGGCCCAGGCCTCCATGAGGCGAGTATTCCAGGGGCGGGTCTCTACCAGGGCCGGCAGACTCAGGAGCCGTCTGTCCGGCCGCAACTATCCCCAATCCCGTGGCACGGGAAGAGGCTCCTTCCAACAATATAACCAGTACCAGGAGACCTCCCGCCCCATGTTTTTTCCATCCCGCGGACGTCAATGGCGATCCAGAGGCCTTCGGGGTAACCCAAGCTCAAGACGACCATACGGTGAGTTGCCTTATACCACACATTTCTTCTCCGGGTTACATAGGGGGCAGACTCCAACATTTTTTCCCAGCCTGGTCACTAATCACTTCAGATCCCTGGGTACTGGCCACTATTCGGGGTTTCAATATAGAACTCACCTGCCGCCCCACACACATTCCCCCTCCTCGACCGATCCGCTTTTCCCTCCAGGATCGCGGTCGGATCGACGAAGAACTTTCAACCCTCCGGTTCAAAGGGGCTATCGAACTAGCACCCCCCAACCCTGCGGGCGTAATAAGCAATATATTCCTAGTGGAAAAGAAAGGCGGCCAATTGAGGCCAGTCATAAATTTGCGCCCTCAATGCCGTAGTCAGGTACCGCCATTTCAAGATGGAGGGTATTCACCTGCTAAGGGATCTCCTCCTCCACGGAGACTGGCTAGCGAAACTAGACCTAAAAGACGCGTACCTGACAGTGCCAATAGCGGAGGCCTCTCGGGACCTCCTACGCTTTTACTGGCGACACGAAACATGGCGATTCACCTGTCTGCCCTTTGGCCTATCCTCAGCCCCGTGGTGCTTCACAAAGCTTCTACGGCCCGTTATGGCCTGGCTACGCAGTCGAGGAGTTCGACTAATCGTCTACCTAGACGATATTCTCCTCATGGCTCAGGAGCGTTCCACCCTCCTCACACATCTCCGACTAGCCATAAACCTCCTGTCACGCTTAGGTTTCATAATCAACTGGGAGAAGTCATGCCTGACCCCCGCCACCCGCTTGGAATTCCTAGGATTCCAAGTGGATTCGGGGGCAGCAACACTGAGCCTCCCGATATCCAAGATTCGATCCATCCGCAAAGAGTTGCGCAGGGCCCTTATCCGACCCCAACTCACCTTACGCCAATTGGCACGCCTCATAGGCCTGCTGGCCTCTTCAATCCAGGCTGTGTTCCCAGGCCCACTCCACTACCGAGCGCTACAGCGCCTAAAGATCGCTCACCTAAGAGCCGGGGCATCCTACGCAGACCTGGTCTCTCTGGACAACGAGACGAAAGACGAGTTGCGATGGTGGATTCTCAACCTGTCTGCATGGAATGGCAAAGCCATCTTCGGCTCAATGCCGGAATTCACGATCGACTCGGATGCGAGTCTACACGGCTGGGGAGCCCACTGCGAGGGAATCTCAACTGGGGGCCGGTGGTCGGAGTCCGAAGCCCGACTACATATCAATGCCCTGGAGCTCCTGGCAGGCTCCTTTGCCATCCGCAGCTTCGCCAAGGACCGTGCCCTATCATGTATTCGGCTCCGCATGGACAATGTTTCGGCGGTGAGATATGTCAACCACCTGGGTGGTACACAGTCGGCGGTCTTGGCCAGGTTGGCGAAAGATTTTTGGGAATTCTGCCTGGAACGGAACCTGATGGTCTACGCGGAGTACTTACCTGGTCTGCACAACGTCCAGGCGGACTGGGGTTCACGTTATCTTTCAGACACCAGCGACTGGAGATTAGCCAGGAAGGTGTTCTCCAATATTTCATCCCTCTGGGGACCATTTACCATAGACCTTTTCGCCTCCCGGCTCAATGCCCATCTCCCACGCTTCTTCAGCTGGAGGCCGGACCCAATGGCGGAGGCAGTGGATGCCTTCCTACAAGATTGGCAGGGAGGCCTCCTCTATGCCTTTCCCCCATTTTCCATGATCCCTTGCTCACTCCTGCAAACCCGCAAACACCGGGCGGAGCTAGTCATGGTCACCCCATTCTGGGAAACGCAGTCTTGGTTTCCCCAAATACTCGGGATGACGTTGGACTACCCTCGACTCCTGCCGGGACACCACGACCTGCTGCAAGACCCGACGGGGCGCTATCATCCCCTCCGGCTAGAGGGCTCTCTCCCACTTCTAGCATGGCGAATCTCCGGGGACCCTGGGAAATCCCAGGAGTTTCGGACGCAACTAGACACTTATTGGCAGCAGCATGGGCTCCCGGCACTAGACGGGCATATGGGTCAGCTTGGCGAGCTTGGGCTAGCTGGTGCATGGCTCGGAACGAGGATCCCGTTTCGGCCCCTGTAACAACGATCCTGCAGTTCCTGACGTCCCTCTTCGAAGCCGGTAAGGCTTACAGGACTATTAACCTTTACCGTTCCGCTATCTCGGCTATTCACCAAGGTTTCGTGGGCCGCCCCGCGGGACAACACCCTCTCGTGTGCCGACTCGTCAAGGGTTCTAGATTTTCAAGGCCGCCCAGGCCCCGCTACTCCACGACCTGGGATGTTTCCGTTGTATTGGCTTTCCTCTCATCCTGGCCCGCTAACGCTGGACTCTCCCTCAAACAGCTGTCCGCCAAATTGGTGTGCCTGCTCTGTCTCATCTCATGCAAGAGAGTCTCGGATGTTAGTGCACTGGACGTCGATGCCAAGTCATACACCCCGGACGGGGTAACTTTTAACATCAGCAGGCGCACTAAGACTTCCATCAAAGCGGTATCCTACCCTAGTTTCCCTGCCTCTCCTTCGCTATGCCCAGTGACCTGCCTTCGTGAATATGAATCTCGCACCGAACCACACCGCTCTACTGCCTCTCATCAGTTGTTCTTATCTTTCCGTCCTCCTTTTCACCCAGTTTCCAGCACTACCTTGTCACGCTGGGTGAAATGGCTGCTAACCCAAGCGGGCATTGACACTACAGTGTTTGGCGCCCATTCAGTACGAGGGGCATCAGCCTCTTCTATGATGTCAGCGGGCGCCCGCCTAGAAGACATTATGAGAACAGCTGATTGGTCTAGGGAATCTACCTTCCGAGAATTCTACTTTCGGCCGGCCCCACACACATTCGCTGTGATAATGGATCAGCTTTAAACTTGCAATATGAGCCTCCGTGTCTTGTTATAAAATTGCATGATTTTGCTATTACATGACGAAAAGTCATGATTTTATTAAAGACACGGAGGCGAGTATTGCCCCACCCTTTTTTGTTCTTCTTACACGATGGTAAGTATGTATCTCCCCACCCAAATTACTCATACCACGATACACCGCATAGTATAGTTTGAGAAGGTAAGTGGGGCCGTCCTCAGACCTTGTTGTTTTCAAATATAATGGAAGTGTTAACATTAATTGTTTTGTGGGACTGTACATACAGGGGTCTTTGTTCTCACTGGTGTAACCTTGTAACTTGTTGCAAGTATCGACTTTAACCTGTTGGCTCCTGTTCTTTATATCTCCACAGCTTAATCCGGCAAGACGTCTAGCAATGGTCCGGTTTATTGGTCTCCTCCCGCTGTCCTCCATCGGTCCTATGGATTCTACGGTCACACTTCCCAGTTTTTGATGTTATGCCTTCTTCGGTTTTATGCTATTACCTTGGGACTTTATTCTCACACTACTCTAGTTATGGACATTGTTCTTTGGTCGCATCTGCAGAAAGAGGGAAATGGAAGGGAAGTGCTGCCTGTTATACTGGGACCTGAGGGGGAGGGGCCTATGTTATCACATGTTCATTCTTTTTTTCATTCTGTTTGTTTCCTTTGCTGCTATTTGTCAACAGTAAAGAAAGGGATATGCAATACTCGCCTCCGTGTCTTTAATAAAATCATGACTTTTCGTCATGTAATAGCAAAATCATGCAATTAAACAGAACTTGCAATAAAGAAAGCCTAAATAGGGCTCTCTTTACAGGAAGTGTTTATGGAAGGCTGTGCAAGTCACGTGCAGGGAGGTGTGACTAGGGTTCATAAACAAAGGGATTTAATTCCTAAATGGCAGAGGATTGAGCAGTGAGGATGCAGGGGCATGTTCTTTACACCAAAACTGCTTCATTAAGCTAAAGTTGTTCAGGTGACTATAGTGTCCCTTTAATATGTAATGGTTTTGGGGGTTAGAGTGTCCCTTTAGCCCCTTAAGGAAACATGACATGTGTGACATGTCATGATTCCCTTTTATTCCAGAAGTTTGGTCCTTAAGGGGTTAAGCAAGAACTGAATCAAAAACCTCACCAAGCCTGTACAATTATGCACATCACTTTTTACATCCAAAATTCTTCACAGTTCTATCTATATTTTGCTTATGTATCCTTTTTTTCTATTTTGTGTTTCAAGCAGATGAAAGTTACCTTTTCCCTGTAGGCTTCTCTTCGTGGTTGTGTACCTGTTACTTATTCTGTGCTTTCACCATGTGTAACTGGATTGATGGCACTTGTATTAAGGTCGAGAAAACAAAATTGCTTAAATCTGTAGCTGCAAAAAATAATTTCTACACAACTCGATAACCAATTAACACTTAGCTACGTGTTGTGCTATAAATTTTTTTTTTTTAATGGAAAAAAAAAAAAAAAAAAAGGTAAGACAGGAAATGTTCATTTACATTGTATGCCTTAACTGTAATTCATTTTAAATGTTAAGTTCATCAAGTTCAACCTTGAAACCAATTTGTTTATGCTGTTGATCTAAACAAAGGCAAAAATCCAAACATTGTCAATTCCTTCTTGACTCCATAACCAGGGAATCAGATTTCTCCTTGGATCAACAACCTGTTCATATACATATTTGCACATAAACACAAATGCTTGTGTGGCATTTCTTGCAGATGAAAGTGTTTTAAGTGTTTTTTTTTTTTCTTAAAAAAAAAAAAAATTAAAAAAAAAAGGTGATCCAATCAATTGCATCCAAAGCCAAGCTTGAAACAAGGAACAGTAGGTAGCATTAAAGAGAGAACCTGGAACACTTAAAAACGAATCAGTGAGTGGGCGGGGCCTAAAAGCCAACAGAGACAGCCACATGGTGCTAGAGTTTCTCAGGGAAATTCACTTATAGTGCCTAACATTGGGCATAACTGCTCTCTTTTTGGCAAATATTTTGCTTACAACCCAGTGGAGTACCATACAACCCAGTGAAGCACCCTGACAATTATATGACACTCTTGCGCCCAATGATGGTGGTTAAGACCTGTGCTCAATCTACCTGAAGCCCACTCGAGGAGCAGGAGGTGGCCGATCCTCAACCTGACTTAGAGTTAGCTTTCCACAGGCCCTGTCCCCCCACCTCTCGGACCAGTAGGGGGATCAGTGGGTGATCTAGAGTATTAGCGGGGTCACCTCAACAAGACATACAGTCTGCCGTGGTATCAGAGTGGTGTTGACGCCTAGCTTTACTATGGCCGCCCTGCCTGGGCATACAGCAAAGGGCCCTTTCTTGCACTCACCTACCCATGTGGACTCACTACTCTTGGCTTTTGATTTCATCTGTGCGAATGTCTGCACAAAGCCTTTGGCTCAGGGACTTGCCTCCACTCCTGAGGGCAAAGTTGCAGCTCCCCGGGTTCAACCTGCTGGCCGACGCCGCCCACACATCTGCTCCCCGCGTGTTTCTAAACAGTTGCTTCGGATGAGAAGGAGCAAGAGGTCGACGTGGCGGAAACCTGTAACACGCTTTGGCCCTCATTCTCACTACACCTCAACCCGATTATGGGCAAACAAGCTCTCTCACTTCCAACTCAGCCTAACTGATCCGGAGGCCTAATACTGCAGGGTCAAGGGCCCATGGAAACAGGCTACGGGTGAAGGACAGAACAACATTCTGAGGAAGACAATACTGAACTGTATGGGAGCTTGGGCCAGGTTGAGGTGCTCCATCGGGAGGCTAAGACTACTTCTGTAGGCATCGACTGGTTCACAGATCCTGCCTGCAGTTTGGCAGTTATTTTAAAAACCGCACTAATACCTGCAATGTATTTTGTGTTTAATTCTGTTACGGTACCCTAATTGAGCATCTTCCATAGTGTAGTTTAAACAGACAGTGGTATATACACCTCTTGCAACGGTCTCCAGTTCTATTCTATAGCATGTTTAACTTTCTCTATGCTTAATCTAAATAGAATTGTGCTCCTGATGTCTTATGTTAGTTACAAAAAAATAGCAGTGTTCTTGACATTTCATGATAGATCTACACCTTATTCTTGTTATTTGCACTCCTGAGAAATGTCTTAGCAAGCTTGTTTGGTATGTTATGCACCACAAAAATAAAGAATGTAAAAATAAAAAGGAATCAGTAATAAAATCAGGCCCATTGGATGGTCAGGTTCTAGGAACACATGAGTTTCAAACTAGAAAAATAACCGGGGAACAGGAAAGCTAGAACACTAGACATAAAAGGTTGCTCCAAGCACCATGACCATTTCAGTGATTTGAAGTTGTCATGGTGCCCGAAGTCTGTAAGTATTGCATTTTGCTGTGAAACACTGCACAAAAAGAGATTAGCCTCTTAGCGGTCAGAAGGGTAGCTCCACCTCCAGCAGCTTCATTGGGGTGTCATAAACCAGCCTGGAACTAGTGTTGGCCAATGACAATTATGTGCAATGAAAATTATAAGCCGATTCTCTCAGCCAATGAATGCCAACTTATGTAGCTACCGGCTTCTGCAGACCAGTTAAGAGGGCAAGTCTTTGCTAAATGGTTTGCTCTATTACCAGGGAACCAGACTAGGGTACTCCTGGCATCATAAGCAGAATAGCGGCTGTACTTGATACGATGCTTGTCGTAACCTCTAAAATAAGACTGCAGGCACCAGCTAAAACCAGATGTTTAGGGCCCCAGGGGACTCCAAAAACAGAACAGACCCCATGGCACATAGGAACTGTCCTAGCTACACACTTCAGAATTGCACATTTTCTTTTTTCAAACTTCAAAAGTGTGCCAGACAATTTATGCATGTGCTGAATAGATGAGTTTAGCTAGCGGTCAAAAACTGCCAACAAGAAGAGATGCTCATAGGTAAAATTATCCCATATAATTAGACAATAACTTGAAAATTGAAAAGAAAATAGAATGAATCGAAAAATAAATAAGAGACAACATAACCAATTCCCTTCAGGGGACAATCACTGAGGGTGCCCTTCCTTATATTTTTAAGGGATCATCTAAGCTGGTGTAGTTAAAATGTGTTTGAAGAGCCTGCTGTGGACGTGAGATGTGTGCCTTTAAGCTCAGAGACCTTGGTTTCTCAAGAGCTGGTGCAGCTGAAATTGGAAGTGCTTATATAGGAGGTTTTAGGTGGCACCTGACATCATCCCCACTGTGCTTCGCCTTTTCGTTCCTTTCATCTTGAGACTTGCACTAACACCATTTGCATTAAACACCCAAGATCACAGCTGCAAATAACGTGTAAAATCTTAATTAGTTTATTAAGCAGCCTGTATGACAGACTTCACATACAGCAAATGAATGCTGCTGCAGTAACAGCCGTTCCCTATATATAAAAAATAATCTGAAACTGGAGCACCAAACAACTATCCAGAAATAATTTTAAGCACAAAGATGCTCATTTTTGTATTTCTTCTTGGAATAAGAAACTAAATCCAAGTTTTTATTGCTAAAAAGTAGCATATCGCAAGCTCAAGGTTAGCAACCCAGACACCTCTTACTAATCTTGATTTAAAGGGCTCTCCGGCTGTATACTTTTGTACCAATGCTCACACTGTTGTCACGCCCATCTTTTAGGCACAAGCTGGGTCAGCATACCCTGCACAGCCTGACAATAGAATTGTGAGGTCTGTGTCTCAATTCCAGATTAAGCATTAGCAGTAACAATACCATTTATAAGGATTCTCTGAATGCAGCTGTCCCTGCACTGCGACACACATTAACAGGTTCAGAGTTTAACCCACTGATAGCTAACCTCTAGTACTTCAGCCATTATGGGCTACATTTACTGTGATGTTTTGCATCCTTGGGACTGGCTACCATGGGAAGCATAGAACACACAGTGGGGGATTTATTTAGAAGTTAACTGTAGATGGGTTAAATCCTTTACCTGCTCAGTTTTTCAGTTGGCTGAGCAACAAGACAATTGGGAAGCAATGGTTAGTCAGCACTGGGCTATGGAGAAGTCATTGCCATTTTGTTGGAGACCAACACATTTTACATCTCCCCACTAAACATTACTGAGATGCTTAATGGGTCAGGGAGTGCAACAAAAAGGCAGAAATATGATTATTTACAAATTACTTTCAAGTGATAACACGGTCATATTCCCTAGACTATCTTTTAAGAATTGAGGCATGGAATGAATTTCAGACCTTCGTTCATTTGCATCTAACAGACTGTGCCAGGACTGCAAATGTAATAATAAAAATGGAAGGTTTTGTAAAAAGTAAAAAGCTATTAAAATGAACCTTTACTATTTAAAGCGAAACTCTAAGTACCATAACCACAAAAGGTGCACTGTAGTGGTTAAGATGCCACAAATGCTTTGGCACCCCTCTATTGTAAGTAATTAAACATTTTTCTAACGATCTGACTTGTTACTTGGGATCAACTGGGCGCCACTACCTACCCCTTCCCTTATTGTTTGAGAGCTGGAAGCTCCTGCTAGGATCATCCATGTTAGCGCTCCTGTGTTAAGCCCTTCAGTGTTCAGCTGATTGCTCTCGGCCAATGAGCTAAACCCAGACCAACTTGGATAAACTCGAACGAGTGACCAACACCCAGTGGAGCCAAGGTAATATGTCAACCATTAGAAAACGGTTTGACTACGTACATGGAGAGGAAAGGGCTCTCCTGGCACCATAATCACTACAGTGTGCTGTCAGTGCTTTGAGTGTTCATTTAAGAGATATTTCCCTTGTAACAAAATTGTCTGTTCCTAAAATTCAATTTTAGTACATAATAAACATTAAATAAATCATGCTCAAACAAAAGTTATCAGAAAGCCAAACAGCCATGAACATTAGACAATGCTTGATTTAATTGTAAGATCCCAATATACACTGAATTCATATATGATTAACAAACAAAATATCACAATGCATTCACGCTAAACAGTAGAGATAATGTGCTTGTACCAAATGTACAATTGAGCCAAAGAAGAAAACCAAAAACAAGCAAAAAAACAAAACAAAAAAACAGTACACAATATCAGTAAACAGATGACTGTACAACAACAACAACCTGTTTTACAGTTGACTGATGAGCATCGAATCAAAAGAAAAAACTTGTAAGATTCACATAATATCAAACAGCTCCAACGTAGGCTCAACATATGCTAAATAACTTTACTTCTTCCATTCTCAGCCTACATAGATCAGCGTCCACAACCCACATGCATGTTTTAATCATGAGGTTAAGCAGTGCTGTGTTCATCTCACAACTCACAGTGGGTTAACATACATGCTGACAAAGATTTTCAACTTCTATTCTCATACTGAACTTAATCAGCACCAAAATGGATTTCGGCATTAACACCCAGTAGCCATAACACTATGAAAAGGTCTGTTGTGGTGGGAAAAATAATGAAAAGTCTATGTGTACATTGCATAATGGCAGATTAAAAAAAGATTTAAAAAAATGATGATGCAATTGTATTCAAACCTAGCTTTCATAATGTACTTACCACCAGCCCTGGAGCGGATCTCAGCCACTGTCGTCTGTACAGTCGACATGTTGCTGAATGAGCTTGCTGATTCTTTCGCACAAGTATTTCCTCATGTAAAACAAATTTGCTGCATCTAGAAAAAACAAACAAAAAAACAAACAAAAACAACACTAAATCAGAAAAGTACAATATAAAAGTTTCAAGCAAACATGCATATAAACACAAGAGTTGTATGGAATTTAAGATTTGTGTTAATCATGGAGGAGGTTTTTTTTACCAGATTGAATTTAAGGCTTATTATGATTATAACACAATAAGAGATATGTACAATGCTCTGCACACATTCAACCGAGGAGAAAATGAAAAATCGTGATGAGAGATAATGATGGAATAGCAACATTGCAAGACGAAAATATGTGCTCGGTATAGCAAAACAAAATAATTACTAAGTACTACAGATAATATGGGAGGAGGTTGCTATGTCTCAGGGTGGAGGGCAGATGCAGATAGAGTGAGGTGAATGAGGTAATCTTGTTGACAGAAAAATGTGCTAAAGTGAAATGTATCTTTGCTAAACAATAAAATGCTATAAAAAGGTTTTGAGTGAAGTTACAAAAGTAAAAAAACAAATCAAAATGATCTGAAAATCAAAAGGGTCTGACATTTTTAATGAAAGTGTTGATGCATGAAAGAGCCCCTGCTATTGATAAATGAGGGTACTCTGATGGAAAAAGGTCAGTGTTAACATCAGCAAAACAGGCACTGCACAGGCAGAATATTACTTCTAGAGGGGTCTAATTACTAGTGAATAGGACATAGCATGAACAGAATATCACAAATGGAGGGGGCACTGCATGGATAGGATCACAGTTTGTGGTAGGAGCATTGCATGGGTAGATTATTACCAATGGAGGGGGCACTGCGTGGGCAAGTTACTTCTTGTGGTGGGGCACTGCATGGGCAGAATGTTACTTGGGGAGGGACACTGCGTGGATAGGTTACCATTTGTGCAGAGGGCATTGCATGGGTAGAATATTAATAGGGGAGGGGGGCACTGTATGGGCAGATTACTACTTGTAGCAGTGGCAGTACATGGGCAGAGTATTACTAGTGGAGGGGGCACTGTATGGGCATAATAGTAATATGGAGGATATTACTAAGGAGAGGGCAGTGTGTGGGCAGAATATTACTAGTGGGGGGGCACTGTATGGGCAGATTACGACTTGTAGCACTGGCAATGCATGGGCAGAATATTATTAGTGGAGGGGGCACTGTATGGGTATATTAGTAATATGGAGGATATTACTAAGGAGGGGGCAGTGTGTGGGAAGAATATTACTAGTGGATGGGGGCATTGTATGGGCATAATAGTAATATGGAGGATATTACTAAGGAGGGGGCAGTGTGTGCGCAGAATATTACCAGTGGAGGGGTACTGTATGGGCATAATAGTAATATGGAGGACATTACTAAGGAGAGGGCAGTGTGTGGGCAGAATATTACTAGTGGAGGGGGCACTGTATGGGCAGATTACGACTTGTAGCACTGGCAATGCATGGGCAGAATATTACTAGTAGAGGGGCACTGTATGGGTATATTAGTAATATGGAGGAGGCACTATATGGGCAGAATATTACTAGTAGAGGGGCACTGTATGGGTATATTAGTAATATGGAGGAGGCACTATATGGGCAGAATATTACTAGTGGAGGGGGCACTGTATGGGTATATTAGTAATATGGAGGAGGCACTATATGGGCAGAATATTACTAGTAGAAGGGGCACTGTATGGGTATATTAGTAATATGGAGGAGGCACTATATGGGCAGAATATTACTAGTAGAAGGGGCACTGTCTGGGTATATTAGTAATATGGAGGAGGCACTATGGGGGCAGAATATTACTAGTGGAGGGGGCACTGTATGGGTATATTAGTAATATGGAGGAGGCACTATATGGGCAGAATATTACTAGTGGAGGGGGCACTGTATGGGTATATTAGTATTATGGAGGACATTACACTGGAGGAGGCACTATATGGGCAGGATATCACAATGAATGGTATTACTATAGGGGGAATCCCATATTACATTGCTATTGTCAATGGACGGAAGTGGTTTATAAATGCTGTAATAATAATAATATTAATAGTGCTGGGAGTAACTGCCACGGTGCCGATGGTTTTATTAAAGGGAGGAGAATGGGAGACAGACACGGTGTGATGGAGCCATGAGGGGGGCGGGTGAGCTCACATGGCCGGTGGCAGACACACAGGTGATGGCTGGCAGTGCTGGGAGTTGTAGTACCGGCTCTCTATATGTAGCTCCGCTCACGGCTCGCAGTCCATCGGCCGGCGGGAGGCAGTGGGTAACCGGCGAGTTCCCTGGGATTTACCCCCCCAACAATGCGCTTCAGCAACCACCACCTCCAGGGAGCTGCCTCCGTCTCACCGCCTGTCCCCAGCCCCACTGACACACCGGCTCACATTGGCCGCCCCCTCCCTTCACGGAGCATACCAACCGGCCGCGGGGGAGCCTGCCGCCTCTACCCGCATTACCTAGCTCACAGCATCCAGCACCGACAAACCGCACTATCACACAAACCGCTGCGGCCAGTAATCCGCGTTCACCGAGTGCAGCAATATCCGTTACCGGAAAGCAAGCGTCAGCTTCAGGGGGTGTGAGTTGGTTGCGGCGAATTTCTCCCAGCTGCAGCTCACACAGTCAGTGACAGGCTGGGTAATTTAGGGCTGCTGCCTGGGGTATCTGCAGGTCCACACTCCCTCCCAGCACAAGGAGGGAGGGTGGGAGGAGGGATAGGGGTGGGGGAGGAAGGAGAAGGGGGAGGGGGTGTCAAAAAGGGGAGGAGGGAAGGAAGGGGGCAGGGGTGTTGAAGAGGGGAGGGGGGAAGGAAGGGGGAGGGGGTGTTGAAGATGGGAGGAGGAGGAGGGAGGGGGAGGGTGGGGGAGGGAGGGGGAGGGTGGGGGAGGGGAGGAGGGAGGGGGAGGGTGGGGGAGGGGAGGAGGGAGGGGGAGGGTGGGGGAGGGGGAGGGGAGGAGGGGGAGGGTGGGGGAGGAGAGGAGGGGAGGGTGGTGGAGGGAGGAAGGAGGGGGAAAAGGGGGGAAGGGGGAGGGGGTGTTGAAGAGGGGAGTAGAAGAGAGAGGGGGGAAGTTGGAGGAGGGGGGGGAGTTGGAGGAAAAGAGGAGGGGAGGGGGGGAAGTTGGAGGAGGGGAGGGGGGGAAGTTGGAGGAGGGGAGGGGGGAAGTTGGAGGAGGGGAGGGGGGGGAAGTTGGAGGAGGGGAGGGGGGGAAGTTGGAGGAGGGGAGGGGGGGAAGTTGGAGGAGGGGAGGGGGGGGAGTTGGAGGAGGGGAGGGGGGGGGAGTTGGAGGAGGGGAGGGGGGGGGAGTTGGAGGAGGGGAGGGGGGGGGGAGTTGGAGGAGGGGAGGGGGGGGAGTTGGAGGAGGGGAGGGGGGGAGTTGGAGGAGGGGAGGGGGGGGAGTTGGAGGAGGGGAGGGGGGGGAGTTGGAGGAGGGGAGTGGGGGGGAGTTGGAGGAGGGGAGGGGAGGGGGGGGAGTTGGAGGAGGGGAGGGGAGGGGGGGGAGTTGGAGGAGGGGAGGGGAGGGGGGGGAGTTGGAGGAGGGGAGGGGGGGAGTTGGAGGAGGGGAGGGGGGGGGAGTTGGAGGAAAAGAGAAGGGGGGAGTTGAAGGAGGAGGAGGAGGGGGGGAAGTTTGAGGAGGGGAGGGTTACGTTATAGTTCTATAACAGATGTATGTGTTGTATGCCTTTTGGCCACCCCCATCTATGTTACATGAATAACTTTAAAACACTGGTTTTAGTTTAAATCAACCTTACTCTGGAGGTCCATTCTCGCCCCCAAACTCCCTCACCTTAAAAAACCTAACTTTTTCTCAAGTTCCCTATCCTCCTCTGCTGATGTCACTCAGGGGCTGTGTCACTATTGGCTGTCTGGCGCCAGTATGCTGTGCATGTTGGCATCAGAAGTCAATATTAGCCAGCGTAGAACTCTAATGCCAGGCTGGCTAATTACGAACCTATAATGCTGCCAGAGTTGGAGTTACACCTTTGTCAGTAGAGGGGTTAATCTCTATATCTGCAGCGCTTCGCTATGACACATGCTAGGCACCATGACCACTTCAAACCACTGTAGTAGTTATGGGGCTTGGAGTAATCCTTTAATGATAAGGCCCATACAATCTATCTACCGTTCAGGCTTTTTTTTTTTTTTTTTTACCACATGTGTAATTATTGATTACTCCCTGTAGATAATAAGCGTATTATAGGAAAGGCCCTTGTTACGAGTTGTCACTGTATGACTGATGGTGTATGTCACTTTATTGTTGTGTATCATTTCCCTGTTTGGAAGATCTCTGGAATACATTGTCAATGTAAATCTAACCAGTATAAACTATAGTGCACAGGTGTCTGAAAAACAGTGAAAGTGAAGGAAATGCCTTTTGCTGTCCCCAGAGTCAGTGAAAATACATGTGAGGCAGCTAGAGTGATATCAGCAGGGGCACAGATGGGGTTTCACTCATGTTAAATTATGCATACACATTGTAGTTAATTGATGTAAAACATCAGTGTAAATAACACTGAGTAATCAACCAATAGAAATCCTTGAAATTCAACTATTCATTGTAATTTATTTACATGTTGTGGGATTGATTGTTATAGTTTTTCACTGATGACATACTGGTTAATACGTTTTGCTTTAATAAATGTTTGACATTTTATCCTATTGCTTTCAGAATATTATTATTATTACTATTATTAGTGGCATTTAGCACTTTAATTATTCCACAGTGCTTGGCCATGTTATAGTTGGGGGAATTTAACAGTAAATAATATACCAAATTTTGACAGAAACAATAGGTTGATCAGGACCTCTCTCGAACAAGCTTACGATACGTTATTGTATTTTTCACGCGTTCTGAATTATTTGCATTATTTTTTTGTGAATAAAAATTAGGAATAAATATTTTGTTAATTTGCTGTTTTCTAAAATTTACAAAAAAAAAAATCTATGAATTGATTGGAAACTGGAATCAAATTCCCTTCAATATAGCTGTAGAATATAATTAGTCAGCAATTCATATTTGTGACATTGTCTGCCCAGGTATAGCCTAATGCAGGGTCAACCCTGTAAGAGTCCCCCTGTCAGATGGGGCCACAATTAGTGACAGATGTGCTATGTGCAGCGCTCCTAAGTGAGAGCTCCACATGGCCTTTAAATACAATGGTTGAGAGATCATGGATAGTTGCAGTGCTTTTTAATGTGTCCCCAGTATCAAGGAGACCCACAGGGTTGAGGTCCCCTTTAGTGCATCCTGCTCAGTTCCTGGTCACAGTTCCAGGTATACAGCATAAGAGAAAAATCTCGCTCCCGTACTGCAATCACACAGTAGAGTGCTCTGTATTGTGTGAGCTGGGAAATCCCTCTGCTGATGTCAGTACTAACATCAATAAAGTGAATCCCTCTGACGTGGGATTAGGGATGGATTAGGGGCAGGATTATGGGTAAAACTATAGGTAGTATTATGGGTTGAGTTTTGGATAGAATTAGGGGTTAAATTAGCGGTAAGATTGGAGGAGAAGGTATACATGTGGGGTGTCATTGTAATAGAGAGCAGTAGCAGAATTTTAAATATAGGGTGTTTACAGTAGTGCACACACCTAGTCTGTGCATTTTCCTAAAATATATTAAATGAAAAGTGTTAAAACACTCTCAGTTAAATAGCCTTGGGGATGTACATTCTATAAATATATGCTCTTGTGTAGCCTTTCTAGATTCCGTGACTACTATAAAAGTTGTAATCTCAGCATGCCAAATTTTGCTAAGTTTTAGCTTTAAAACCGTAATTCACTCTATGCAATAATTGTTAAATAACTTCTAAATGTTTATTGAAATCCTATTGGGTATTTTAACAATCGGGACTAATTAGTGTATCTTTTTGGAGTGCCAAAGGTGGCAAAAAGGTTTTGGTTACAAGCACGACTCATCTCGTCTCAAAATAGTCTTGTTTCGTAAGAGGTTAATTAAGTGTATTTGGCAATTTTCTCTGGCTGTATGCCCATGTCAAGTGTTGTGCACACCTGTGTTTGAATTGTAATACGTTCTCTCTTCACTGTGCTGCGAAATTCTGAATACGTTATTAGCATCATACAGGGTTGGGGAATTTATGCCCCACTATTGTAACCCACACTTCTGCACCTACATACTGGATGATAAGCATTTTTAACACTTCACTGATTGCACATGGATGAAGGATTGTCTCCAAACTACAAAATTAAATTACGGAATTTATCTGAATTTTTAAATTCAGATGCAAATGATAAGCCCATGTATTGCAGACCTAAAAGTGGTTTCCTATAAACCTTCCCACTCAAGCGTAGAAGATGAGAGAAGAAGAAACACTTACCCCACCCTAGTAACCATGGAGGGCCTGATGAATGTCCCACCTATCATAAAAAGTTGGTCATCATTGTAAAAATGGACTAGCCGGATACACCATCTACAGACTTCCTGTCTCCAATATGGCAGGACAGCCTTCATTTCACACTATTGTTATTGTTCCTGGTTTGTTTCCAGCTGTCTTGCTTTTCTGTCCAAGTAAGCTTAGTGCGAGAGCATTCTCAAATGTGTTCTTGCTACACTAAGGGCACTAGAACCATGTGCTGTTATGCCTTTACTGGATCTGGCCAGCATAATTGGCAGTGAACTTAGCGTGTGTTAACCACAGGCTAGCATGACCCTTTTTTGGCAAGCCCTGCTCTATTTCCAAGTGGGTCTGCCCCTCTGACTTTGGTTGTCTCACCGACCTGCCCCTTCTGTCCTGTTTTCAAAAATTCCATTGTTGGGAGGCATCAACTCTCACTCTGTGCCTACAGGATCTAATTGCGAGGTTACTTGTGCAATGAACACGCTCTGGCATGAATACATTACTAGTGGATGTCTCTCCTGTCTTTATAGGGCCCTCATGGCTTTAAAATATAAATATAAAAAATATTAACTACTCACCTCCTACCACTGAATACAGCTACAGCCTTGGTGACTGAGGGACAGACTGACATACAGACAGGCAGGCAGACAGACTGACATACAGACAGACAAACTGACAGACTTAAATACAGACAGACTGACATACATAGATACAGGGGGTCTGTATGTCAGTCAGTCTGCCGCCTGTATGTATGTCAGTCAGTCTGCCTGCCTGCCTGTCTGTATGTCAATCTGTTTGCCTGTAGTGAAGAGGGCAGTGAAGAGGGAGAGCCAGCTGACTCCCATCAGCCCCAGCCACCCTCCTTCAATGAAAAGGTAAGAAACAGGAGGGTGGCTGAAAAAAATAGATGCATATGTGTGTGTTAATGTTAGTCTGTCTGTATGTCAGTCAGTCTGTCTGCCTGTATGTATGTCAGTATGCTAGTCAGTCAGTCAGTGTGTGTGAGTGTGTCTGTATAAATCTGCATTTGGTGGCTCGTTTTAGGAAAACACATGTAGAATCTACCACTAGATTTTGGAGTATAGCTGAATTCAATTTCCCCCTGCTAGCATACCCCCTAATAAAACGGAAGGACCAACCAAACTATAGCTAAGTAAACATGTACTTTCACAAACTCCTAGAATTTTTAAATCATATTTCAGCAAAAATACTTTAAGATATTAATGGCATATATCAATAAATACTCATGTGTCAATGACCGTTTTTGTTGTTTTTGCTGACTGCTGGCTTTGCTATACTTGGTGAATGCAAGTAGTATGCAGCCGCAGTTGTTTTGACAACATAATTACATTGTAATATGTTCTAGTGTTATAGTGCTTAGGATTTTTCTAACTTTTTCATTTGTCTGTAAAATGCAGATAAGTAAAAATCTTGCTGTGTGTCTTCTAACACTCAAATTCTAATGCAATGCTGGATGGAAGGTGTTTTCAAAATAACTGAATTCAGCACCAGTCCCTAATAGAATAAGCACCAGTATACATTTTTGAGTTATTAAATGTAACAATGTAATACTAAAGGCTTAATAGGTGTCAATGGAATTGAGAACTAAGCACTGTGCGTAAGCTTTACATATGTGTACTCCAGGGTTGTGCTGTATACCACTGGTCCTATAACAGGGATTTAATCTTTTCTTTTAATCCACTTTTAGTCTGCTGATCAAAATGCTTTTCTCACTGTCCTGCTGTGTGATAGTTAACTTGTACCAAGCTTAACCTTCTGTTCAGGGTTCGTGCATATAAATAGTAACAGGATTAAATTAGAAATACGGATGTCTAAGGTAAATGTCTCTGACCTTCTGTCTGGATCTGAAGTATAGTTATGCAAAACTAATGTTCTGAGAGTTGTTTCAGACTTTAAATAAGATAGGTCTGGATTTACAAGGCGTCATATCTTAGTCATAAAAGAGTCGATTACTTGCATTTGCATAAACTAACTTGTAGGAACAGGTTATCTCTAATAACATTTGGTCTTAAAACAGGATACAGAATCTACTAACTCATTCCTTGTGAATGGAATAAGAGGGGGTTCATGCTTTACAGGCCAGATGAACCGAGTTAATTGGGAGAAAAGGAAATTAAATTGGCATTTTTTTTTTATAATGATTTAAAGAATATTTGTAAATCACATATGTCTGGCGGACCTGGTATCAGTCCCGGAGGTTGCCCGAACCCATCTTTCATTTTCCCAAACACTTCCCCCTCATTATTGACTTAGAACATTGACCACCCCTGTCTGTTAACCGCAATTAAAGGATTAACTTGAGTGCTTTCTCCCGAACACAGGCAGTGGTACTTGGAACTGATTTTGGCTACACATTCTTGCGAACCCCGGTCAGGATGGTACTGCTGCCTATATACTTTCCCAACCAACTAGACGAACCACTTTCGTGAGATAGGATCTACAGACTGGGGGGAACATTCACTACCTTAGAGCTAGGGGGAGCGTTAGTCGGTGTTCGTGCAGGACAAAACTTCCCCCGTATAGCGATCCCGTTCCACCGAACTAACCTGAGCGTTTTTTAGATGTTGTGTGATCAGATACAGGCTATTCGGGCATATAAGAATTGTGGGGTTCCTGTAATGTTTTATAAAGTTTTTGGGGTGTTTTATAATATTTCATGTATTTTCTGTAACTGAGAGATAATTGAGTTATCTAAATTCCCAGCTAAATTATCACTCAGACCCAGAGACTTAGACCCAGGGCGGGGGGGGGGGGGGGGGGGGGACCCTGTAAACTTGCTTTAAAGACTCCATACCATAGGGCTGTGCATAAAAAGCTGTGTTTGGGCTAATAAAAATCAGATGACTACCAAACTGTGTGCCCTCCAGTTACTGGGGGAATGGGCTATAGTCACTAAAAAGCGCTTCCCTTCCAGCTTCAGAGGATTCCAGCAGAGATATTCAGTCTCGGCATTGCAGCTCTGCTACACATATATTATGCATTAGTTATGGGAAAATTTAAAACAAAAAAATGTAGTTCTATAAATTACGAACATAATACAGTAGAGGAATAAAGAGAAAGAGAGTTGGAGGTAACAGTACTGAATAGTTTTAAAAACCAGGGAATAACATTGGTGGTATGCTGGATAACGAAATATATAGAATAAAACGTAACTTTTAATCAAGTAAATTAAAAAACCCTTCAATATTAGAGCTAAATATATATCAATTGAACATACTGACACACAAACACAAAAATAAAGAAAAATAGATAAAATCAGAATTGTATAAATTGTGCTGTCCAGAAATTATCCTATACCAATAATTCACTCTAGGATCTGCAGTTTAGTACTGACAGGTGAAGACTGGAATACAATTATAGCAGAGGTTCTTGAATGTAACCTAAGTGGACAATAATGAACCACTTGAATGTAACCTAAGTGGACAAAAATGAACCACTGCAAAAAGGGCTGGAATGTTGTAGTTAAATTTATGACCACACCATCTAGATATTATGTGTATGAAACGCCTGTTGTTCCAATGCAAGGAAATACTTTTAGCGAGGAGCCACGTTCAAAGATTTCTGACTCTGATGCCGGTCTGCTAAATTTGTAACCAAATGTGCGGTTTCGGCAAATAACCTAAATTACTAACGGTATATGTTCCCATAGATTGTCCTATAATTGATAACCTTGTTCTCTGTGGAATTATATGTACTAACTTTCGATATAGTTCTCTTGGTGTGGTCTGTCACGGCTATTTCCCAAGGTAACTATGTGATCCGAACTGATAGTTTCAAGACACTAGTATCGAAATTGTTGTAGTTAAGATCACTTCTAAATGCAACAGTAGTTGACTGCTGGGAGTTTACATAACATGCAGCCCGTTCAGATGTACGGTATACTGAAGTCCCAGATTAACGTATGGATAGTGGCAAGCTGCGAAAGCTGTCACACTTTACAAGGAAGGAAGAGCTTATTATTAAAGATATAAATATACACTGCGGGTCTCCCAGTGTGGAGAGAAGAACCGCTCCTGTTTTAACAATATTGCCAGTACTGATGTAGGGTCATTTGTCTCCCATACCGATCATCTTATAGCAGGATGCAGTTTTTTAGTGTAGAGCCTCAAGGTGCTCTATATAGATCGTTATTACCAAAAGTTGAATATTGATAATAGAAGTTAGAATATCTGGTAGACAATTACAAGCTGCAATAACAGGGTAAGGAGAGGGAGAGTATGGATTTGTGTATTTCCGATATAGTAACGCTCACCCTACTGTGCCTTCGAGGGCACCCCTTATAAAAAAGCTGTCCCTAGCTAGTTAATAACATAAAGAGCCTTCCCCCACGTTAATGCTATATAGCAGAGAGGGAGGAAAGACAGCAAGAAGTAAGTGTACAATATATTGTAGCCGGTGTGGATTTAAAGTGCTCAGCAGGTCCCAAGTTTATCAATATAAAGTAACAATGTAGCAGAGCTTGCTGCTCTAAAGTCTAGATAGTTGGTGGTCAAATTGTTAAAGCCCTGAGCGCCCTGACGCGCGTTTCGCTATTAAGCTCATCAGAGGGGAACCGGAGGCATTCTTTTCCCGGTTAATATAGGTGGTGCTGATAGTTGATTGGTGGCAATTTCATTTGAATTTGTCCAATGGGCTGTTGATACAGCCACCTAGATTGATGTCACTGAAAGTGAGAGTTTGACACGGGTTATTAACCCTTTATATCCAAGTACCCTGTTTGTCAATTCAACATATAGGGATTTGTTATTTCACACGACTTTGGTGAAAGGGAGTAAGTTACCCATTCGAAAAGTTAAGTGTTTAAAGTACATATTTCATAAAGGGATGATGTGCTAATTATGTTTAGGCAGTTGTAAATGTTTTCAACTCGATGTAATATATAGTGATGGTCCATAGCTAAAACCAGTTTTTACAATCCTTGGACCTCGCCTAATTTATTATATAAAATCTTAATTTTCTTAGTTAAATACAGTTGATCTAAATTAAAAACGTTTTAAACGAAATTTTAATCCTGAGTATCTTTTTCAGAACCCTTATGTTTTTATTCACAGTTGATGAGTATTTGATAGTGGTGTAAAGTAATATTATTTTCCATTATGGGTGTAAAAGGAGTGTCCTTGTATGATCTTTATATTTTCAATGCTATATTGTTCTATAGGCAGTATGTCAATAAGAATCTTCGGCTCAATAGGATTTTTTAGACATAATTGAGGACCCAGATTATGTTATTAAATATATTGGGACCTTTGTTGCTTTTTTTGTATAATCTATTCAACCATCCATTTTTTGGGGGTAATCTAATATACTTTGTTCTAAATGATCTGCCCATACGTTTATTATAAGTCTGGGCTAAGAGAGACAGGGACACGAGAGAGACGAAAGAAAACCTCTAGCCATGAATGAAGGGAGTAAAATTGAACTCTTCATTCAGACCCCTAGGGGTCAGTGTTCGAAAAGTATGAATCCACCTTGATTCTTGTTTCAGCAGTTTAAGAGTTTAAGTGCCCTTTCTCGAGTTGAGGGAAATTTGTTCAATTGCCTGGAATTTTAAATGTGAGGCATCGCTGTTGTGATTTTTCCTAATATGGTTTGCCACTGGTGTACATATATTGGTGTTTGTGACTGTGTTAACATGCTGCAAAACACGTCTTCTAAACTGTTGATATGTCTTTCCCACATACTGAGTGCCACAACTGCAAGTTATAACGTAAATTACCTTTGTGGACGAGCAGTTGATACATTTTTATAGGGAATTCTTGTGTAGTTTGAGTGCATTCAACAGTTTTAGAAGGTTTCACATAGTCGCAGGCTTTACAGTGGCCGCATTTGTCTAACCATGTTTTTGCTCACATTTAAAATTCCAGGCAATTGAACAAATTTCCCTCAACTCGAGAAAGGGCAACTTTAATCTTAAACTGCTGAAACAAGAATCAAGGTGGGTTCATACTTTTCGAACACTGACCCCTAGGGGTCTGAATGAAGAGTTTATAGCAGCAAATCAGTATTAGATAGGAAGGAGGACAAGAGGTATAGCAGCAAAGCAGTATTAGATAGGAAGGAGGACAAGAGAAATGACTGGATAGTTTAAAAAATATAAATACTTTAATACAATAAGTAAAAAGTGAATAATAAACTATAAAACCAGTCCTGTATAAAAGTCCAAAATTCTTCCTCACTTGACGCGTTTCGCCGAAGCTTTCTCAAAAGTGACAAAATCGTCAAGTGACACGCGAAACGCGTCAAGTGAGGAAGAATTTTGGACTTTTATACAGGACTGGTTTTATAGTTTATTATTCACTTTTTACTTATTGTATTAAAGTATATATATTTTTTAAACTATCCAGTCATTTCTCTTGTCCTCCTTCCTATCTAATACTGCTTTGCTGCTATACCTGGGTCCACTATATCCCGAGGTGGGGATTATTCCACCTAAAATTCTCCAAACTAGAGCAGGTTGTTGCTCTAGTATATGTAAGTAGGATCATCTACTTTTACTACAATATTTTTATTTACATACTATACCATGTGGCGTATTTTACTCTTGTTTTTCATATAACGAATACTCACACCTATAAATTCACCAACGGTCTTGAACCTCAAGAAATCCATAGACGGGGATTATTCCGTCCAGGCTCTTAACACCGAGCTCCTCAAAGTGTGAGTGTGAATATAACACCTTTGTTCTTGTGGAATTATATCGTTCATACATACTGTACCATTATTTGTATTTTTGTTTCTCTTTTTTTAAGTTACTCCGCTGGCCAGTATTTCTACTAAACGTATGTACATTTTCTGATCTTTAGCGCTGTTCACCTTTCTATTTTATCTGTCCATTTATCACAAGGTAGAGGGAACACCTTGTTGGTGAACTGCTGCTCACCCTTGAGAAGAGAGCGCTTATTACTCTTTTGCATTTGATACGTTAATCTGGGACTTCAGTATATTGTACATCTGAACGGGCTGCATGTTATGTAAACTCCCAGCAGTCAACTACTGTTGCATTTAGAAGTGATCTTAACTACAACAATTTCGATACTAGTGTCTTGAAACTATCAGTTCGGATCTGTCACATAGTTACCTTGGGAAATAGCCGTGACAGACCACACCAAGAGAACTATATCGAAAGTTAGTACATATAATTCCACGGAGAACAAGGTTATCAATTATAGAACAATATATGGGAACATATACCGTTAGTAATTTAGATTATTTGCCGAAACCATACATTTGATTACAAATTTAGCAGACTGGCATCAGAGTCAGAAATCTTTGAATGTGGCTCCTCGCTAAAAGTATTTCCTTGCATTTGAACAACAGGCGTTTCATACACATAATATCTAGATGGTGTGGCCATAAATTTAACTACAACATTCCAGACCTTTATGCAGTGGCTCATTTTTGTCCACTTAGGTTACATTCAAGTGGTTCATTATTGTCCACTTAGGTTACATTCAAGAACCTCTGCTATAATTGTATTCCAGTCCTCACCTGTCAGTACTAAACTGCAGATCCTACAGTGAAATATTGGTATAGGATAATTTCTGGACAGTACAATTTATACAATTCTGATTTTATCTATTTTTCTTAATTTTTGTGTTTGTGTGTCAGTATGTTCAATTGATATATATTTAGCTCTAATATTGAAGGGTTTTTTAATTTACTTGATTAAAAGTTACGTTTTATTCTATATATTTCGTTATCCAGCATACCACCAAAGTTATTCCCTGGTTTTTAAAACTATTCAGTACTGTTACCTCCAACTCTCTTTCTCTTTATTCGACTTTATACAGGGGTTATCCCCCACACGGAGGTACCAGTCATTAAAGGCTCCATCTTTTCTCCTTTCTTTCTTTGTCTAATTGAAGCATTGTCATGGAGTAACACTTCCGGGTTCGGCACTCAGCGGTGAGGAGTCGGACCCCGCCCCCCTCTGACACAGCTCTGACGGTATTTAGGGAGACTGGGCCAGAGAGAGGGGGCTTGGTGATTGATTGTGTGAGCTAACGTGTGTGCTGCCTCCGTAAGACCGCGGGCTCCACAGGCTCAGCTACTGGGAGCTACTTCCACCAGACTTACCTCTCCACAAGCTCAGACAAGCCGTTCCAGCCTTTGAGCAAATGCAAGGATTGCTGCATGCCATAAAGGATTACTGGAGAACGGATACTTTGCTACTTTACAAGTGGACCATATCTCTGAACTATTGGAGGACTACCCATATTAACCTTAAGTATATCTTTCAGCTATTTGTCTGCAATATCATTTATTAGTGAACTAATGCTTGCTTACTCAAATCTTCATTGCTACAAGTTACTAATTACATGAAAGACAACTCCCATCATGCTTATTCACTATGAACTGTTTCTTGCTTTGCAATTACATTCAGTGCTACAAGTTACTAATCTCATGAAGGACAACTCCCATCATGCTCATTCACTATGAACTGTTCTTGCTTTGCAATTACATTCAGTGCTTCAAGTTACTAATCTCATGAAGGACAACTCCCATCATGCTTATTCACTATGAACTGTTTCTTGCTTTGCAATTACATTCAGTGCTTCAAGTTACTAATCTCATGAAGGACAACTCCCATCATGCTCATTCACTATGAACTGTTCTTGCTTTGCAATTACATTCAGTGCTTCAAGTTACTAATCTCATGAAGGACAACTCCCATCATGCTTATTCACTATGAACTGTTTCTTGCTTTGCAATTACATTCAGTGCTTCAAGTTACTAATCTCATGAAGGACAACTCCCATCATGCTTATTCACTATGAACTGTTCTTGCTTTGCAATTACATTCAGTGCTTCAAGTTACTAATCTCATGAAGGACAACTCCCATCATGCTTATTCACTATGAACTGTTTCTTGCTTTGCAATTACATTCAGTGCTTCAAGTTACTAATCTCATGAAGGACAACTCCCATCATGCTTATTCACTATGAACTGTTCTTGCTTTGCAAATATTCTTAGCTACTTGATTATTGTTCCTATTGAAGATTATTCTCATGAACTAATTTTACTTAATGCATCTCTGAAGAAATACTTAATAATGAACTCTGTGTTGTTGATTCTTATTGGATTATTGCCTAAATGCAATTCATTTAAGTTTAACACTTATTAAAACTTCGGTTGAATCAAGTTACCAGTGATTCTCTCTTTTCTTAAAGCTACAGTATTGATACTTAAGGATTCTCCATTTCTTCACTATTGTAATTAGGGAGATTACAAGCTGCAGTTGAGTTCCAATCCAAATCACCCCTAGTAGCGTAACAAGCATAATACAGTAGAGGCCATAATCTAGAAGTGGCCTGACCCTTTAATCGCATATATTTTCTATATATACCATCGCTGGATTGCCATCAATTACTCAGTCGAGTATAATCATATTGAAATTTTTGATATACAAAATAAGTTCATTAATTTCCACCTGCTCACATGCAAATTTCAAAGCAGAAAAAAAGCTTTCCCTGACTTGATGATGTGTACAAACAAGGTAAACAAATGATTGCTCGTTGATCAGTTGCATCAATTAAAGGGTCATATTTATCGATAACATACATACACATATTTACAACACCTGTAAAGGAATACTCCATGCACAATAGCCGCTAGACATCTGCAATTAGTTTCGGTCCGAATTTAAATTCAGACAAACTCCGGCATTTCGGACCTTCGGATGCTGCCGAATGTCGGAAGTGTCGAATTGCTTCAGATTTCTGAAAAGTGGCAAAACAGGAGAGGGAGGGAAAATGAAGGGAATGATGACAGAAAACGAATCTTACCCCTAACCTTCTTGGGGTTAGGGGTTGGGGTTAGGCTTTGGGAATTGCCGAATTCCTGAATTTCGGATTGCCGAACTGAATTGCCGAATTGCCGAATTTCGGAAGTACCGAACCGAATTCCCAAATTTCAGAAGTGCCAAACAAAACCACATTTTTTGCCCATGCACAACCCTAATAGCCGCTACAGCTTGCCATCAGTTTTGTCCTTTAAAAAACCCAATATATAATAAATAAGAAACCCTTGAATTATGGTGGAACAAACACATAGCACAAATTCTAGGTTTCACGGTGTTAAGGATAAAAGGATATAAATATATGTATATAAACACAACTTTGCAATATTTCAATTACTCCCACACATAACTGGCAAATTGTAATTGTATAGAAGCTGAACGCAGCATACGTGTAAAAAAATATATACAAATTTAAAAAAAATTAGATATACGGTAAGCGACAAATCTGCAAGAAGTATCACTTATAACATTGTAATTTTTATAGTAGAAGTCACTGTGAGTTATATTCCAAAAGAAATGCAAAGGTAAATTGTACATTTTCTCTACTGCTTCCTCCATCAATCTATTTTCCACTTTTTTTTGGTTCATTCAAGAATCATTAAATATCCATTCTCTGGATTGCTTATTGTATTTCAGAGACCGTGAATACAATGAAATGTATATATTGATTTCCGCTCAGTTCCCCAGAAACCTTCACAAATCATGCATTTTATTAACCAAGTGTTTCTGCACCAGCAAAAGTACGGGCTTCTGTTTTTACTTTTGAACAGTACTGAACACCATCAACCCGATGCAGAGTCTTCTTTGAGTCCTATATATGGGTTTTGCAGTCTTCCGGTTTACTTTTAACCTTAGTGTGGTCCTTTTCTTGTTTTAAATTACCACTACACCTTTCAAAAATGCAGAATAAAGCCAATAGGCTTACCTTTGATACAGTGTCTCCTTGTAGGAGCTGCATTAGTTTGATTAAATTTAATTAAAACATCAGTTGATAATCGTGGTCCAATATTACTCATAGAGGAGGATTGGGGACCTATGGAATGTGGTATGATTATCCAATAACAGACCTTAGCATGCATTTTTTTTTTTATTTAAATGTTTTAGCTATGGCAAAGTGTCACCAATTGCAGCCATAATCACCAGATCTATGCCTGCTAGTGTTGTGCTTACTTAACATTTATGCTTGGGAAATAGATCCGCTGGTTGGCCTCTGTTATTCTCAGAAGCCAGCCTGTGATGTGTTATAGTAAATATCATGAATTTACTTCTAACTATCAAGTAAATTCTAAAGGCATAGCAGAGTAGAGTTTATGAAGAAAAGTACTTTCATGAGAAAAAACAACAATCACAAACCTGACATGAAGGTGATACCTTTAACTGAAAGATCTGGTACACAGCTGGAATTATTTTTGTAGTTTTGCATTGTATTTACCCACTTAGAATTTTGAGTAATATACGTGGGAAGTCAATGTTGTCCTAGTTCAGCACAATTCATTTCATTTTTCATATAGATTCTTAACGCAGTTGAAAAGAGAAAAATAAATCATAAATTACCTTTAATGTAGACGGATACATTTTTTGTTATTTTGATGTTTAGAGAATGACTCTGTGGTGAACCGCTTGTATCCAGAGTGGTATGTTCGTCTGAAGCTCTCCCAAATTCCCACAAGGTTCGTGTGAATATAGGGCTCTCTCTATCGCATACCCAAACATTAGTCAATATTAGATGAAGGGTACAAGGACTGGTTTATTGTGGCCAAGTTGCTTGTTTATATACACAGACCCCCAGCATGGGGTCTCCAGCAAAAACATAGGTAAGCCCGCTCAGGCGTCTCTGTGTCTGGGAGATAAGTGAGTTTATATTAGCTTAAAATAATTATCTCCCGGGCACTTGAGGTACAGTACATAACACATAAAACACCCCAAAATACATACGATATTGATAGGAACCCCCACAAGTCTTATATAGATGTGAGTGCCTAAGTTGTTCAAATAGCGCCCAGAACCCTGTAGAATAGCTGGATCACCACAAGGTAAAGTTTTGATGGACCGCACATGTGGCTGCTGCCCAAAATAGTTCCATAAGAAAAGAAGTAGTGGCCGGTCAATCTTTGGGAGTTCTTATGCGAATACAAGTGAAGGAAGCTCGCAGGAAGCGAATGTTCCCCTCATTCGGGAGTGTTTTTTCCCCGAACAGCGCTCTCCTGGCTTGACGAGACGAGACAGGGGGGATATAATAGAAACATTTAAATACATACAGGGAATCAACACAGTAAAGGAGGAGACTATATTTAAAAGAAGAAAAACTACCACATCAAGAGGACATAGTGTTAAATTAGAGGGGCAAAGGTTTAAAAATATCAGGAAGTATTACTTTACTGAGAGGGTAGTGGATGCCTGGAATAACCTTCCAGCTGAAGTGGTAGAGGTTAACGCAGTGAAGGAGTTCGAGCATGCGTGCAATAGGCAAAAGGCTATCCTAACTATAAGATAAGACCAGGGACTAATGAAAGTATTTAGAAAATTAGATGGGCCGAATGGTTTATATCTGCCGTCACATTCTACGTTTCTATGTGTGCGGGGTTTTCGAAGTAAGGTATCCAACATATAGTTCTACGCACTTGACTACCAAGTACCGCTGCCTGTGTTCGGGAGACAACATGGCCACCCAGAGAGAGCACTTGAGTTAAGTGTTTCTTTTGAAGTTAACGAGCCAGGGTGTGGTCGGTGTTCATTAGTTTGAAAGTACCGAACCAAGTCGAAACAGATTGGGTTCGGTAAAACTGAGAACGTTAAAATAGGGTTATAGAACGTTAAAAAGTTCTTCGCAGACCCCTAAATAGTTATTATTTTCCAGTATAATAGGAAAAATGCAAAGTTTGATAACACATTTAAGTGCCTTGATTTTTTTTCTTTGCGTCGTTGTTGATTCCATTACCTGCTTCAATTTTTTCCTTCAAAACGTTGTTCAGTACTTCAATGATATTCCAGGGATTGATTATTTTTGTTTAAAGGATCACTATAGTGCCAGGAAAACAAGCCACTAGAGGTTGTATTAACCCTGCTATGTAAACATAGCAGTTTCTCTAAAACTGCTATGTTTACATGTGAAGGGTTAAAACCTGAGGGACCTGGCACACAGACCACTTTATTGAGCTGAAGTGGTCTGGGTGACTATAGTGTCCCTTTAACACTCCTGGTGATGATATTATGATGATATTATTATGATGATATTATGTGTCATATCATAGTAGTTATTTTTGTTTTTATATACAAAAATAAAAAAGAGCAGTTGTTTTTCTAGCCATGTTTTCCCTTATAAGTTTTGTATTCTGTTCAGATAATATTTTGTTTATTAGCATGCAGTGCACATTTTTAGTAGAAAATGTTGAGTTGCTATCAGCAGGAGACACCTCTAGTGCATGTCCCATTTTGAAAGTTCTTTGCAATATTGTTTACTGCAGTGGTTTTCAGAATTTCATAAAGTCTATTAGCTCAGTTTTGTTTTCTTGGCTTTGCTTTGGCACTGACAGAACTCTGAACAATCTTAAATACACATTAAAATATTTATCACCATATAAAAACGAAGCCGCCTTCTTGAGTACAAGAATTTTTTTGCAGTTAAACTGCAAAAAAATGCCTTATTTGTAATATCTCTTGAAATGTCACTACTGCCTTGTGCTTGTGTGTATACTTCCATCATATCAAATCACATGTTTTAATGGTAAACAAGAGTCCCCAGCAGCCTATCCTCACTGTCATGCTTGTTCTAATGACGATGCATTAGACTGAGTAGCAATGGGTGGCTGTAATTGACTGAGAGTGTCAGCTGACTGCTTATAATCTACCACAACACCCATTGCTAGTATAAATTGGTGTGGCTAGAAGGAAACTTAGAAACATAGCATGTGACGGCAGATAAGAGCCATTCGGTCCATCTAGTCTGCACAATTTTCTAAATACTTTCATTAGTCTTTTATATCTAGGATAGCCTTGTGCCTATTTCACACATGCTTTAACTCCCTAACTGTGTTAACCTCTACCACTTCAGCTGGAAGGCTATTCCATGCATCCACTACCCTCTCAGTAAAGTAATACTTCCTGATATTATTTTTAAACCTTTGTCCCTCTAATTTAAGACTATGTCCTCTTGTTGTGGTAGTTTTTCTTATTTGAAATAGTATCCAACCGTCACGTCTTTCCTGTTAAGTTTTAACCTGCAGTCCATAAACCAGTTTTGTAGCCCTTCTCTAAACTCTCTCCAAAGTATCAATATCCTTCTGGAGATCTGTTCTCCAGTACTGTGTAATCTTAGTCATATATCCAGTGGGGGCTGGGCTGTGGGTGGCCAGGGACCTCATTTAGTATTAAAGGACCACTAAAGTCACCCGGGCCACTTCATTTTAATACATTATTGCATTACCGTATATAGTTGTAAATCACACGCCTAACACTCTGGGCACCAAAGCAACTTAAATGAAAATTCTGGCCATAAACACAGCTTAAAATGGCCCAGTCGCTTCTGAATATTTCATAAAGATATACTCTTTATAAAATACTCATGCTGACTGCTTTGAAATTTCATTAAAATCCCGAAGCAATCCAAATATACCATAAGACAAACTATGGACTACTTTTTTCTTATATTTCGGGGACTTCATATAATAGAAGGGGGTGAATTGCATTGACAGGCTTGTCCTGGCATGAATGCTCAGATGGAGCGGAGCCCTGAATGTCTTTTTTTTTCTTCTTGCTTTAGACATTGTTGTGATATTATTTATTTTTTAGACCTTTTTCTGGCTGAGAAAGACACAAAGCACAAAGCAGTACCTCCACTGTTAACTCTTTTCAAGTCCCAGCAGCTATCACAAATGATGGCTATGGGATTCAGGAATCATCTCCATTTTACTTATTGTGAGACATGATCTATGGAGGCCATTGCAAATCTTCTATAGACCTCAGTGTTATACTCTCGCTTTGCACAAAGTACAACACTGATGCAGCTTGTGGCAACGGAAGTGCCAGGTTCTGCAGTCGGTCCCCCAATAGAAGATGGTTGTCAGGATTTGACCTTTTTTTAGGGCCAAAACAAGAAAATTGAAGAATAAATACATAAAATGTTAAATTCATTTTCACTATTATTAGTGTAAATGGGAAGGTAAGGACATATTTTAGAGTGGGAGGGAGTTGAGGTGTGAGAAACTCTAGCCACCCTTGGGGTACTGGGATACTAAAGATTGTGCATATACTTATTTTGGCCCAAGATATTAAGCACGTCCTGGGCCCAATAGGGCAGAATTATATTTTTGAAGAGCCCTGGGTATTAGACATATCTTGGGTCTACCCAAGTTCCATATTATGTTTAATAAAGGGCTGGGCATCTTTCGGGCCAATATATTTAAGGACAAAGGAACTGGGCATCTCTGTGCTCTCTTGGGGCCATAAATAATAAAGAGCCGAAGAGACTGGACATAACTATCTGCTTATGGCTTTCATTGTAGTCTATGGGAGCTGCTTACAGTAACTTCGGCTGATAATGCACAGTTACTAATGTAGATTTTGTAGTTTGGAAACAGTCACAAGGTTAGCAACTGCTACTGCTGGTTGAAAATGTTTAGTGACAACAATCAAAACAAATCATGAATTTGGTTTGGACCTACTTGTTGTCCCAACCTGCTTATCTTCAAACTATCCATCTTCCATAGCTGATTTGGGTTTGTTGATTATACAAAGTTATGCTTAGTGATTATCAGCAACTTCCTTCCTGGTATAAGTAGAGGTTGTTGGCTACAAATCAACATCCTCCCTCCCGGCCTTCTACATAGAGGATCATGCATGTAGCACTGAATGATGCTCTCACACTGTGCTAGCCGAGGACTGTTCCCTTACGTGGGACAAAATGGAACAAAATCTGGGCTGTGGAGCAGGACCCCAAAATTGAGACAGTCCTGCCAAAAGTGGGACAGTTGGGAGGCAAGGCTTTAGCTAGCGACTGTGGAGACATCTTCTCATGGATGTCAAATTGAATAAATCAAAAATCATATAACTATGCATAAATGTAATTTCAAAATGGATCTCTTGTTAACCCCTTAAGGACCAAACTTCTGGAATAAAAGGGAATCATGACATGTCACACATGTCATGTGTCCTTAAGGGGTTAAAGCATTAGGCATGTGCATTGGGAAAATTTTTGGTTCGGTTCGGCATTCCGAAATTCGGGACTTCGGCAACTCGACACTTCGGAACTTCGGCAACTTTGGCAACTTCGGCAACTTCGTCACTTCAGCACTTCGGAACTTCGGCACTTCGACACTTCGGAACTTCGTCTACTTCGGCACTTCGACACTACGGAACTTCGGAACTTCGGCATTTTGGAATTTCGGGACTTTGGCACTTCGGTACTTCTCTTGCAGCCGCTTAGTAGATAACTCCCTAATTCCCACGATATTAGGGAGTTATCTACCAAAAGGCTGAAAGACATAAATTGGTCTTTCAGCCAAATTTCCTAATACTAAGTAAAAATTACTTAGTATTAGTAAATTTTGCCCCTACTAGCTATACCGCAAGTAGGGGCATGTCTATTAAACAGTGAGCCTATTGCCCCCCCCCCCGGCCCTCACCCCGGAGTGGCGGGTGGGGACCCTAAAGTAAAATGATGGGGGGGACCTATTGTCCTCCCCCCGGCCCCCACCCCTGAGCGGCAGGTGGGGGCCCTAAATCAGAATAAGGGGGGACCTATTGTCCTCCCCCCTGGCCCCCACCCCTGAGCGGTGGGTGGGGGCCCTAAATTATAATAAGGGGGGGCCTTATTATTTGGCCTGAAAAAAGAAAATTTTAGAAGAACGAAAACATCAATTGGTAAGTTTTTTGCTCATTGTTTACAAAACAAGCCCCTACTCGGTATAGCGAGTAGGGGCATAATTTACTAATACTCAGTAATCTTTACTTTTTTTTATTAGTAAGTTTGGCTGAAAGACCAATTTAGTTCTTTCAGCCTTTTAGTAGATAGCTCCCTAATACTGTGGGAATTAGGGAGTTATCTACTTATTCATTCCTGTCAGTACATTGACTGGCTAAGTAACTTAAATTTTCATATGAATGTATGTTACTTGATTGTTGTAAGTGTTGCAAATGCTTACAGCTGAATCCTGGCTATGTTTGTATACTTTTTATTTAAAATTGTATACATTGTAACATTCTTCATTCTTCCACTGGGTAAGTATATTAGTTCTTAGGCAATACTGTGCTTCGGAACTTCGGCACTTCAGCACTTCGGAACTTCGGCACTTCGACACTTCGGAAATTCGGTAATTTCTGAACTTCAGGACTTCGACAATTCGGCAATTCATCTATTCGGACATTCGGAAGCACCCGAATGTCCGAATTGCCCGGAATTTGTCAAAATTCACATTCGGACCGAAACGAATTGCATACATTTATATAAGCAAGTAATTCAGATATTTGATGATATATGGAAATTGTATACAATGTAACTATTGAAGGGGTCTGCCAAAGAACACAAGTCTGTTTGCATTATGTATATATGGATAACAGAGGAGTATAGCTGATAATCTACAGAAAGAAAAACAGTACAATAGTGTAATACTGTAAATAAACAATAAAACCGCACCAAAATGAATTGAACTCACAAGATGTAGCTAGTAAGATCGCCTTAGGGTGCCTCCCCTTAGATTTTTTGGGGGGAATATCCAGAACTCCCTCTCAGCTGGTTGGTGGTGTCGCCACAATATGGAAATTGTAAAAATATTCTACTTTATTGTATGAGTATAAAAAAAGAAAAAAAAGTATGGTCCTTCGCGTTTCGTCTTGCATAAGACTTCCTCAGAGATCCAATAATAATTTTTTTTTTGTACATATAAAATATCCTAACAAAAGGACAAAATAGCAGCATAACCCTTCCCTCCCCAGTCCTTCCTTATATGTGGCTGTCATCTCTTCCCATTGTTGGTTCAGGTGGCATCTTCCACACTGTCCAGCTGTTTTAGAGGATTCCTCAATTGATTTTTGCAGGTGCTGTACCCGTATGACGCCACTTCCAGTTTTTACTTCCGGGTGACGCATGCGTTTCAACTGGCGGCCATTAAGCGTTGCACCTTCGGTAATGTGTTAGTTAATGCAATGTTAAACACAAATACACACACCAGGCAAGCCGTAAGACTTGCTTTTACCACAGAAATCTCACTAACAGTGCTCTCACTACTTCAAGGGATTCTGGGTAGGCGTATGTAAATGAGCTCCACAAAGAATATATATGTAATATAATTACATATATATTAATATTAAAATACACCTAGAATGACGTTAGTTTTTTATTTTAGATATAATATATATATATATATATAAAATAAAAATAATGAATTAATACATTTTAAAAATGAAAAAAATAAAATAAAAGTAATATGAAAAAAAAGAAACAAAATTATATACCTGTTTAATTTTTTCTAAATGTGTTTTCATATGCATATGCAGTTGCAAGAAAAAGTATGTGAGCCCTTTGGAATGATATGGATTTCTGCACAAATTGGTCATAAAATGTGATCTGATCATTATCTAAGTCACAACAATAGACAATCACAGTCTGCTTAAACTAATAACACACAAATAATGAAATGTTGCAATGATTTTATTGAACACACCATGTACTCATTCACAGTGCAGATGGAAAAAGTATGTGAACCCCTAGACTAATGACATCTCCAAGAGCTAATTGGAGTGAGATGTCAGCCAACTGGAGTCCAATCAATGAGATTAGATTAAAGGTGTTGGTTACAGCTGACCTGCCCTATAAATACCACACACCAGTTCTGGGTTTGCTTTTCACAAGAAGCATTGCCTGATGTGAATGATGCCTCGCACAAAAGAGCTCTCAGAAGACCTACAATTAAGAATTGTTGACTTGCATAAAGCTGGAAAGGGTTATAAAAGTATCTCCAAAAGCCTTGCTGTTCATCAGTCCACGGTAAGACAAATTGTCTATAAATAGAGAAAGTTCAGCACTGCTGCTACTCTCCCTAGGAGTGGCCGTCCTGTAAAGCTGACTGCAAGAGCACAGCGTAGACTGCTCAATGAGGTGAAGAAGAATCCTAGAGTGTCAGCTAAAGACTTACAAAAGTCACTGGCAAATGCTAACATCCCTGTTAGCGAATCTACAATACGTAAAACACTAAACAAGAATGGATTTCATCGGAGGATATCACAGAGGAAGCCACTGCTGTCCAAACAAAACATTGCTGCACGTTTACAGTTTGCACAAGAGCACCTGGATGTTCCACAGCAGTACTGGCAAAATATTCTGTGGACAGATGAAACCAAAGTTGAGTTGTTTGGAAGAAACACACAACACTATGTGTGGTGAAAAAGAGGCACAGCACACCAACATCAAAACCTCATCCCAACTGTGAAGTATGGTGGTTGGGGCATCATGGTTTGTGGCTGCTTTGCTGTGTCAGGGCCTGGACGGATTGCTATCATCGAAGGAAAATTGAATTCCCAAGTTTATCAAGACATTTTGCAGGAGAACTTAAGGCCATCTGTCTACCAGCTGAAGCTCAACAGAAGATGGATGTTGCAACAGGACAATGACCCAAAGTATAGAAGTAAATCAACAACAGAATGGCTTAAACAGAAGAAAATACGCCTTCTGAAGTGGCCCAGTCAGAGTCCTGACCTCAACCCTATTGAGATGCTGTGGCATGACCTCAAGAAAGCGATTCACACCAGACATCCCAAGAATATTGCTGAACTGAAACAGTTCTGTAAAGATGAATGGTCAAGAATTACTCCTGACCGTTGTGCACATCTGATCTGCAACTACAGGAAACGTTTGGTTGAAGTTATTGCTGCCAAAGGAGGTTCAACCAGTTATTAAATCCAAGGGTTCACATACTTTTTCCACCTGCACTGTGAATGTTTACATGGTGTGTTCAATAAAAACATGGCAACATTTCATTCTTTGTGTGTTATTAGTTTAAGCAGACTGTGATTGTCTATTGTTGTGACTTAGATGATGATCAGATCACATTTTATGACCAATTTGTGCAGAAATCCATATCATTCCAAAGGGTTCACATACTTTTTCTTGCAACTGTACATATATATTTAAATCAAAATACATTTAGAATGACGTTATAAGTGCATCTATTTATCTATCTATCTATCTATCTATATACATATAGCTATACATAAAAAAAAGAAAAAAATATATACATGCATAAGACCTGTACATGGTGTGTACTGTTATCCTCGAGAGACTTCGCTGAACACAAATATTAGTGTTTCCAAACATTACAACTTATCACAACAATTATATTGTCAGTGAAAGTGCCGTTTGTGTGTGAAAAAAGCAATAAACTGCACTTTCACAGACAATCTCAGTGTTGTGATATGTTTTGTGGTTTTGAAACACTAATATTTGTGTTCAGCGAAGACTCCCGAGTAAAACAGTACCCCCTATGTACAGGTTTTATGGTGTCTTGGAAATTTACATGGTAAAATATAGGGCTTGCAAACTCTGTTCTCTGGACTTTCTGCCTGTGTTGTAATTAATGAAATTACTTAATCATGTAAAAATATTATATAAATATATATGTAGAATTTAAAAATTTGAAAGCTCAGGCAGTCCCCCTGCTGGCACTGCATGAGCCGGCTAATCCGTCATGTGATCGCAAGGACCCCACGATCTCATGGCCCTGGAGGGCTGGATTGTGCAGAAGGGGACTGCCTGAGGTCCCACACAGCCCCCCAGACCACGACCGCCGGCGTGGAATCGGCAGGGACCCAGTAAGTCCCCTGACGGCAGGTACATTCTATGCCGCCTGCCGGCGTTTAGGACCACCCAAAAAAGGACTGCATAGAATGCCCGCCATCCTTAAGGAGTTAAGGGGTTAAAGGAAATTGCAGTAAAAAGAAGTTATGAAAATAATTAATCTCATCTTTAATAGTATTGAACAGGGGTCCTCAAACTACAGCCCCCCAGATGTTGCTGAACTACAACTCCCATGATTGTCTGGCTATCTATGTAATTCAAAGAATCATGGGAGTTGTAGTTCAGCAACATCTGGAGGGCCACAGTTTGAGGACCCCTGGTATAGAAGATATGAATTCAAAGATATATTACTTAGATTATGTATTTTGATATATTTTTGTTGTAATATTTTATAATACTAAGGAGGAGTATTACCACATAATTGTGTAAATAGATGTGAAACATGTAAACACGTAAAAAACATATGCATATATATATATATCTACAGAACCTGAAACCCTCACATGGATGGATGCAGTGTGGATATTTAATAGCAAAGAACTTATATATATATATAAGTTCACTCACTGACAGACACACACTCTCATATACACTGACAAACAATGACATACACACACTGATTTGACACACTGATAGACAGACATATACTTACTCGGACACTGTCAGGGTACCTGTTGTCTCTACCTCAGAGGAGGTGAGATACTTAGACGTTCATCCTCTCAGAGGGGTTGACTCACTCGTTCCTCGCAGTTCTCTCGGCCGTTTACACGCCGGCCGCGAGGGACCCGCTTCCTTTTATGACGCGGCGCTCAGTAGCCGACGTCATGACGACAATCCGTTCCGACCTGTCAATCAAGTCCCGACCACGAATCAGGACTCGTCGGGGGCGTGATTACCTATCTAGAACCAGGGTATAAAGTAGGGCTTTATGCATTTGCTCATTGCCCTGTCGTGGTTCTAGCTTGTCTAGTCACTCAGTGCTCTTGTTATCTATTTGTCTCTTTGATTTTGGCCCGGCTTGTTTGTTCTACCCTGCTTACCTCTATTACCCTTTGACTCGGCTTATCTCTCGCTTATCTGCTCTCTCGTTCCCTCGACCTCGGCTTGTCTCTAGACCATTCTTTGCTTACTCCTTACGTTAGTCCGGCCATTCTAAGGTCCGGTATACGTACCTACCTCCTGTTTGTACTTTGCGTGTTGGATCCCTGTCCCGATCCTGACATTACGACAGGGCCAATGGATCCTGCAGGTACAAACACTCAGGTTGGTTCTTCCGACTCTAGATTTGAGACCATGGATCATAGAATGGATCAGATGGCTCTAGCGCTGCAGGCTTTATTATCTCGTTCTAATAATCAACCAGAAGAGATGCGTACTACATCCATCTCCCCTGTAAGTTCAGGTCTAGAGGTAGCCACAGTAGGTGCTTCTTCCCGTATTACTCCTCCTGTACGTTATGGTGGCTCTCCGGATAAGTGTCGTGGTTTTTTAAACCAGATAGGTATTCATTTCGAATTACAACCCCGCTCCTACCCTACAGATAGGGCGAAGGTTGGATTCATTATCACACTACTCATTGATAAGGCTCTGAGATGGGCCAATCCATTGTGGGAGAATGATAACCCGTTAGTCTATAATTATAATGCCTTTGTCGCTGCTTTTAGAAGAACTTTTGACCCTCCAGGTAGAAAGGTCAATGCAGCTAGATTATTGTTGCGCCTTAGACAAGATAACCGAACCCTTGTGGATTATGCACTAGAGTTCAGGTCCTTGGCGGCAGAAGTTAAGTGGAATGAACAGGCTTATATAGACGTATTTTTAAACAGACTGTTATCCTCACGGTGGTTGACAGGTTTACTAAGATGGCTCATTTCGTGCCCTTACCTAAACTGCCATCTTCTCCCGAATTGGCTGAGATATTCGCGAGAGAGATTTTTCGTTTACATGGGATACCCTCCGAAATTGTTTCTGATAGAGGTTCCCAATTTGTTTCCCGTTTTTGGAAATCCTTCTGTTCTCAACTGGGCATCAAATTGAATTTCTCTTCTGCCTATCATCCCCAGTCTAACGGAGCTGCTGAACGCACCAACCAAAAGATTGAACAATATTTACGTTGTTTTGTTTCCGAACACCAGGACGATTGGGTCGGTCTGATTCCTTGGGCGGAGTTTGCACACAACAATCTCGTTTGTGATTCTACTCGTTCTAGCCCCTTTTTCATGAATTATGGCTTTCATCCTTCCATTCTTCCCTCGGTTTCTCCTTCCCAAGGGGTACCGTCGGTTGATGTTCATGTTGCCAATTTGAGGAAGTTGTGGGATCAAACTCGACAAATTCTCCTGCATAATTCCGCGTTGTTCAAGAAACACGCTGATAAGCGTAGAAGGGCGGCTCCGGCTTTTGTTCCAGGTGATAGGGTATGGTTGAGTACCAGAAACATTCGCTTGAAGGTTCCTTCTATGAAATTCTCCCCTCGTTACATTGGCCCTTACAGGGTTCTGACTCGAATTAACCCAGTTGCGTATCGTCTGGCCCTTCCATCTGCCTTACGCATTCCTAACTCCTTTCATGTTTCCTTGTTGAAGCCTCTAGTATGTAACAAGTTTTCCTCCGCTGTATCCTCTCCTCGCGCTGTTCAGGTTGAGGGTCAGGAGGAGTATGAGATCAACTCCATCCTCGATTCTCGAATCTCTCGGGGGAGGTTACAATATCTTGTTGGCTGGAAGGGATATGGTCCTGAGGAGAGGACTTGGGTACCTCAGGAGGATGTGCATGCTCCTCACCTCCGCAGGGCTTTTCACTCTCGTTTTCCATCTCGCCCCGGTTCCTTCCGCCCGGTGGGCGTTTCTGAGAGGGGGGGTACTGTCAGGGTACCTGTTGTCTCTACCTCAGAGGAGGTGAGATACTTAGACGTTCATCCTCTCAGAGGGGTTGACTCACTCGTTCCTCGCAGTTCTCTCGGCCGTTTACACGCCGGCCGCGAGGGACCCGCTTCCTTTTATGACGCGGCGCTCAGTAGCCGACGTCATGACGACAATCCGTTCCGACCTGTCAATCAAGTCCCGACCACGAATTAGGACTCGTCGGGGGCGTGATTACCTATCTAGTACCAGGGTATAAAGTAGGGCTTTATGCATTTGCTCATTGCCTTGTCGTGGTTCTAGCTTGTCTAGTCACTCAGTGCTCTTGTTATCTATTTGTCTCTTTGATTTTGACCCGGCTTGTTTGTTCTACCCTGCTTACCTCTATTACCCTTTGACTCGGCTTGTCTCTCGCTTATCTGCTCTCTCGTTCCCTCGACCTCGGCTTGTCTCTAGACCATTCTTTGCTTACTCCTTACGTTAGTCCGGCCATTCTAAGGTCCGGTATACGTACCTACCTCCTGTTTGTACTTTGCGTGTTGGATCCCTGTCCCGATCTTGACAGACACACACTCACTGACAGACGCGCACGCACTGAGTGACAGACACACACACTCACTCAAATTTACTGACACACACACACTCACTCACATTCACTGACACTCACATTCAGTGACACACATTCACTGACACACACTCACTCACATTCACTAACACACACTCACTCACATTCACTGACACACATATTCACTCACATTCACTGACACACACATTCACTGACACTCACATTGGCTGACACACATTCACTCACATTCACTGACACACACACACACACTCGCTCACATTCACTGACACTCACATTCAGTGACACACATTCACTCACATTCACTGACACATTCACTGACACTCACATTTACTGACACACACTCACTCACATTCACTGACACACATATTCACTCACACATACATATTCACTGACACTCACATTCACTGGCACACACTCACATTCACAATTATTTTTTTTTTTTTCACATTTAAATCCACCCAGCCTCTCTACGTTTGGGATAGCTGGGTGGATTTCTCACCTGGGGTCCAGTGGGGCTGCTGGGCAGGGAGGCGGCCGGATGTGCAGTTTTCAGCACTTTCCCCTGTGCTCTCTGCTCAGCTCCCTCGCGCACCGCAGAGTGATGCCAGGAGCCGGAATATGACGTCATATCATTGCGGGTCGTGCAAAGGAGCTGAGCAGAAGGAGCTGTGCAAAGAGCTCAGGGGAAAGTGCTCCCTCGCCACCCACCCAGGAAACCACTGCCCATCTTCCCCAGGTGAGCCCAAAGGTGGCCAGCTGGCCAGCTCTTGGGCTCCCATAAAACGAGGCAAACAAGGTATTTTTGCCGCCCCCTGGAAATTGCCGCCCAAGGCACATGCCTTGTTTGCCTCGTTGTAGATACATCCCTGGCTCTAATACATGTGAGTGCATTACCATCTTCTTTTATTATTTGTTGTACCATATTGGACATACTACGCTATTTGGTTTTCCATCTGTTTTATCTTTTCATAATACCGGATCCCCTTGAGGAAGGACATTAAGGACATTGTTCCTGAACAAGCACTTTAAAGACTATCTGATCATTAAGAAGATCTGTTCAGCTAAGACTTTTATACCTAAATCCCATCCTATTACATTTTATATTATATTTTATTGGTCTATTTTGGCGCAACCTTTATCTTTGTTTGTTTTTATAGAGATTTTATTGCATGCTTTGCAGTGTCTGCAGTATCTGAATCCTCTATCCAAAGTGTGGTTCTCTGTCATGTCAATATGTTTAATTTGTTTTTTAAGATTTTAGTTCCTTTTAAAAATAATGAGAGGTCGTTCTGGTAAAACAGATCCGAGGATATTATCCTCTCAAAGAATAGGCCAATATTTCGATATCGCTCTTTTGATTTTGAAGTGGTCAGTATTATACCTAGTGGTGAAGGCATGTTCAGATTTCTGTGTCTGTTTTTTGTTACTAGAGTATGTTGGTCTGTCTATCATTAATTTGTTTCTATCTATCTCTGCAATTCTTTTAATCTCCTTTTCATTATGATTTCTCTTGTAACCTTTTATCATTAATTTGTTTTTTACAATGGCAGCTTGTTGATAATAGTCATCCAAGGTAGTGCAGTTACATTTAACCCTTGTAAGTTGGCTCTTAGCAATGCTCCAGAGACAGGGATCATGATGGCAACTTTGCCTATGAACATAACTGTTCCCAGCTGTTTTTTTTTTGTTTTAAATAGCATTTAGTGAGTATATCCATGTTTTAATTTGAGAGGGTCACATCTAGAAAATAAATTTTACTACAATGCCATTCAGAAGTGAATTTTAAATTGTATGTGTTAGTGTTCAAAAACTCAACAAAATTAGAAAATGAATGTTCTGATCCTCGCCAAATAATAAGAACGAATAATAATCTGTATACCTCCGCCATAGGACCAGATCACGACCCCAGCAATGCGAAGCCAACACTGTAAGTTCTTCCCATCTTCTCATGTAGATGTTGGCATAGCTGGGGCCGAACCTGGTCCCCATGGTAGTTCCAGTAATCTATAAATAAAACTTGTTGTCAAACATAAAATAATTCTGCTCTAGTATGAAAGGAATAGAAATGAGAATAACATTTCCTAGTGCCTCAGATATGTTTTGATCCCTTTGTATATAGTATTTAACTGCCTTAATGCCCAAGTCATGTTTTATGATGGTATATAATGAAGAGACGTTTTGAGTGCCAATATAAATACAGCTGGGCCACTTTGGATTTTTACCATTCCATGAGTCCGGGCCATATCGTGACGACACCACCAACCAACAGAGAGGGAGTTCTGGATACACACCCCAAACATCTGAGGAGAGGCACCCTACCTACATCTTGTGAGTTCAATCCATATATACACACTCTACTTGTACGGATTAAGGTCGAACATCCTGAGAGGTAGCTGCTATAATATAACAATAACTTAATTCTTTTGTATACTTTATATCTAGAGGTGTTTGCATTATGCATTAAAAAAAAACCAGCAAACTAATGCCAATTGAGAACCGATCAAAAACTGCTAATTATTTTTAAACCTGACTGATGGCTGTAGTGGTTATGGTGCTTACAGTGCCACTTTATCTTCAAACAGTGCAATAATTTGTGTTTTTATTTCTTACAGTACTATGATTGTGCTTTTGTACGAAAGGATCAGAAATTAATTTGAAAAAGCATTTGGCTTTTATGATTGGAAATCTGGGCAAATATAGCTAATAATGAATTTTTTAAAGTCAGAAGTTATAAATATTTTTACAGTACAACCATGAAGTTATAGAATTAACAGTTGGTCAGTCGTCTATTTGAATTGCTTGTTAAGCATTGGCAGGTTGACGAAAATAATTTTCTTAATGGAATTGTTGGCATAAAACTTAGAAATGTATACATGAGCCAAAGTGGTATCATTATTCCTTCATACAGAAGGCTTTGTGCATTAATATCACGCTGACAAATGACTGAAACTATATGCAAAACAGCTATTCTTTCAGCAGCTCTACAAATCTCCAGTGGTTTAGGGGAAATATATTTAAAATCTTTAAAGATTTACAGCTCAATTGGAGGAGTACATACTAACGGATATAATATAAAAGCAATAAACCACCACAGGTATTATTTAGTCGAATTACTGACTGTAAGCCTAGGGAAAAAACAGTTGGAAATACGAGGTCTGGATTCGTCAATAAGAAAAATCTCTCTTGTTGTTTAACCTTTACTCAGACGTATGTTTTTTCTTATTGTGATTTACAACATCTGAATCAAGTAAAATATTGGTTTGGATATAAAGCATTAAAAGAGTAGATTGGAACTGAGTCAAATAATAGAGTAAATTGGAATCGAGTCAAATAACAGAGTGAATTTAAATCTAACAGTGCACATGAACCACTTCATTAACTTGTTTCTTTGCAACTCCATGTTTTTTTTTTTTTTTTAATTCTTTATTTATTACAAGGTATGTAACCACAAGCATGTGAAAGTAATAAAAGATAATACAAAGTGCGGTAATACATTATCATATATATGAACACTTGAAACATTAACACATAATAGCATTGAAAACATTTATGTTAAAGAGAGCAGAAACATTAATCAGTCCATGGTTTTCATAACACGTAAGTGTTCCGTTGCTATAAATGCGTGAAAGTTTATGGAGTTACACCTTGTTGGATTTTATTTTAGTAATACGAGAAAATATCGGACATCCCCTGCACACCTATTAGGCCTATATACATCCCTTGCTTATTAAAGTATCGGGCCTAGGCTCTCGCCCAAAAAGCCTATTAACCCCAGTTCTATATATAAGACTATTTAACTTATGTGATACCTTTGACTTCGTATCACTTGTGAGCGCCGCCCAAGTCAATGGATCGATACATATGTGGTACACTGTCCAGAGCATTCATTGGGCGGCGTCTTCCAGGTAGGGAAAGTAGTGATGACTTATCTTGGTGCACATGGAGATGAACGTAAAGAGGTTAGAGAAGATAGGATGGAGGAACTTAGAAAAAGGAGGGGGAGACTATGGGGAAGGAAGAGGGGAGAAGGATGGGAGGGGTAGGTACAATCTGTAGCAGCACGCAATCACGATAAATAAGTTCCACGAACTAAACTCGATAAAGTAAGGTAGTGGGCCATGGTGGAGATTAGGGTGCCTCAGGCGCAAGCCTCAAGCTAAAACCCACCTAGCGGGGTTTTGCGAGGCTCCAGCAGGAGGCCCGAACGAGAGGGTGATGTGTAGCAAAGGAGATGATATCACAAGTGGGGGCTCCGGGATAGATCCCATCCTCCCCTCCCCTAATCCCCCAATCCGCTATTTATCCACGGGGCCCAAACCCTGTCAAACTTTTTAATGGTGCCCCTGACCCGCGCCGTCAGCTTATCCATAAGGAAAGCATCTTTGATCTTTTGTACGACTACATCGAGTGGGGGGGGGGGTCTCGCTCTGGAGCCACACCTGGGCCAGGGCTCTTCTGGCTGCTAAGTTCACTTTGTGTATTAAGTTTTGTTCCCCTCTGGACCAGTCATCAAGAGGTCTGGCCAGGAGGAACACCCAGGGGTCTAAATTAAGCTCTCTATCGAAGATATCCTTCAAAAGTCCCACCACCCGTTTCCAGAATTTCTGTGCTTCAGGACATTCCCACCACATGTGTATGTAGGATCCCTTCTGACCACAGCCTCTCCAGCATAGATCCGTGGGCAGTTTATGCATTTTATATAACTTCACCGGGGTGGTATACCACCGAAAGATGGTTTTATATGCTTGTTCCTGCATGGAGACACATATAGACGAAGTGGCTGCTGCCTCCCAGATTTCCTGCCAGTCAACACCCTCCAGTTCCTCGCCCAGGTCAGCTTCCCACTGAGATATGTAGGTGAGGTCCCCCCATTCCGTCGTATGTGTACTCAAGTGAGTATACAGGATGGAAATGAGGCTCCTAGGGAACCGTTCTTTGAGGCACATAGATTCAAAGAAGGTTGGCTGCCTCAGTGCACTGGTTTTAATCAAAGGGGCCTGGGCGAAGTCCCTCACCTGGAGGTAGCGGAAAAAGTCGGCGGGGCGCAAGGTAGCCCTGGATTTAAGTTCTTCGAATGAAATAACAGAGCCGCCTTCATATAGGTGGCAGAGACGTTGTACCCCTGTGCCTTCAATACCCCCAAAATCCCTAGCGTTTAGTCCCGGTGGAAATGCTGTGTTTCTCAAAAAGGGAGCTAGGGGGGAAAGCCGGGGTGACAAACCATATTTGGTGGAGGCGTCCCAAATTCTCAAAGAGTTCGCAATGGCCGGGCATTCGATGTGTGTCGATGGTCTATGGTCCCTAGGGACCCACATCAGAAATTGGGGCAAGTCTGGCCCCGTGAGGGACGATTCCAAGTCTACCCACCGCCTCTTCTCTGGAGGGGAATGCCATAAAGCTATTTGTGATAGTTGCGCTGCTTGGTAGTAAAAGTACAAATTAGGGAGGCCCAGGCCTCCTCTCGTCTTAGCCCTATAGAGAACGTTTCGAGAGATCCTGTGTCTTCTGTTTTGCCAAATGAAATTTCCCTATCGCCTGTTGGAGTGCGCCTAGATCAGATTTGGTCACTTTAACTGGGAGGGCCTGGAACAAGAACAAAATCCTGGGGAGAATGTTCATCTTCACCGAGTGAATTCTGCCGATCCAAGAGATCGGTTTATCTAACCATTTCTCCATATCCGTCATTAGGGTGCGGATCAGAGGTGTATAGTTTTGTGTGTATATTCGAGCAGGATCCGCTGTTAACCACACCCCTAAGTATTTGACATGATCCCTCGCTATGCGAATCTGATATGTGGTGTCTATGGAGGCTATGTCAGGTTCAGTCATGCAGATAGGCAATGCGCTAGATTTAGGCATGTTTACCTTGTATCCCGCCAGTCTACTGTAATCAGCTAGGACACCCGCTAGCGCCTTCATTGATGGAAGCGGGTCTGTCAGGGTCAGTAATATGTCGTCGGCGAAACCCGACACAACGTACCGTTGGCCCCCCACCGAGATCCCATGAATGTCCAGGCTGTTTCGTATCTCCTGCAGAAGAGGTTCTAAGGAGAGGATGAACAGCAAAGGAGACAAAGGGCACCCCTGTCTGGTACCGTTCCCCAGGCCAAATGGCGTCACCTTCGCCCCCGATATACGAACCCATGCCTTAACATCTGTATACATTGCCTGCACCGCAGTTATAAATGTGTCTGGCAGGCCAAAGTGTCGAAGGACCTCGAAAAGATAGGGCCATTTAACCCTATCAAAGGCCTTCTCAGCGTCAAGGGACAATAACAATGTTGGGATTTTCCTATTCGTTTGTCTCCAAACGAGGTCAATATTCCGCCGGGTATTTTCAAAAAGTTGCCGGCCAGGTACAAAACCCACTTTATCAGGGTGTATCAACTTTGTCAATAAGGGGTTTAGTCGGTTAGCCAAGACCTTCGCCAGGATCTTGGAGTCGTGGTTGATCAGCGAGATCGGGCGAAAATTGCCCGGGACGAGATCATCCTTGCCCGGTTTCGGTAGTAATACCACATCCGCCAATGACATGTCCCGGTCCGGGACGCCACCCCCCATGAGGTTGTTAAACCACGACTCCAAGTAAGGTACCAGCTCCTCACGGAAAGCCTTGTAATAACTGCCCTCGAAACCGTCCGGACCCGGAGCTTTGTTGCCTTTCAGCATTGAAATTGCAACGTCTATCTCCTCAGCGGTTATATGCGCTCCGAGAGCCGCTGATTCGTTGGCCTGAGCGAGGCGGGACAGAAAGGTATAGGTATCGTCCGCTTCTCGTCGAAGGTCCGAAGCAGTCCCGTTGGAATGGTTGTATAAGTTGGTATAATACTCCGTGAAGACCCTGGCAGTGGTCTGTACAGAATTTACCCGAGGCGTCTTTAATTCTCGTGATATGCGAGTGTCCCTGTCTTGGGCGGAGAGACCTGGCCAACAGAGTATCCATTTTGTTGGATTTCTTGTAAAAGGTCCTTTTGGACCATGTTACGGCCCTGGCGGTTTCATCTATGAGTGTGTCGCGGACCGAGGATCTTAAGTTCCGAACGTCCGCCAGTGTGACTTAGAGAGCCTTATGCTTTTCTTCAGCTTTCCCCAATGCCTCCAGTTGCGAAGACAGCAGTTGTGTTTTACGTTTTTTCTTCATAGTGGCCTCGCGAATCAATATACCCCTAATGACCGCTTTGTGTGCGGCCCACACCGTAGCCGGTCAAACGCCAGCACACGCGTTTCTTGCGAAATATTCGAGCAATTCCTTGCGAACAGTCTCCACTACGACCGGGTCCTGTAGTAAAGAAGTGTTTAATTTCCAAGACCACGGGGAGGCCACACACAACCTATCCAAAGTCAGCGTGACCTCCGCGTGGTCTGACCACGTGATAGAGCCGATCGCAGTGCCCGAAACCCTGGACGCGGAACAGGAGTTAACCAGGAATGAGTCTATCCTAGAGTAAGTTTTGTGAGGTGCTGAGTAAAAGGTATAATCTTGACTGTCAGGGTGATGTGCTCTCCAGATGTCTATGAGGCCTGTGCGGTGTAGAAAGGTGCGAAGCAATTTGACCTTGGGATTCCGTCTCGTAGGCTCCTGTCTGCCGCAGGGCACGGGGTAGCGTTAAGGTCGCCCCCCACGATTACCATGCCGTGAGGCAAACCGTTCACCACCTGGGTCATGTTGTCCCAGAAGTCCACAGAGGGATCGTTAGGGGCGTAAATATTCAAAATATGGATGGTGTGAAAATACAGAGTTCCAGATATTAATATAAAACGCCCACTCGGGTCTGCTGTGACAGTCCCCACTCGAAGCGGGCATCTATGGTGTATAAGCACCGCCACCCCATTCCTCTTGTTTAATGCCCTTGCTTCGTGGGTAGTCCGAAAAGTATGGTCCCTGAGAGTGAACTTCGCTGAGTTCGGTATATGTGTCTCCTGCAGGAGTGCTATATCCGGATTTAAGCGTTTAAGTTCCCTAAACATAAGGCGACGTTTATTTGGTGCATTTAGGCCCTTAACGTTCAGGGATAATAGTTTCAGGGGCATTGATAGTGATCAAGGGAAAGGCTTATCCTACTAGCCATTTTCACCAAATACCGGTGATAGACGGGTGATAAACAGAGTGTTGCCTTAGAGCGTCTGTCCATGCCACCTGTGCCAGGGCCAAGCATCGAGTCACCACAAATTGTACCAACATCCCCTCCCAGTGGGAATACCAGAAAGGAAGGGGGGGAAAGGGGGGGGGGAGGATAAAAAGGGTGAGAGGGAAAGGGAAAAAGAAAAGCAGAAACAGAGATAAAGAACAACATATATAACAAACTCCTGGTCTTATTCGTAGCCAGGGTCAAAAGGGGAATATGTTGAAGCTCCTCCAAAGTCCATAAAAGACTCCAGAGTAGCAAAGACATAGACCAACGAAGAACGGGCACCCACAGGGTGCCTATACGATTAACTTATGTAGGAAAAACGATACAACAATAAACGAAATGTATCACAATCCCGCCAAAACCAGCCCGGTCCTATGGTCCGGCAGAGAAGCCCCCAACCCCGTCCCGCCAGCCCACCTCCGTGAAAGACCCTGTGTTCCCCCCTTCCCCTGTTCCCAGAAGGGATAACCCCCACCGAAATTAATCAGTGGGTGGGGGGGGGGGGAGGAACAGTTAAGAAAATGCATCTCGGAGCGGGATGGATGATGTCAAGGATGAGGGGTGCATGGTGGGGGGGGGTGGGGGAGCAGGTCCCGGAACTGCTAGTGGATCAAAAACAGGGCATAACACGTAGCATACTATAACGAAAAATGATATGAGGTAGTAGGCCTGGGGCGTCTAACAGCCCAAGGTGAAGAAAAAAAAATTCAAGCCCTCCCGCTACCCCCGAGGGAGTACCGCCCCCCGCGTACAGATCCAGGTGGGAACAGATTCGAATGGGCACAGAGCCGAGAACCGAAAATGGAGGATGAGGTGCAAGACATACAACGGGGGGAGGGGGGAGGGAAGTGCCGGCCATAGGGACTGTATTACTGCATTGGTCGGCCAACAAGAGGCCGAGAGATAGGCCCTGATACCCCTTCGCATCCCGGTTCCAACCCCCCAGAGCGCCATAAACATAGTATATACGATAGGGATGTCCCGGTATAATTATCACTCGGTGCATAATGTAAGTGCAAAATCTAAAACAGTCGACCCCCACCCCTTGAATGAGAGTCGAGATACCCCGCGTACAAAACAACAGTTCATTACATAACAAATATTAACCATCAAAAGTAACGAGTACGCCCATTGCCGCCATAAGTTTGTGAGGGTTAATCAGGGAGAGCCGTTCGCCGCAATGCCTTCGATCACCCCCCTTCCCGGGGTCACAAAAGCGCAGGTAGGTTAAGGGCCAAAGCAAAAGGAACGGTATGGGGGTGTGATAATGTACATATGGGAGTGGGGGAAATCCCTAGCCCACCCCAAACATAGTAGCCCCCCCGACAAAAAGAAGAAAAAAAAAACGCTTCGGGGCGACCCTATAAGGGACCCCTGGAACCCGGGTGAAAACAAAAATGGGGAGGATAAGGAATCCTCGCAATCCCCCCTCCCAAACAACAAGGGCCCACCCGGAAAAGCTCACCGCCCTGAGCCGCCGACCGCTCACCCAGTGCCGCGTTAGAGGGGCCGATATCATTCGCCCGCCGCGTACCACTCACGAGGCAGGGTAGGAAGGACCTCCGCCGACGACCTCAGGACTGCGAAACCCTCCGGTATACGAATCCCGAGCTCCGACAGGAAAATCGCCGGATCGCCATCAGCATGCAGAACTTTCGTGCGGCCATCTTTGAAGGCCAGTAGTCGAAAAGGGTGACCCCATGCATATTTAATGGATTCCTGTTGCAATATTTCTGTTACAGGGCGCCATTCACGTCTTTTCCGTAGGGTAGCAGGGGTTAAGTCCTGATATAAGGCGAGGTCAGTCCCTTTATAAGTAATTGGGCCTTCTCTGCCACGTTTTATTAAGGCCTCTTTTGTCTGGAAGGACAGGAACTTAATGATGACGTCTCTCGGTCTCCTATCATCCGCCCTCCTGGCTCGAAGCGCACGGTGAGCCCGCTCGATGTGCCATAGGTGTTCCGGCACGTCGGGGAGAAGCGGTTTAAAGATCTTCGAGACCTCCTCCACTAGGGACCCTTCCCCTTCCTGCTCCGGAAGGCCACGGAGACGGATATTGTTCCGTCGCGACCTGTTACCCAGGTCGTCGATCGCCGCCGCAGCCATCTGTAGTTAGGTTGTCCGGGTGTTTATTTGATCAGCCGACTCGTTATGGGCCTGCACCGTAGACTCCATCCTTTGTTCGAGTGCCGCCGTCCTCGTACCCAGGGCCTGGATCTTGGCTTTCACTTCCGTTGTAGTACGGACGATTTCTGTGGCCAGGTAAGTGCGTACCTCTGACAGCTTGGCCAATATTTGGCTGGCATCCGTGTCCAATGTCCCTGCAGCGACACCACTTCCAGGGCTCGCAGGAGAGCGAGGCGTTCCCATGCCGTCCCGACCGCCATCTTGGGTGGACAGCCTCGCGGCGCGTGTGGCCGCAAACATATCGGGAACCGATGTCACCGATTCCGAGGGTTTTTTCACCTGTTTTCTTTGGGTCCGTTTATCCATCCCGGTCCCCCGTGCTGGTAAGTCAAAATAGTATCGATTTTCAGCTTTTGTTTGCTGTTGGCACTGTGGTTACAGCGGAGCTCTAGCCAGACACGTCCAGCTCGCTCGGCTGCAGACCACGCCCTCCTGCAACTCCATGTTTGCGGGTGGTAAACTTTGTTTTACTTTGCAAAGCAGTGAGTCTTGGTCAATTATAATAGTTTAACCTGAATTCCTCCAGAGGTGAAGAGTTACTATTAGTGACACACAGCTTAACCGTCAGAGTCCCACCTGGAGAGTTTACTTATCCGACATTCTCGCTTCACACTCTCACAACGCCACTTGCAGTCAAGATGGCGGCTGTGACCTGGCTACAGGAAATTTAATCAATGCCCCAAATGTTTATAAGCGCGTTCCATCAATATCGGCGCTTGTCATATTGCAGAGGGAGCGTGGTAATGCGGGCGTGGGATGTAGGCAACTCCCCAGGCTAGCCAATGGTAGTAAAAGCATAAATAAAAGAGGGAGTGATCATAGGTGGTGACCTATTTAAAACTTCCACTGACATCACTTTGTTAAGGTGTTCTGTTTGCTTCAGACATGTGGCGTTTGTTTTCCTTTATGTTCTGCTCTATTGGTATTGATTTGGATTGTCTAATTGTGAATGAACCGTGGCTGCCTGGAATATTGACCTTTGGATTGGCTGACTCTAGTTTCTTAGATTTTCCCTGTGTTGTTCTGCCCAGTTCCTCCCTAAGTCCCTGCAGCACTCTGGGTTCCAGAACATAACTCTAACATTAATTGTAAACCAGAGAGATGCCATAATCAGGGGTACAGAAGAAACATATAGTAAAGTCAATCAAATTCCAAGTCCTGGTCCCTGTCCTTGGTTACTAAAAACTGACATAAAACAAACAAGGTCAATACCATCAATAAATAGGCTAGTCTTTCTAATTACTAAATAATCTCAGTAGAAGGCATAGGAATACAATGCTTTTCTCAGTTAGGTAATAATAATAATAGTAAAAGCTGTTTTAAAGATGTATTTTAAATGGGAAGTAAGGTAAAATATAATGTTGTATAAAGAATATAAAAGCTTCAGTGCAGCATAACCTTTCATGGTACCGAGTCTAAATAATAAAAAATAAAATACTTCCTACAAACTGTTTTGCTCTAACTCCTTGTTTGACAGACATTACACATTTTTTTTAAAGCACTCAATGCTGCGAAGGTTTAATGAATGTATCAAATTGCATATTCATGTTAATATTTAGAGTCGTTTCACAACCCTATAAAGCAAATATTGAATGCTTATTGCTCAAACAACTGTTGCTAAAGGAAGATAAATACATTAGATGTTGTTGCGAAACCGACAATCGAAAGTAGAACTTATGTATCACAAAGCATATGCAATACTCTGCAGAGAGGCTTCTGTCTTTTGCTGCAGAGAAAAGGATGTTGGCCAACAGCCACTTCTTCCACTTATATTAATGTTTCCATGGTAATATTCCTGTTACACAACATGTACCGGTACTTGGTTATTTCACATCATCTCAACCATAACCTTTACTCCTCATTGTTAAATTAAGGGCATTACTCAAAGACTGCTCCCAGACATACAGCGAAGTCTGTAAGGATTCTTCCTTGTAAAATGCTTACAAATAAATAAATCTAGATGTGAGGTATTAGGAGTTTTGCATATTTTGCCTTTCACACCGTTATATTAAAATGTACAGTGATTACTCAGAGGTTTCTTCTGTGCAAATATCTTCTTGTCAAATTTAATCTCTTAATATCCTTAATCTGCTCACATGAGGACTTGACTCAAATTAATATTTTATTAATGCAATAAAGTCAAACATCAAACATTATTATACCGTGCATACTTAGATGTGCAGCATCAAAATATTGACTGAAGGGTGAAACCACTTCATCTAGGAGCAATGTACTAAGACAGGTGTCCGCATTAAAGCGGCACTGTCATGCCGAATCCCGTTTTTTTTTTAACCCCCCTCCCGCCTCCACTACATCCAATTGACCCCCTAGTCACCCCCAAATGCCCCTAAGCCCCCCAGATTACCTATTTTTAAATCTGTATCTTCTGCCCCGATCTTTATTCAGGGCGCCGCCATCTTTGTGTGGGTAAGGGAAGTCCCTGTGGGACACGTCATCTACCCACACTACACAGACTGTGAGATTCCCGCACATGCCCAGTGAAACACCTGGACATGCGAACGGGAATTTCATCTATTCATTCATTCATCAGACAGACGAATGAATGAATAGAAAAAAATCAGACGAACAAACTAACACTGAGTATCAGTGTTCGTTTGTTCGATCAGTTTATTACAAGGAGGGAGCTACCGACGTGCAGCTCCCTCCTTGTAATATGTAAAGACAGAAGCGGTGGGGAGCTGTGCTCCCCACCACTTCATAAGCCCCCCAGGTCCCCCCCTCACTCTATGGGGGTCAATATGACCCCCATAATAGCACAAGGGAGATTAAAATCTCCCCAATGCCCCTACTCGCTATACCGCATGTCCACTAAACATAAATGTAAAAACATAAATGGTAATAAGGGGGGGACCTACTGTCCTCCCCCCTGGCCCCCACCCCTGCGCGGTGGGTGGGGGCCCTAATAAAACAATAAGGGGGGGACCTACTGTCCTCCCCCCCGGCCCCCACCCCTGCGCGGTGGGTGGGGGCCCTAATAAAACAATAAGGGGGGGGACCTACTGTCCTCCCCCCGGCCCCCACTCCTGCGTGGTGGGTGGGGGCCCTAATAAAACAATAAGGGGGGGGGACCTACTGTCCTCCCCCCCCCCCGGCCCCGACCCCTGCGCGGTGGGTGGGGGCCCTAATAAAACAATAAGGGGGGGGCCTACTGTCCTCCCCCCGGCCCCCACCCCTGCGCGGTGGATGCCCTAATAAAATAATAAGGGGGGGGACCTACTGTCCGGCCCCCACCCCTGCGCGGTGGGTGGGGGCCCTAATAAAATAATAAGGGGGGGACACCTACTGTCCTCCCCCCCTGGCCCCCACCCCTGCGCGGTGGGTGGGGGCCCTAATAAAATAATAAGGGGGGGGACCTACTGTCCTCCCCCCTGGCCCCCACCCCTGAGCGCTGGGTGGGGGCCCTAAATAAAGATAGGGGGGGGGGACCTACTGTCCTCCCTCCTGGCCCCCACCCCTGCGCGGTGGGTGGGGGCCCTAAATAAAGATAGGGGGGGACCTACTGTCCTCCCCCCTGGCCCCCACCCCTGGCCTCCACCCCTGCGCGGTGGGTGGGGGCCCTAATAAAATAATAAGGGGGGGGACCTACTGTCCTCCCCCCTGGCCCCCACCCCTGAGCGGTGGGTGGGGGCCCTAAATAAAGATAGGGGGGGACCTACTGTCCTCCCCCTGGCCCCCACCCCTGCGCGGTGGGTGGGGGCCCTAATAAAACAATAAGGGGGGGGACCTACTGTCCTCCCCCCTGGCCCCCTCCCCTGAGCGGTGGGTGGGGGCCCTAAATGAACCCCCCCCATCAAGGTGACTAGGGGTCCCAAGCCCCTAGTCACCCCCCCACCCCAAAACATTCTAACCCCTACCTACCCCCCTCACCCTAAAAATAGTGAGGGGGGAATAAAATAACTAACCTGTAAAAAAAATAATTAAACTTACCATTTGACGTCTTCTTTTTTCTAAATTCTTCTTTCTTCAGCCCCCAAAAAGGCCAAATAAAAATCCATCATACCCGTCGCACTTTAAAAAAAAAAAAAAAAAAAAAACGAGCGCAAAAAAAAAAATTAATCCATGTTCACCCATGGAGGGCACGCCGCGTACTGAGCTCCGCAGGGCGGGTCAAGGCTTATATAGCCTTGCCCCGCCCTGCAATTAGGCTTAGAACACACTGATTGGTTGGTTTAAGCCAATCAGAGTGCTCTGTGTCATTTTACAAGCGTGGGAAAATTCCAAAGAACTTTCCCACGCTTGTAAAATGACACAGAGCACTGTGATTGGATGGCTTGAAATCCATCCTATCACAGTGCTCTGTGTCATTTTACAAGCGTGGGAAAGTTCTTTGGAATTTTCCCACGCTTGTAAAATGACACAGAGCACTGTGATTGGATGGCTTGAAAACCATCCAATCACAGTGATCTGTCATTTTACACAGCGTGGGAAAGTTCTTTTGAATTTTCCCACGCTGTGTAAAATGACACAGAGCACTCTGATTGGCTTAAACCAACCAATCAGTGTGTTCTAAGCCTAATTGCAGGGCGGGGCAAGGCTATATAAGCCTTGACCCGCCCTGCGGAGCTCAGTACGCGGCATGCCCTCCATGGCGCTCGTTTTTTTTTTTTAAAGTGCGACGGGTATGATGGATTTTTATTTGGCTTTTTTGGGGGCTGAAGAAAGAAGAATTTAGAAAAAAGAAGACGTCAAATGGTAAGTTTAATTTTTTTTTTTTACAGGTTAGTTATTTTATTCCCCCCTCACTATTTTTAGGGTGAGGGGGGTAGGTAGGGGATAGAATGTTTTGGGTGGGGGCCAGGGGGGGGAGGACAGTAGGTCCCCCCCCTTATTATTTTATTAGGGCCCCCACCCACAGCGCAGGGGTGGGGGCCAGGGGGGAGGACAGTAGGTCCCCCCCCTTATTATTTTATTAGGGCCCCCACCCACCGCGCAGGGGTGGGGGCCAGGGGGAGGACAGTAGGTCCCCCCCCCTTATTATTTTATTAGGGCCCCCACCCACAGCGCAGGGGTGGGGGCCAGGGGGGAGGACAGTAGGTCCCCCCCCCTTATTATTTTATTAGGGCCCCCACCCACCGCGAAGGGGTGGGGGCCAGGGGGGAGGACAGTAGGTCCCCCCCCTTATTATTTTATTAGGGCCCCCACCCACCGCGAAGGGGTGGGGGTCAGGGGGGGAGGACAGTAGGTCCCCCCCCTTATTATTTTATTAGGGCCCCCACCCACAGCGCAGGGGTGGGGGCCAGGGGGGAGGACAGTAGGTCCCCCCCTTATTATTTTATTAGGGCCCCCACCCACCGCGCAGGGGTGGGGGCCAGGGGGGGAGGACAGTAGGTCCCCCCCCTTATTATTTTATTAGGGCCCCCACCCACCGCGCAGGGGTGGGGGCCAGGGGGGAGGACAGTAGTTCCCCCCCATCTTTAACCCCCGCGCAGGGGGGGGTTATTAGGTTTTTTTTTTTTTTTTTACAGTGAGCAGCCACAGGCTGCTCACTGCTTACTAGACATGCCCCTACTCGCGGTATAGCGAGTAGGGGCATATTATTTACTAATACTAAGTAATCTTTACTTAGTATTAGTACATTTGGCTTCAAGACCAATTCAGGTCTTTCAGCCTTTTAGTAGATAGCTCCCTGATACCGTGGGATTAGGGAGTTATCTACTAAGCGGCTGCAAGATGCAGCCACAGCAATGAATAGGATCGGAGTTTCATTCATTAGAATGAAATTCCGATACGAACAAAGTACCGAATTGCATCCTAACACCAATGGAGAAACTCTTCTCATTCTGTTAGGATGCAATTCGGCAGTTTTGCCGGCGTTCTGTCTAAGTGACAGGACTTTCGGCAATACTGACAGGAAGTATTGTGGGAACTGGGAGGAAAGCTAGGGATCATGGGAAAATTGCTCTGACCAGCGGAAATGAAGCACACTTTGCTCCTCCGCTGGTCAGAGCTGGTCAAGCGGAGGAATCCTCCATAAGGCAAAGAGTCCCTACTTTGTCTTATAATTTTAAAGAAAACTAAAGAAGAATGGAAGAAAAGAATAACAGATCCTGAGAGAGGCGGAGAAGAGGAAGAGATTGAGGAAAGGTAAGTTCGGCATGACAGTGCCGCTTTAAGGCCAGCGACCAAAATGGGAACTGATCGACTGTTGTATAGCAACTGTATAGCAACTTTCCCAAACATGTCTAAAATGGACCAAAAAATCCTTCCACCACTTACTCCAGCAGATAATTATTTTGTTTTGCTTCTCTATTTTGCACCACTCTAAATTTGACAGTCTTCTTAAATGGATATTTCAGTGAAAACTGGCAGAATTATCTAGGAGGAAAACAAGTACTTTTTAGATCAGTTCTCAGACACTTTATTAAATATGATCGAAATAATGATGGGATTTAACCACCAATTTTCAGAAATGTTTGAAAAATATTCCTCGAAATATATGCATCATCTTAGATTAAAGTGGTCCAGAGTTTAGCATACTGCTACAGAGCCACGCAATTGACAAAATGCATATTTTTGTTTACACCAGTGGAAAGGTTGGCATGGGTAGATTCTGAGGAAGCTTTATCCATGTGACCTGAGACACCCCCAATGTACACACCATTCTCATCTCCTTGTCTACCACAACACAAACCACCAAGCTATGGAACTTTCTTATCCATAAATATACACAGTTGCACAATTAGAAGCTAATGCTGCATTCTAATTCCGAACTCTTTTTTAACACACAACATCCTTATTGCTTTCAACCAGTCTACCTTTCTTACTACTTTAAGTCACACATGAATAATACAATATTACAGCATTTTGTGATGTGCTTACTTTCTCCTCTGGGCCCACTGTAGTTCTTGTATATGACAACCTGGGAAGCGGAAATAAAACCTAGCATTTACTAGAGAGTATGAGGGTTGCTCCTTTTGCATTACTATGAGGTCTGAAACACAGGACCTTCTCATTTACAAACCCTAAACAGAGTGATGTGATAGTGTAAGAACTATGAAAGCTTATCCCATGGTCATCCCAACAAACAAAGTTTGTTTGAGGAATGTTTATAAGTATAAACTTATAGCCTGACATCTGACATATTTCCTCAATAGCAAATAAAGAGTAGGTGTGAACAATATATAAAAAAATAAAAGCAATACCACCTAGATATCAACTTATCCAGGGTCTCATTGACCTGCATTAGGAAGTTTGTGATTGGACAGCCACAGAAAGTTTGGGTGGGGTAAGAAGGGGAGGGTTTGCAAAGGCAGCAAACAAGAGATCTCATTAAATGCATTCATGTTTTAATTTGGAATCTATCTACCATACATTGATGTTTTGTTTTTTTTGGCAGTGACGTTTCCCTTTAAGTGACCTTTTTATTAGTGATTTTGCAATTTCACAGTAAAATGTATATCATAAAGGCATTGTCACAGAAAGTATAGCAATGTTAGTGGAGCAATATTTTACTTGTGATTAGTGATGTTGCGAACATGAAATTTTCCGTTCGCGCACGGCGAACGCGAACTTCCGCAAATGTTCGCGAATGGGCGAACCGGGCAAACCGCCATAGACTTCAATAGTCAGGCGAATTTTAAAACCCGCAGGGACTCTTTCTGGCCACAATAGTGATGGGAAAGTTGTTTCAAGGGGACTAACACTTGGACTGTGGCATGCCGGAGGGGGATCCATGGCAAAACTCCCATGGAAAATTACATAGTTGATGCAGAGTCTGGTTTTAATCCATAAAGGGCATAAATCACCTAACATTCCTAAATTGTTTGGAATAACGTGCTTTAAAACATCAGGTATGATGTTGTATCGATCAGGTAGTGTAAGGGTTACGCCCGCTTCACAGTGACAGAACAAACTCCCCGTTTAACGCACCGCAGACAACTGCAAACAGTCCATTTGCACAACCCCAAACTCCCCATTTGCACAAGGTTGGATACCAAGCTAGCCATGTCCCGTTCCTTGTCCTCACTGATGTCATTGAAGGTCTCTTCCTCCACCCAGCCATGTATAACACCAAGGGTCCCCGAAAGGTGACAACAAGCCCCCTGTATTTTTTTTTAAATGTACACTACTGTTACACCAGATAATGTATAATAAACACAGGTTACTGGCTATGGGGGGCTAATGTATAATAAACACAGGTTACTGGCTATGGGAGGGATAATGTATAATAAACACAGGTTACTGGCTATGGGAGGATAATGTATAATAAACACAGGTTACTGGCTATGGGAGGGATAATGTATGATAAACACAGGTTACTGGCTATGGGGGGACAATGTATAATAAACACAGGTTACTGGCTATGGGGGGATAATGTATAATAAACACAGGTTACTGGCTATGGGAGGGATAATGTATTATAAACACAGGTTACTGGCTATGGGAGGATAATGTATAATAAACACAGGTTACTGGCTATGGGGGGATAATGTATAATAAGCACAGGTTACTGGCTATGGGAGGATAATGTATAATAAACACAGGCTACTGGCTATGGGAGGGATAATGTATAATAAACACAGGTTACTGGCTATGGGAGGGATAATGTATAATAAACACAGGTTACTGGCTATGGGGGGGATAATGTATAATAAACACAGGTTACTGGCTATGGGAGGGATAATGTATAATAAACACAGGTTACTGGCTATGGGAGGGATAATGTATAATAAACACAGGCTATGGGAGGATAATGTATAATAAACACAGGTTACTGGCTACGGGGGGGATAATGTATAATAAGCACAGGTTACTGGCTATGGGAGGATAATGTATAATAAACACAGGTTACTGCTATGGGAGGGATGATGTATAATAAACACAGGTTACTTGCTATGGGGGATAATGTATAATAAACACAGGTTACTGGCTATGGAGGATAATGTATAATAAACACAAACACAAAAATAAATATATAATGCAGCTTCAGAATTAATCTAAATTGTATGCTGTCTAGGATGTGTTAGGGTCTGGGAGGGAGGGTCTGCTGCTGATTGGCTGGAATATGTCTGCTGACTGTGAGGTACAGGGTCAAAGTTTACTCAATGATGACGAACAGGAGGCGGACCGAACATCGCCTATGTTCGCCATCCGTGGCGAACGCGAACCGTTCGGGACATCACTACTTGTGATAAGAATCTTACAGGTATTTTAAAAGGCTGCTCTTATTTGAGAAAGCTGGCTGGATAGTGTTTTTCTTGTTTTTTCCCCCCTCATTATTGTATGACTTGTAAACAAAGATATTAATCAAAACACCTGCCTGCCAGAATCTACATTTTGGTAAATGCATATTTGTCGAAAGCTCTATCCATCTGTTACAGAAGATTACATTCCAGTATAAAAATAAAACTGAAGTGACATGATGTGCAAAGCACATTTATTAATATTTGACATATATTGATTGAAGTCAAAATAATGGTACAGATTTTTTTTGTTAAATACACAATGTAGCTGTTACCATCTGTTATATTACCTTACGTATACAAAAAGAGAAGTCCTGCGCTTAAGCAGCAAGGACTACAACACACATCAGCCCCAATATATAGTAAAAACCAAAGAAAAGAAAATGTTACTTGCGCTTTCTCCTTAATCCCTATGTATATTTAGACAAATGGAGGTCATTTAGTTGCTCCAATGGCCATTGGAGGGATGCCCGCCTGCCAACGTCAAGGCAGACCCCCCTAAGCGGGTCCTAACACTGACCCTTCAGCCTGCTTCCTTGAGCTTCTGGCAAAGATATCTCTAATGAGACAGAAAGGGGTATTTTTTATATACACCCCTTTACTTATTAACCCTTAATAGGGAACACATGGGATGGGTAGCAGCATTGTAACCAGGCTGTGTGATACAAAGTAAATACAAATACAAAAAGAGAAGTCCTGCGCTTAAGCAGCAAGGACTACAACACACATCAGCCCCAATATATAGTAAAAACCAAAGAAAAGAAAATGTTACTTGCGCTTTCTCCTTAATCCCGATGTATATTTAGACAAATGGAGGTCATTTAGTTGCTCCAATGGCCATTGGAGGGATGCCCGCCTGCCAACGTCAAGGCAGACCCCCCTAAGCGGGTCCTAACACTGACCCTTCAGCCTGCTTCCTTGAGCTTCTGGCAAAGATATCTCTAATGAGACAGAAAGGGGTATTTTTTATATACACCCCTTTACTTATTAACCCTTAATAGGGAACACATGGGATGGGTAGCAGCATTGTAACCAGGCTGTGTGATACAAAGTAAATACAAATACAAAAAGAGAAGTCCTGCGCTTAAGCAGCAAGGACTACAACACACATCAGCCCCAATATATAGTAAAAACCAAAGAAAAGAAAATGTTACTTGCGCTTTCTCCTTAATCCCGATGTATATTTAGACAAATGGAGGTCATTTAGTTGCTCCAATGGCCATTGGAGAGATGCCCGCCTGCCAACGTCAAGGCAGACCCCCCTAAGCGGGTCCTAACACTGACCCTTCAGCCTGCTTCCTTGAGCTTCTGGCAAAGATATCTCTAATGAGACAGAAAGGGGTATTTTTTATATACACCCCTTTACTTATTAACCCTTAATAGGGAACACATGGGATGGGTAGCAGCATTGTAACCAGGCTGTGTGATACAAAGTAAATACAAATACAAAAAGAGAAGTCCTGCGCTTAAGCAGCAAGGACTACAACACACATCAGCCCCAATATATAGTAAAAACCAAAGAAAAGAAAATGTTACTTGCGCTTTCTCCTTAATCCCTATGTATATTTAGACAAATGGAGGTCATTTAGTTGCTCCAATGGCCATTGGAGGGATGCCCGCCTGCCAACGTCAAGGCAGACCCCCCTAAGCGGGTCCTAACACTGACCCTTCAGCCTGCTTCCTTGAGCTTCTGGCAAAGATATCTCTAATGAGACAGAAAGGGGTATTTTTTATATACACCCCTTTACTTATTAACCCTTAATAGGGAACACATGGGATGGGTAGCAGCATTGTAACCAGGCTGTGTGATACAAAGTAAATACAAATACAAAAAGAGAAGTCCTGCGCTTAAGCAGCAAGGACTACAACACACATCAGCCCCAATATATAGTAAAAACCAAAGAAAAGAAAATGTTACTTGCGCTTTCTCCTTAATCCCTATGTATATTTAGACAAATGGAGGTCATTTAGTTGCTCCAATGGCCATTGGAGGGATGCCCGCCTGCCAACGTCAAGGCAGACCCCCCTAAGCGGGTCCTAACACTGACCCTTCAGCCTGCTTCCTTGAGCTTCTGGCAAAGATATCTCTAATGAGACAGAAAGGGGTATTTTTTATATACACCCCTTTACTTATTAACCCTTAATAGGGAACACATGGGATGGGTAGCAGCATTGTAACCAGGCTGTGTGATACAAAGTAAATACAAATACAAAAAGAGAAGTCCTGCGCTTAAGCAGCAAGGACTACAACACACATCAGCCCCAATATATAGTAAAAACCAAAGAAAAGAAAATGTTACTTGCGCTTTCTCCTTAATCCCTATGTATATTTAGACAAATGGAGGTCATTTAGTTGCTCCAATGGCCATTGGAGGGATGCCCGCCTGCCAACGTCAAGGCAGACCCCCCTAAGCGGGTCCTAACACTGACCCTTCAGCCTGCTTCCTTGAGCTTCTGGCAAAGATATCTCTAATGATTACCTTACGTGATTGAAGGACAAGCTGCACTCTAATGAAGAAAACTATCCACAGACGTTGCTAGGGGCTTAAGCTCTTGATGTGGGTTTCTTCAGCCCCAGATTTCTTCAGGTGGAACAATGCTAGTGCTTTTAGCATTTTTATACTAGCAGGCAACTAATTAGAGCTCCATAGCATCAGCACATTCTATCCACCACTCTACTAGAGTAATAGGGAGATAGGGAAAAATAGAAAAGGGAGTCTGGGGAGAAACTCACAATGGAATTTAGAAAGACAAGAAGAGAGACAGGAGAGGGGCTTTATAAGGGGTATGGAGAGAGAGACAAAAAAGGGTGTTAGATGGGAGCGTGACCAAAGGTATTGAAGAGAGATAGGGAAATAAAATAGCAGGATAGGTGTTGAAGCCAGGGCCAGACTGGGAAAATTTGTCCAGGGCAATTTTTAATCACAGTGGCCCACTGAGAATGAGGCAGGGACAGATGGGTGTGTTTTGTCATCAGCAATGGCAAGCACACCCTCTGTCAAAGTGAGCATGTTGGTTCAATGCTCTTTCAGGGCAGACCATGTGCATAGCTCTGCTAAAGAGCTCTAGCATGAAAAAAAGGCCCTGAATTTGTTCTGCGATGCACAAGCATTTTTATTAACATGCTTACGCTGTGTTTGCTTGTAACTTGTCTTTGGTGTCTCGTAAGTGGGATACCAGGAGACAAAAGGCCCAGGAAAGAGTATTGTGCATGTGTTTGGAGCCTTCTTGTGGGAATGCGTCTGTGTAGAGTGAGCTGATTGTGGTGTGATGTTGTGTAAATAGGTTGGTTTCAGTTGTGTTGTGTTTGTGTGCTGTAAAGAGCAAGATAATGTGTATAAGGAGCATAGTGTGTATAGAGGTTGTAGAGTGTGTTTGTTTAGGGAATGTAGTATGTGTTTGCTTACAAGGAATCTAGTGTGTGCATAGGAGATTCAGAGTTTGTATATCAGGAATGTAGTGTGTGTGTGTGTGTGTAGGGGATTTATTGTGTGTTTGAAGGACCCAGAGTGTGAATAGGAGATCTAGTGTGTGTTTGTGTTAGATGATTCAGAATGTATATAGGGATTTAGTGTGAATAGATGATCCAGAGTTGTATAAAGGATCTAGTGTGTGTCTGGCATATAATGTGTGTATGAGGGGTGCTGTGTGTGTGTGTGAGGGGTGCAGTGTTTGAGGGTGCGGTTTGTGTGTGTGTGAGGGGCACTGTGTGTGAGGTTTCAGTTTGTGTGTGTGTGTGAGGGTGCTGCGTGTGAGGAGTTGTGTGTGTGTGTGTATGTGAGGAGTAAAGTGTGTGTGTATGTCAAGGATGCAGAGTGTGAGGGGTTATGTGTGTGTATGTTAAGGGTGCTGTGTGTGAGGGTGCTGCGTGTGTGTGTGTGGGTGCTGTTTTTGAGGGTGCTATGTGTGTGTGAGAGAGGGTGCTGTATTTGTGTGAGGGGTGCTGTGTGTGTGTGAGGGTGCTGTGTGTGTGTGTGTGTGTGTAAATATGTTTGGAGGTATTGTATGGGGGTTAAGGGGGAAAGATTAATGCAACTAGATATATGTTTTTAGTTTAATTAAAAAAGCATTGTATGCCCCCTCCCTTCTTACCTTTTACCTGGGAGTGGGGGTCGTGCTCCCATCCCTGGTGGTCCTAGTGGTGAGAGTGAACTCTAATCTGCAGGGCTACAGTTCACTTTCGTGAGATTGGAGCATTGCCATGGTAACCACGGTAATGCTCTGACCTCGCAAGAGGAATCAGGCGGAGCTGCAAGCCAGAGCTCCCCGGGTCCTCCTCTCCTCTCCCTCCACAGCCGCATGTCAGTGCCTGTGGGCCAGTGAGGGAGATCTGTGATCTCCCCACTGGTCCATAAAGGCACACAGCAGGGCTGGCACTCATATAGCGCCAGCTCTGGATGGACCGGCAGGGGAGATCTTTTGATCTCCACTATCGCTCTTGACCCATGGCAACATGGCAACAACCACAATGATGGTGCCTACAAACATTGACAAGATACAGTTGCAAGAAAAAGTATGTGAACCCTTTGGAATGATATGGATTTCTGCAGAAATTGGTCATAAAATGTGATCGGATCATCCGCTAGGTCACAACAATAGACAATCACAGTCTTTCAGAATGAAATGTGGCCATGTTTTTATTGAACACACCATGTAAACATTCACAGTGCAGGTGGAAAAAGTGTGTGAACCCCTAGACTAATTACATCTCTAAGAGCTAATTGGAGTCAGTCAACTGGAGTCCAATCAATGAGATGAGATTGGAGGTGTTGGTTACAGCTGACCTGCCCTATAAAAACCACACACCAGTTCTGGGTTTGCTTTTCACAAGAAGCATTGCCTGATGTGAATGATGCCTCGCACAAAAGAGCTCTCAGAAGACCTACGATTAAGAATTGTTGACTTGCATAAAGCTGGAACGGGTTATAAAAGTATCTCCAAAAGCCTTGCTGTTCATCAGTCCACGGTAAGACAAATTTTCTATAAATGGAGAAAGTTCAGCACTGCTGCTACTCTCCCTAGGAGTGGCCGTCCTGTAAAGCTGACAGCAAGAGCACAGTTCAGACTGCTTAATGAGGTGAAGAAGAATCCTAGAGTGTCAGGTAAAGACTTACAAAAGTCACTGGCAAATGCTAACATCCCTGTTAGCGAATCTACAATACGTGAAACACTAAACAAGAATGGATTTCATGGGAGGATACCACAGAGGAAGCCACTGCTGTCCAAACAAAACATTGCTGCACGTTTACAGTTTGCACAAGAGCACCTGGATGTTCCACAGCAGTACTGGTGAAATATTCTGTGGACAGATTAAACCAAAGTTGAGTTGTTTGGAAGAAACATACAACATTATGTGTAGCGAAAAAGAGGCACAGAACACCAACATCAAAACCTCATCCCAACTGTGAAGTATGGTGGTGGGGGCATCATGGTTTGGGGCTGCTTTGCTGCGTCAGGGCCTGGGCGGATTGCTATCATCGAAGGAAAAATTAATTCCCATGTTTATCAAGACATTTTGCAGGAGAACCTAAGGCCATCTGTCTACCAGCTGAAGCTCAACAGAAGATGGGTGTTGCAACAGGACAATGACCCAAAGTATAGAAGTAAATCAACAACAGAATGGCTTAGACAGAAGAAAATACGCCTTCTGAAGTGGCCCAGTCAGAGTCCTGACCTCAACCCGATTGAGATGCTGTGGCATGACCTCAAGAAAGCGATTCACACCAGACATCCCAAGAATATTGCTGAACTGAAACAGTTCTGTAAAGAGGAATGGTCAAGAATTACTCCTGACCGTTGTGCACGTCTGATCTGCAACTACAGGAAATGTTTGGTTGAAGTTATTGCTGCCAAATGAGGTTCAACCAGTTATTAAATCCAAGGGCTCACATACTTTTTCCACCTGCACTGTGAATGTTTACATGATGTGTTCAATAAAAACATTGCAACATTTCATTCTTTGTGTGTTATTAGTTTAAGCAGACTGTGATTGTCTATTGTTGTGACTTAGATTATGATCAGATCACATTTTATGAGCAATTTGTGCAGAAATCCATATCATTCCAAAGGGTTCACATACTTTTTCTTGCAACTGTATGAGTGTATCACCATCAACATCAATGATTTTGAAATCCGCGTAGCTCTGCTCAATAGTGCTGATGTGGTTGCGTGGCCAAGAAAGTGCGACCACTAGATATAGTTAGGGAGTCTCCTGATCAAGAAGGGACATCATGCATACTCCATAAATATCCTCTTTATTAGTAATGAAGCACAAACTTTGAGATTGGAAAAGAAAAGAAAAAGAAGTCCCACCACGACACCAGTGACCACTTAGTTTCCACTTCACTCTCCTTCTAACCCGTCAGCTCCTCCTACAGGTCCCAAACCCTTTTGAATGCCTACATAGTGTTATGTATCATAGCTGTGAGCTTGTCAATCAGATCATTTTCTCTTACATTTACCTTAACTTCCTCAAAAGTCATTTTTTTCAATGAAAATTTTCTTTATTTAAGGGAACAAATTAGCCCACATCAATTGACCTTTTACAAAAAGTAACTTCCGCTTTAGTTACTCAATCAAACAATTTACCAAATCTAATTTATTTTTGTATTAAATTAGAGCAGATACACACATGGTTTGAGCCATTATCTGTAAATGGAGAAACCTTGGAACACTAGGGAATCTTCCATTAAAGGACCACTATAGGCACCCAGACCACTTAAGCTCAATGAAGTGGTCTGGGTGCCAGGTCCCCCAAGTTTCAACCCTGCAGCTGTAAACATAGCAGTTTTAGAGAAACCACTATGTTTACATTGAGGGTTAATCCAGCCTCTAGTGGCTGTTTCCCTGAGAGCCACTAGAGGCCGTTTCTGCAATACTAAATGCAAAAATCGCATTGAACTCACGCTGGACGTCCATAGGAAAGCACTGAGTAATGCTTTCCTAAGGGCGGTTTGAATGCGCGCACGGCTCTGACGTTGGCAGGGGGAGGAGAGGTGACCAGCACCTAGGGAGCCCGGCACTGGATTAAGGTAAGTGGCTGCACTTACAGTGACCAGCAGTAGGGGTGCCCTGAGGGGGGTGGGGGGATCTAATAACCCTAGAGTGCCAGGAAAACAAGTTTGTTTACCTGGCACTATAGTGCTCCTTTAACTGACTGGCCTACTAGAATTCCTCCAAAGGTGCAACGACAACGTATATACGAAGATACAACACTCAGAGCAGTAAACTGCAGGCCTATTTTACCTTAGCTTTTCACAGCAGTCATGATTCTACAATAAAAATGAGACAATGGTAACAATGTCATTTTTTTTTTTTTGCAGGGCCATCTCATAAGCCTAAAGCATCTACTGATCAGTCTCAGCCAGTAAGCTAATTACGGCACTGCTGGGCTAGAGCAGAGCAGACAGCTTCTCAATCTCGTAGAGACAGTGACCGGTGCCTGGAAGTCCATTTGCAAATTATTTAACTACTTACCTGGTGGGGTGCTCGAAAAATCCTGGCACCATAACTACTACAAATAAATAATTAATCATATATACCTACCTTTAAAATTTCAGAGGTCGCTTTATATCTTAAGTATTTTCAGTGACTGAAACCTCCCAGCCAATTTAAAACTTTTAAATGATCCCAATAGGAATGCTGAGCAGCTACAAGCTACAGACTGGACGCAGTTAAGGATGGGTGCTAACTGCATAAGTCACTACTGATTACAGCCTTTGTAGAGTCCTTTTCATTGTCATGGCATGGCGGCTGATCCATGTACATACTGACTGACTATGATGTGCATTCTGACACTATAGCAATGTGGGTAAATGTTACAAATTGTTTCAGGTTCTCTGTGGTAAAAAGGATCCTATAAGTAAATACACATGTAAAAAACAAACATTAAAATACTCTCTATTGGATTTCTGCTCTTCAAAAGAGTAAATATTTCATCAGTAAAGGACATTGCTATATACCAGTGAAATTTCCATTTCTATTCTTTTATTTACAATGCCCTTTCCAGAAATGAAAAATGATCAGTGTTTTGTAGACACATTGTTCATTTTACAGTTATTAAACCCGAGACTAACAGGCGTGTGGAGATATAGATATTAAATTCATTTCCTCGTTGTATGTATTTGAAAAGTGAAGCTTAATTTGTAAACAGATCAATAATACACAGTATAGGGTCCTACTACAATTACAAATAATATGCAGTTATATAATTTATTTGCTGTAATTATTTAGAGAGACATTATCATTTATGTTTTTTTGGTTTTTTTTTTTTTTAGCAACAATAGCTTTAATAAGAAAAATTGTTTCCAAACGTATGTATATTTTGCCTATAATTTATGTTATTTTATTAGGCTACTTATTATCAATGTATTTTTCATTCTTGTAAGAAAAAGTATTCGTTAAACACTGAATTGAACAACAAACGGCAAACTTTGGCTAATATTGCTGAATGCCGAGCTGTCATTAAAGCTCAGTTGAAGAATTTTGCCAAATTAATACCGTATATACTCGAGTATAAGCCGACCCGAATATAAGCCGAGGCCCCTAATTTTACCCCAAAAAACTGGGAAAACTTATTGACTCGAGTATAAGACTAGGGTGGAAAATGCAGCAGCTACTGGTAAATTTCTAAATAAAATTAGATCCTAAAAAAGTTATATTAACTGAATATTTATTTACAGTGTGTGTATATAATGAATGCAGTGTGTGTGTGTATGAATGCAGTGTGTGTATGCAGTGTGTGTATGCAGTGTGTGTATGAATGCAGTGTGTATATAATGAATGGAGTGCAGTGCGTGTATATGAGTGCAGTGTGTGTATATGAGTGCAGTGTGTGTGTATGAGTGCAGTGTGTGTATAATGAATGCAGTGCAGTGTGTGTATGAGTGCAGTGTGTATGCAGTGTGTATATAATGAATGCAGTGCAGTGTGTGTATATGAGTGCAGTGTGTGAGTGCAGTGTGTATATAATGAATGCAGTGTGTGTGCATGAGTGCAGTGTGTATGTATGAATGCAGTGTGTGTATGAATGCAGTGTGTATATAATGAATGGAGTGCAGTGTGTGTATATGAGTGCAGTGTGTGTGTATGAGTGCAGTGTGTATGCAGTGTGTATATAATGAATGCAGTGCAGTGTGTGTATATGAGTGCAGTGTGTGTGTATGAGTGCAGTGTGTGAGTGCAGTGTGTATATAATGAATGCAGTGCAGTGTGTGTATGAGTGCAGTGTGAGTGCAGTGTGTGCATGTATGAATGCAGTGTGTGTATATAATGAATGCAGTGCAGTGTGTGTATGAGTGCAGTGTGAATGCAGTGTGTGTATGTATGAATGCAGTGTGTATGCAGTGTGTGTATGAATGCAGTGTGTATGCAGTGTGTGTGTATGTATGCAGTGTGTGTATGAATGCAGTGTGTGTATATAATGAATGCAGTGCAGTGTGTGTATGAGTGTGTGTATGAATGCAGTGTGTGTGAGTGCAGTGTGTGTGTGTGTGAGTGCAGAGCATTGGTGGGGGTGGGCATTTTATTAATTATTATTATTTAAATTATTATTGTAATATATATTTTTTTTAATGTTGTTATTATATTTTTTATTATTATTATTATAATTTTTTTATTATAATTTTTTTTTATTTATTTTTTCGTCCCCCCTCCCTGCTTGTTAGCTGGCCAGGGAGGGGGCTCTCACTCCCTGGTGGTCCAGTGGATGGGCTGTAGGAGGGGGGCTGTCAGGAAGCTGTAACTTACCTTCACCGCAGCTCCTGTCAGCTCCCTTCTCTCTCCTCCGTCCGTACAGCTCCCAGGTCAGCTTCATCTGCAACTCTCGCGGCCGCGCGGAGCGTTGCCACGGTAACCCGTGGCAACGCTCTGACCCCGCGGCTCTCGCGAGAGTTGCAGAGGAAGCTGACCTGGGAGCTGTACGGACGGAGGAGAGAGAAGGGAGCTGACAGGAGCTGCGGTGAAGGTAAGTTACAGCTTCCTGACAGCCCCCAGTCCTTGTCTGTATTATGGCAATGAAAATTGCCATAATACAGACAACTGACTCGAGTATAAGACGAGTGGGGGTTTTTCAGCACAAAAAATGTGCTGAAAAACTCGTCTTATACTCGAGTATATACGGTACTTGTTCCCTAATTTTTCTGATTTGGTTTTCAGTTCACTACAAGCTAGTGGTTAATGGAATGTTGAAGTTTTGAGACTTTTTGATCTGCTGTAAACTGCAAAACTACTAGCTCACATAAAGTGAACTATGACTATAAAATAGAATATTAGCTATCTTGATTATATGACTTTAATGAGAAGTTTATATATTAAATTGACTCTAAAACATTTATTTTAAAGGGATATTGTAGGCACCAAAACAACTTTACATTATTGAAACAGTTTGGGTGTATAGGTCATGCCCCTTCAGTCTCACTGCTCAATTTTCTGCCATTTAGGAGGTAAGTCTTTTAGTTTATGAAGCACTAGTCATACCTACCTTCATGTGACTTGCACAGCCTTCCTACACACTTCCTGTAAAGAGAGATTTATTGTTTAAACTTCCTTTTATTGCACAGTCTGTTTAATTTAGAATTTCATATATCTTGCTCTGTTAACAGCTTGCTAGAGCCCGCAGGAGCCTCCTGTGTGGGATTAAGGTTAGATTTATAGAGCAGGAGATAAAAATTTCTAAAGTAAGTAACTTCTCAAACCATTTTTACTTCAGGCTGTGTCAGTCACAGCCGGGATAGGTGTGGCTATGGCAGCATCAACAGAATTTAGCTCCTAAATGGCAGAGAACTTAGCAGTGAGACTGCAGGGGAATGATCTATACCAGGGATCAGCAACCTATGGTGTGCCGTGCATGACACTTGAGGTGCATTTGCATGGCAACCAAGGCTGCTCAGGCTATACAGGCTTTTGCCTATCAGGAGTTCCAGTGGAATTTCAGATATCTGCTAGTGCAAACTGAGCAGTGATTGCAGGTGGTGAGGAAAGATCATAAATTTACACTTTGCAAGACTTAGAGAGAGTGATCTCAGAAAACTTCACCCCAGCACTTGTGAATGGGTATTTGTACTGGTGAACAGCAGCCTGCAGCAGCTATGGTAGCTCCTGCCTATTACCTGTACCTGGCAAGCCCAGTCTTCACTGGTCCCCATAGAAGGCACACACATACAAATAATACAAACAGCGCACACACAAACACACACACACACACACAGTCCCCACGAACACAACATCACTGACAACCCACATAACATACATGCGCACACACACACACACACACACACAACCCGGCAAGCAGACTGTCACATGCAATCCCACAAGCAGCCACGCACATGCACACACCACCAAAACACACAATGTGACATGTCATCCACAAACACAATTCCACAATAACCCCCCATACACAGTCCAGATTCATAGGTATAATATACTATACCACAAACTATTCATGCACATATACAATGTAACAGCCCACATAAGCACAAATACAATGCTACAAAGCAACTGCAGCACACATAAATAACACAAGCAGAATGCGGCAACATACACACCTCAATTTAAAAAAAAAAAAATAGGACCAGAACGGCAAGATCTCAAAGATTGCTTACACCTGATCTATACACTAAAATAGCTTCATTAAGATAACGTTTTGGTGTCTTTAACTTTGGCTCCTTTGACAGAAACAATTATTAAAGGGATACTGTAAGCATAATAGTCAAAACAGCTTATTTTTTATTTTTAGTGATTATCGTGCATGATGCCTTTGGGACCGGTCCCTGTTTTTGCCACACCATTTTTAAGTGGTTCAACAAAATCCAGGGCTAGATCCAAATCTCCACATTTTGGACATTATTCTGCAGTGTGTATAAATAAATAAATGCAGTTGCAGGGTAGGCCCCATGCCAGGACTGAGGGGTACAGAAATCGATATGGAACGTGCACTTACCAATAATGAGAGTCCTATTATGTGTACCACTTTGTAGCTTAATTTTGTATTTGTGCGCTTTGGCGTCACTCCAGTCATTGTAATGGCCATATTATTCTTCCGAGAGATAAACTGAGAATAGGTAATTTGTAGTTTACTTGTTCAGTGCATTGATTCAGCAGATTGCTTTTTCTTTATTTTTCAAAAGGAAAAGAGTTGCAGACATTTTTTAGCTCTGTGTATTATATATATATATATATATATATATATATAAATATATAAAACCATAGCACATTTCATATTGGAGTAAACATGGAATGTTTTTTTTTCCAAAAAATTTGTTTTAATTTATACTCAACCAACATAAGGGTTATTACTATACAAACCTGAAAAGTAAAACAATTATATATATATATATATATATATATATATATATATATATATATATATATATATATATATATATATATATATATATTTTAAATCTTGGGCGAAACATTATTTAAAAAGATAAATGATGATCTTTATCTTTAACTATATTAAAATAAATCAAAGTGGCACATACAAGTAGATCCCCAAATAAGGCTCAATTTGAATAACTAAGCCCTGCATACAGGTATTCCTGGGCACACATGCCACAACTCTTGCACACAGCTATGTATGTTTATTAAATGTTAAGCTTCAAAGAGACTATTTATTTATTTTATGCAATATGTGCTTCCATACAGAATAATAATGTGAGTGAGTAGGATGAAGGTGCTTTTAAACACAAATATTTGTTCAGACACAGATTCCCAATTATACCTGCTACTGCTTTTGTAGTGTTCACAGTCTGACTTCTTCTAAGTGTTGCTTCTAAGTGTCTGTGGTTGGAGATATTCTGGAGAGTTTTACAGAAGCTTCAACTGTCTAAGAGTTGTGCTAAGAGTTTTCTTTTTTACTGTTACAGGTAAGATTCATCTGTAGGAAAAGGTTACTGATTGCACAAGGTTTGATTTCCTGTTGGTAATTATAAGGCATTTGATTGGATTAGGTAGCTACTTGCTATTGATTGCTGTGTAAATTAGCTATTGTTTGCTAATAAGCAGAGGCCTACCCAGGTGTTAAACATTCCTAGTGGGAGGTGATTTTAGGAGTATATAAGGGCTGTTGTCATTAGCTTGGCTAATAGAGCTTGGTTGCTTCTTCTAAGTGTTGCTTCTAAGTGTCTGTGGTTGGAGATATTCTGGAGAGTGTTGCTTCTAAGTGTCTGTGGTTGGAGATATTCTGGAGAGTGTTGCTTCTAAGTGTCTGTGGTTGGAGATATTCTGGAGAGTGTTGCTTCTAAGTGTCTGTGGTTGGAGATATTCTGGAGAGTGTTGCTTCTAAGTGTCTGTGGTTGGAGATATTCTGGAGATAAACTGGAGGTAATCTGAGGTATTCAGGAGGATAAATAAAAAGTTAAGATTAGTTTGATTTAAATTATTCACCTCATTGGAATGGCAGACTTAGTTCAGTGTAATAGTTGCTATGCATTTGTTTCGCGTTCCACTTTTTGGAGGTTTAGTTGTTGTCTAATCTGTAGACAGTTCTCTATCTTGCGGCAGGAGATTGTATTTTTGAAGTCTGAGATTTGTAAATTATCTGGTAAACAAACTCAGGCTGGAACTGCTGCAAAGCCACTGCCACAGAGACATACTCGGAATGGCAGATGGATTACTGTAGGATCTGGTAGACTTAGAGTTGTGGATAAAAGGCATATTGCACAGTCTGTTGTTCTACATAATTCATTTTCTGCACTTTCAGAGTGTAATGGTGTCATGGAGACAGGCACTGAGGCTAGTGGTGTTGTGCAGAGAGGCACTGAGGCTAGTGGTGTTGTGCAGAGAGGCACTGAGGCTAGTGGTGTTGTGCAGAGAGGCACTGAGGCTAGTGGTGTTGTGCAGAGAGGCACTGAGGCTAGTGGTGTTGTGCAGAGAGGCACTGAGGCTAGTGGTGTTGTGCAGAGAGGCACTGAGGCTAGTGGTGTTGTGCAGAGAGGCACTGAGGCTAGTGGTGTTGTGCAGAGAGGCACTGAGGCTAGTGGTGTTGTGCAGAGAGGCACTGAGGCTAGTGGTGTTGTGCAGAGAGGCACTGAGGCTAGTGGTGTTGTGCAGAGAGGCACTGAGGCTAGTGGTGTTGTGCAGAGAGGCACTGAGGCTAGTGGTGTTGTGCAGAGAGGCACTGAGGCTAGTGGTGTTGTGCAGAGAGGCACTGAGGCTAGTGGTGTTGTGCAGAGAGGCACTGAGGCTAGTGGTGTTGTGCAGAGAGGCACTGAGGCTAGTGGTGTTGTGCACAGAGGCACTGAGGCTAGTGGTGTTGTGCAGAGAGGCACTGAGGCTAGTGGTGTTGTGGAGAGAGGCACTGAGGCTAGAGGTGTTGTGGAGAGAGGCACTGAGGCAAGAGGTGTTGTGGAGAGAGGCACTGAGGCTAGAGGTGTTGTGGAGAGAGGCACTGAGGCTAGTGCTGTTGTGGAGAGAGGCATTGAGGCCAGTGGTGTTGTGCAGAGAGGCTTGAAGACTATGATGAGGCCTAATAGAAAGCAGTTGTTGTTGGGGGATTCCATCATAAGAGGTGTGGAGATGGACAATGGTGGTCTTGTGAGGTGTCTTCCCGGAGCTACTGCTCACAGAGACAGGAGACGTATCTGTAATATTGTTAAGCAAGCAAAGCAGGAAGGGGAATTGGATGTACTTGTCCATTTGGGGACAAATGACTTGGCTTGCAATGAGGTTTCAGAGGTTAAGGAAGTTTTTAGTGTTTTTGCCAATGATATACGGCAGGTTGCTTCCACACTGTCATTCTCTGAAGTTCTGCCTGTGCATAACACTCAGAATGACAGGCGGATGCGTATTAGGGACTTTAACTTGTGGCTTGGTGAATGGTGTCGGGAGCAAGGATTTGGCTTTATTGCTCATGGTAGCTCTGTTTGGAACGGAAATAAACTGTACAAAAAAGATGGTTTGCATCTTTCTCAAAAGGGAACAAATGTTCTCAGTGAGCAGATCAGAGGTTTTGCTAAGATGTATTTAAACTAGGAGGGGGGGGGGGGCAAAAGGGTGATAAAACATCAATCCAATTGTCCCCCAAAACAAGGACAGAAGGTGCCTGTAGCAAGTGTGTTAAAAAATGATAAGCTTAGAGTCATGTCTACAAATGCTCGCAGTTTAGGGAATAAGATCCATGAACTTGTGGCAATAATGGCAACTGATAGTGTAGATTTAGTCGCTGTTACTGAGACATGGTATAATGAAAAAAATGACTGGGACATAGCAATACCAGGGTACTCTTTATATAGAAAAGACAGGGAAGGCAAGAAAGGGGGAGGGGTGGCCCTGTATGTGAAGGATAGCATAAAATCTAGCCTAATAAAGGTTAGTGAGACGAACATAGAGTCCATTTGGGTTACGTTAGAATTTGGTAATCACACAGTAGTTTGTGTAGGTGTGATTTATAGGCCCCCAGGACAAATTGAAGAGTTAGATAATCTACTAGTTGAAGAAATAGCTAAAATGACAATGAAGGGGGAAGTTATCACCATGGGTGACTTTAATCTTCCTGATGTGAATTGGAAAACAAAAATAGCTACTTGTGCCAGAAGCACACAAATTCTAAACTCCCTACTGGGATTGTCTCTAAAACAAGTCATTGAGGAGCCAACTCGTAAAGAGGCCATACTAGATTTAGTGTTAACAAATGGAGATTTGGTATCAGATATTACTGTAGGTGAAAGTTTAGGATCCAGTGATCATCAGTCAGTGTGGTTTAATATAAGAACAGTGACTGAGTCACACCACACAAAAACAAAAGTTTTAGACTTTAGAAAAACAGACTTTTCTAAAATTAGAATATGTGTAAAGGAGTCATTATCAGACTGGAGCAACTTAAATGGAGTCCAAAATAAATGGGATTATTTAAAAGCTGCACTACTGAAGGCAACAGAAAATTGCATTAGGCTTGTCAGTAAAAGCAAAAAATTCAAGAAACCACTGTGGTACTCCGCAGATGTGGCCAAAATAGTAAAAAACAAAAAGTTAGCATTTAGTAATTATAAAAAACCCAGAGTGAGGAAGACAGAATGACCTATAAGATTAGGCAGAAAGAGGCTAAGCAATTTATAAGAGCTTCCAAATCACACACAGAAGAGAAAATAGCACAGTCAGTAAAAAAGGGGGACAAAACTTTTTTTAGATACATAAATGAGAAAAGAAAAGTAAAACAAGGATTAGTTAGATTAAAAACAAAAGAAGGAAGGTATGTAGATGAGGATAAAGGTCTAGCTGACTGCCTCAATGAATATTTTTGTTCGGTATTTACAGCTGAAAATGAAGGAAAGGGACCTCTGTTAAAAAAAAGGATAAATTAGTCATTTATTACACGTGAGTTTACAGAGGAAGAGGTTCTATTTCAACTGTCAAAAGTAAAGACAAATAAGTCAATGGGACCTGATGGAATACACCCAAAGCTATTAAAAGAGCTTAGTGGTGTACTAGCAAAACCATTAACAGATTTATTTAACCAATCATTGTTAACAGGAGTAGTCCCAGAAGATTGGAAGTTAGCGAATGTTGTGCCCATTCACAAGAAAGGTAATAGGGAGGAGTCGGGCAACTATAGGCCAGTAAGCCTTACTTCAGTAGTGGGGAAAGTGATGGAAACCATGTTAAAGGATAGGATTGTTAAACATCTAAAAACACATGGATTTCAAGATCAGAGACAACATGGGTTTACTTCAGGGAGATCATGCCAAACTAATCTTATTGATTTTTTTGATTGGGTAACTAAAATTATAGATCAGGGTGGTGCAGTAGACATTGCTTACCTAGATTTCAGTAAGGCTTTTGACACTGTTGCACATAGAAGGCTTATCAATAAACTGCAATCTTTGAGTTTGGATTCCAATATTGTTGAATGGGTAAGGCAGTGGCTGAGTGACAGGCAACAGAGGGTTGTAGTCAATGGAGTATATTCGAAGCTTGGGCTTGTCACCAGTGGAGTACCTCAGGGATCTGTACTTGGACCCATTCTCTTTAATATTTTTATTAGTGATATTGCAGAAGGTCTTGATGGTAAGGTGTGTCTTTTTGCGGATGATACTAAGATATGTAACAGGGTTGATGTTCCAGGAGGGATAAGCCAAATGGCAAATGATTTAGGTAAACTAGAAAAATGGTCAGAGTTGTGGCAACTGACATTTAATGTGGATAAGTGCAAGATAATGCATCTTGGACGTAAAAACCCAAGGGCAGAGTACAGAATATTTGATAGAGTCCTAACCTCAACATCTGAGGAAAGGGATTTAGGGGTGATTATTTCTGAGGACTTAAAGGTAGGCAGACAATGTAATAGAGCAGCAGGAAATGCTAGCAGAATGCTTGGTTGTATAGGGAGAGGTATTAGCAGTAGAAAGAGGGAAGTGCTCATGCCATTGTACAGAACACTGGTGAGACCTCACTTGGAGTACTGTACACAGTACTGGAGACCATATCTTCAGAAGGATATTGATACCTTAGAGAGAGTTCAAAGAAGGGCTACTAAACTGGTTCATGGATTGCAGGATAAAACTTACCAGGAAAGGTTAAAGGATCTTAACATGTATAGCTTGGTGGAAAGACGAGACAGGGGGGATATGATAGAAACATTTAAATACATAAAGGGAATCAACACAGTAAAAGAGGAGACTATATTTAAAAGAAGAAAAACTACCACAACCAGAGGACATAGTCTAAAATTAGAAGGACAAAGGTTTAAAAATAATATCAGGAAGTATTACTTTACTGAGAGGGTAGTGGATGCATGGAATAGCCTTCCAGCTGAAGTGGTAGAGGTTAACACAGTAAAGGAGTTTAAGCATGCGTGGGATAGGCATAAGGCTATCCTAACTATAAGATAATGCCAGGGACTAATGAAAGTATTTAGAAAACTGGGCAGACTAGATGGGCCAAATGGTTCTTATCTGCCGTCACATTCTATGTTTCTATGTTTCTATGACTTTAAGAAGACGTGATATTTTATCTATTAATCAGGTTTCTACAGCAATATAATATAGGAAGGTATTTTAGGTGAACTGAGGGCCCATGTTTCCTTGCACTTGTGGCCAACCTTGATAAATTTTGTCTGCAATGATGGTCATTAATAAAGGAATACTTCAAGCCCATAGCAACATGTACTGTTTGCACATGTGATGTTACAGGAAGTTCCTCTGTAGCTGGCCATTGCATATTGGGTATATATAAAAACTGGGAAATACTGAATATTTAAATGTTAACAGTGGCATCTCCAGGATTCATACTTAGGGGGGGCACATAAGGGGGACAAAAGTAGGGGGGCAGTTATAAACCGTGTATATATGTATGTGTGTGTGTGTATATATATATATATGTATATATATATGTATATATATAAAAAGAGAAAAATGAAGGTGCACCCAAGGGAATTTTCAAATGTAGATATTTACTTAGGTGTCTTCTTTACATAGCGAGCAAAACTGTCCCGATCGACATTTCGACCCTCGCGGGGTCTTTCTCAAGATCAAAGTACAGTGTAAGTAATAGCAATATATAAGAAAATAATTAAGTGACTTACCAATCCGCGTTGTGATCCTTCGTGTACCCGAACCCGGCAGTGCTCATGCGGGACACGTGACTACCCCAGTGCGTAGTGACGTAGTGCGCCAGTCCCCATGGAGATAGGACGCTGTAAATATGTAATACCAAAGTGCTAAGATGCAATTGGTCTATTACTGTGATTGTACAAAGTGCCCACATCAGGTATAAATGGAATGAAGTGATATGAAAGAATGAAAGTATAGCTAAGCCCAAGGAGGCCCAAACAAAAATTCATATACAGTACAAGTAGAAACCATTACATCTGCCCAATAAAGAGAGAGACAAAAATATGTGAAGGTAACCTGTCAAAACCGTGCCATGAACATGTAAAACAAAATATGCTAACGTGAATTAAACCCCCGTCACTATAAGGCAGAGCTGGATAGTGGATAGTGCTAAGGAATTTTAAATATCCTTAAAATATCCTTAACTAACATTTGATTGGCCCACATCATGCCCACACCCCCATAATGTGCGTGTGTGGGGGCATCGGTATCATGTATCATGTGGGCCAATGGGAGCCTGAATCTACTTTTGGCTCCCACTGCCCCTTTAATAGCACGCTCGTGATGCGAGCCGCGCTTCTAGTGCCAAGCGGGCTGCGTGACCGCTCACTGCGGTAAGTGCATGCGGCCTGCTCAGAAGGGAAGATTGAGAAGCACACGGCTCGAGCTGAGGACCCCAGCAGGCCCCTGGATAAAGTAAGTACTGATAAAGTAAGTACTTATTGCAGGCAGGGCAAGTTTCACGGAAACTGAAAACCTTTTCAGGAGATGCAAGATATTTTTCCATGGTGTTTAGAAGGGGCTGTGGTGAAGTGTGTGTGTATAGAGGAGTTTGTTTATGGTGTACGATATGTAACTAGGTGCTGTAGTCTGAGCACGTGCTCATGTGTAGGAGCTTTTGGTGTGTGTGTGTGCCTGTTAGTGAGTGAACTTTTGTGTGTGTGTGTGTGTGCTAGTGAGGGAGCTTGTGTGTGTGTGTGCTAGTGAGGGAGCTTCTGTGTGTGTGTGCGTCTGCTAGGGAGTGAGCTTCTGTGTGTGTGTGTGTGTGTGTGTGTGTGTCTGCTAGTAAGTGAGTTTTTGTGTGTGCCTGTTAGTGAGTGAGCTTCTGTGTGTGTGTTAGTTTGCTAGTGAGTGAGCTTCTGTGTGTGTGTGTGTGTGTGTGTGTGTGTGCTAGTGAAACATAGACACATAGAATGTGACGGCAGATAAGAACCATTCGGCCCATCTAGTCTGTCCAATTTTCTAAATACTTTCATTAGTCCCTGGCCTTATCTTATAGTTAGGATAGCCTTATGACTATCCCACGCATGCTTAAACTCCTTTACTGTGTTAACCTCTACCACTACAGCTGGAAGGCTATTCCATGCATTCACTACCCTCTCAGTAAAGTAATACTTCCTGATATTAGTTTTAAACCTTTGTCCCTCTAATTTAAGACTATGTCCTCTTGTTGTGGTAGTTTTTCTTCTTTTAAATATAGTTTCCTCCTTTACTGTGTTGATTCCCTTTATGTATTTAAATGTTTCTATCATATTCCCCCTGTCTCGTCTTTCCTCCAAGCTATACATGTTAAGATCCTTTAACCTTTCCTGCTAAGTTTTATCCTGCAATCCATGAACCAGTTTAGTAGCCCTTCTCTGAACTCTCTCTAAGGTATCAATATCCTTCTGAAGATACAGTCTCCAGTACTGCGTACAATACTCCAAGTGAGGTCTCACCAGTGTTCTGTACAATGGCAGTGAGTGAGTTTGTGTGTGTGTTCCTGCTAGTGAGTGAGCTTGTGTGTGCGCCTGCTAGTGAGTGGGCTTGTATGTGTGTCAGTGAGCTTCAGTGTGTGTGTGTGCGCCAGCTAGTGAGTGAGTTTGTGTGTGTGTGCCTGCTAGTGAGTGAGCTTGTGTGTGTGCGCCTGCTAGTGAGTGAGCTTGTATGTGTGTCAGTGAGCTTCTGTGTGTGTGTGTGTTAGTGAGCTTGTCTGTAGGGATCATGAGTGTGTCTGAGCTTGTCTGTGGTGAGCATGTGTGTGCAGTGAGCTTGTCTGTAATAAGCATGTGTGTGACTGTGAGCTTGTCTGTAGTGAGCATGTGAGTGTCAGTGAGCTTGTCTTTAGTTAGCATGTGTGTGTGTCAGTGAGCTTGTATGTAGTGAATCTGTGTGTTAGTAAGCTCTTCTGTAGACAGCATGTGTGTGTCAATGGGCTTGTCTGTAGGGAGACTGTGTGTGTGCCAGTGAACCTGTCTATAATGAGCGTGTGTGTGTGACAGTGAGCTTGTCTGTAGTAAGCTTGTGTGTATATCAGAGTTTGTCTGTGCTAAATGTGTGTGTGTGTACCAGTAAACTTGTCTGTGTGTGTCATTGAGGTTGTCTGTCAGTGAGCCTATTTGTGTGCATCAGTGAGCTTGTGTTTTTATGTCTATGAGCTTATGTATATCAATGAGATTGTCTGTGAGCCTGTGTACCAATGAGCTTGTGTCAGTAAGAATGTCTGTGTCTGCATGTGGGTATACTTTACTGTAGAATTTAATTAACCTGAAATGACTAATATTTTGAATTAGAAGAAGAAATATACCAATTATGGTATATATTATATTAAAACACACACACACACACACAGTACATAGCACAATGACTTATGGGGCATACATAGATTTTTTTCCAGGGCTGCTTTGTATCCCCAGTCCGGCCCTGGACTGACCCATGCCCACACAGATTGACCCGTACACACAAACTGAGCCCCCCCCACACAGACTGATCCCACACACACACACAGACTGAACCCCACCCACATGCACAAACTTACTCCCCTCCCCACACACAGACTGATCCCTCCACACACAGACTGAGCCCTCCACACACAGACTGTGTGTGTGCATCTGCTTGTGAGTGAGCATCTGTGTGAACTACCTTCATTGACATCTTGGCATCCTCGTGGTTCGTGGTTGGTGTCACCTGGTGGAGGTCTCGGTTCTGCGTGGCAATGGTGGTTTCATTATTGTTAACATGCAACCTGGAAGTCACTTCAATTATTGGATCACAGTCGAGTAGAGGTTGTGTCAATCTTGACACATTACCCAGACGTCACATCAATAATGGAGCATGATCGGGAAGTTAGTGTCAGTAAGTGCATAAGATCCACAGGTATTTGTGGAAATGACACTAATACGCTTTGTGACCAAAAATAGGCCTGAGGTGGCTCTGCTTGCATCACCTAGGTGATGGTGGAGTGTCCTGCATCAGACTCTTGTGATCACCCCTGACACAGTGCTCAGTTATTCTATAACTCCCTGTCCTAGACTCCTAGCAACCTGCATTTTCTCCTTGCTGTCTTGCTCATCCTCAGTCCTCACTTTCTGACCTCCTTACTATTGTATTGAACTCCTGAATTTTTTAGATTTGTCCTGTTTTTCTTTTTCCATTTTTTACTCGGTATTGCCAACCCCAACTTTTGGCTTTGGACTGACTCTAGCTTTCACTTGCACTCTTCACGACTATAATGCGCTGATTCAATTCTCCCTAGAATCTTCTGTTTCTTGTATTCCTAATAAAACCCCCCACACAACCACAGACTTCCTTTGAGCCTGTCTCCTTCTCATGGCCGTCCTTGAGATTGGTAATTAAGAATGTGCCATCTGCCTGAAATTGGGTTATAGATCCACATTAAGTATAACAGTAGTTTTGCCACCAAGAGTGTAAGGGTATCATTTCCTGTGATTATTAAAAAAAAATTGAGAAAGGGTTTGAGATTGGTTTATTAAAAAAAATAGGACTCTACCAGGCAACCACAACCCTTCCCGTCTTCCGCTGACTTGTGGAATTTACCGTGCCACATTATCAGTGTCAATTCTGTCTAACCTGGACACCCATATACTCTTGGCAACAGATCCACTACACTGTGCAGTGGTTTTGGTTATATTGCTTAGAGTGACATTTTTAAACAGTAATGAGTAATACTAAGTTTGCTTACCATAGAGTTTAAAGAATCTTGAATATGAGATATTGCCTTTTTAGAAATGAAAACCACAGCATGAAGCACATAATCTAACTGCTATTTTTCTATTGTAATCAGATCTCAGAGAAAGTGTTCTCATACACACATAGTCAGCATCTCAGATTTACTTGAAAAGTTTCACATTTGCTTTTGAAAATAGAAATGTTAAAATGTACAATCAGCGCCTTAAGCATTATCTCCAGCTAACCGTTCCACTCCGTGTAGATCTAGAAAGCACAGATACATTTTCTTACAAACATTGTTTTTTTAAATGCTTTTTTTCAGTGCTATATTGCAAATATATTTTCTCTGCTAATGTATATTGACTTCCAAATCATCATTTTCCATATTATACTTTCAAATAATAAAATAGGGGCATAAGTAATTATTCATAGAGTTTTATAAATGATCATGTACCGTTAGACCAATCCAGGCTAAGCAATTGCATACTAATAGAGATTGCACTGGTTTGCATTTACAAATGGGCACCTTACCGTGTTTTTGGCATGCATATTAAGAGTTACTTCTCCAACTGTCAGCAAAGGCAAATCATTGACAAAGTAAGATGCAGGCTCCCTGCTTAGTCAGGCTTGAAAGATGAACAGTCACTTCCAAAGACTTTTAATATTATGTTGACTTATCCCCTATACTTAACAATTACATTATTTTGCTATTTTATGAAAGACAAGGAGGCAGGTATTGTTCAACTCTTTCTGTACTTAAACACAGCAGCAAAGAAAAAAAAGGATGCTTGATTTGTAACACTCCAAACTCCGCTCCCCATGAATAGCCATCCCTATATAAACTTGGAACACACCCCAACTTCCTCTTTCTTTGATGAACCAACAGTCCAACAACAATAGAGCAGAACCATCAAGCAGGAACCAAGAACTGAAACCGCGGCAACTGACATCTCAAACAGCGAGATAAACGGCGTCATGGGCTGTAGCCCAGAATGAAACAGGAAGAGACATATATAACCATAGCTCAGTCCTGGGGAATGTTATGCTGAAAACCAAAATAGAGAGGGTGTAACCCCAGTTAGACATCAAGTGGCAATCAATGGCACCAAGGCAGGACCTACAGTGAATGCACCCACAAGAATATCAGACAGGACTACCTTGTAAAAGCTGAGCATGTAGATGGCATAAGGTGAGTCATAAAAACAAACAAACCATAAAACATAAGGTGATAACATTTACCTGAGGAGTAACTCCAACATCACCTATACTGCCGAACAAAATAAGAAACAAGAGAGGGAGAAACAAGCAAAGAGTGTAAGGGTTGGACAAAACTCGCCTGCGTGTCTTACATAGGATCATGCCTTTTTTTTATCATGAAATAGCTAAATCTGGTAATTTTATTTCAAGACACCGAGGTTCATATTGTGCAAGTTCAAATCTGTGCAACCATGAAAGAGAAAATATGACAAATAGGCATGAAATAAAACTCACTGAAGGTGGATTCCTGTGACAAATCAGCCAAATGTATCAAGTCTTCCAGGTGGCCCCCAAGGGACACCACCTTCGAGGCAGATGCCCCACGTACTGAGTGGGCTCCATACCAGGTGACATCCACACCAGCAGAAGATAAGACCCACTTGACCCAGCAGGCAAAGTAGGGCTAGAGACAGGGCAAAAGGTAGGCCATAAGGAAAGCATTAGGAGGATGATAGGAGGCAGTCATGTGTTCATACTCCTGAGGTCATGAGACAGGCAGACCTTCAGAAGGTTTTAGTACAGACACATGCTTGCATGACACCAGGCAAAACAAAGTCACCAGCTTAACTGACAACTGGTGGAGGGACTGATTGGCATTCAGATGCCAGAACTTGATCAGCGAGAGGACCACATCCCAAGTGCAAAGTGCAGGTATACCTAGCCCAGGGTGGCTACTGGCTAAGAAAAGCAGGCACTGTGAAGAATGTGAGACCAAGGGTATGCTTGCCAATCCGGTAGCCCAGAAAATCCCACGTGAGCCAAAGCCAAATTGGTCTGTCTTCCTTTCCATTTCAGAGTCCCAATGCTCCTCTTAATAACTATTCATTTTTTAATTATATTGATATAGATTAATTAATTTTGTTTTTTTTTGCTTGCATGCCCAGAAAATGTTTGACAATTTGCCATCTGATTTCTCAGCACGAGAAACATACATTTTACTTTACAATAATTAGAAAACAATTCTATTTGTTCAGAAGTGCTTAGAATTATTTCCTTAATGCCAGAAGGAAAGGCATAAATATTTAAATGGTTTTGCATTTAGAATCTATTTAAACAGGGGACTGAATAAAATATAACTTTTTTACCACTGGGTTGTTCTCATCATCTATATTGTGCTTCTTTCTGGAAATTTATTTCAAGAGATCTCTCAGCAACCAGGTGAGGATTCACAGAAAACAAGGTTTCTGTGCATATACAGTGAGGGAAAAAAGTATTTGATCTGCTTTAGTTGCAGTATATGATCATACATTGCATAAGCCTACCACAACACTAATATACCCCATTTTTGGCAGGTCCTATCCTAGCAATATAATGCTTGCTCTATACAATTAGGGCAAAAAGTATCTCATCCCCTGCTGATTTTGAATGGTTGCCCCCTGACAAAAAAATGATCAGTCTATTATTTTAAAGGTAGGTGTATTTTAACCCCTTAAGGACCAAACTTCTGGAATAAAAGGGAATCATGACATGTCTCACACGTCATGTGTCCTTAAGGGGTTAAAGAAAAGACAGAATAACAAAAAACAAAAATCCAGAAAAACACATGTCAAAAAGGTTATGAATTGATTTGCATGTCAATGAGTGAAATAACTATTTGATCCCCTATCAATAAGCAAGATTTCTGGCTCCTAGGTCTTTTATACAGGTAACAAGCTGAGAATAGGAGCAATCTCTTAAAGGGAGGGCTCCTAATCTCAGCTCATTACCTGTATAAGAGACACCTGTCCACAGAAGCAATCAACCAGATTCCAAACTCTCCACCACGGCCAAGAGCAAAAAGCTGTCCAAGGATGTCAGGGACAAGATTGTAGACCTACACAAGGCAGGAATGGGCCACAAGACCATCGCCAAGCAGCTTGGTGAGAAGGTGAAAACAGGTGGTGCGATTATTCGCAAATAGAAGAAACACAAAATAACTGTCAATCTCCCTTGGTCTGGTGCTCCATGCAAGATCTCACCTCATGGAGTCTCAATGATCAGGAGAACGGTGAGGAATCAGCCCAGAACTACACGGGAAGATCTCGTCAATGATCTCAAGGCAGCTGGGACCATAGTCACCAAGAAAACAATTGGTAACACACTACACCGTGAAGGACCGGCAGCGCCCGCAAGGTCCCTCTGCTCAAGAAAGCACATTTACAAGCCTGTCTGAAGTTTGCTAATGAACATCTAAATGATTCAGAGGAGAACTGTCTGAAAGTGTTGTGATCAGATGAGACCAAAATCGAGCTCTTTGGCATCAACTCAACTCGCCATGTTTGGAGGAGGAGGAAAGCTGCCTATGACCCCAAGAACACTATCCCCACCATCAAACATGGAAGTGGAAACCTTATACTTTCGGGGTGTTTTTCTGTTAAGGGGACAGGACAACTGCACCGCATCAAAGGGACAATGGATGGGTCCATGTACTGTCAAATCTTGTGTGAGAACCTCTTTCCCTCAGCCAGGGCATTGAAAATGGATCATAGATTGGTATGGCAATGACCCAAAACACACAGCCAAGGCAACAAAGGAAGCACATTAAGATCTTGAACTGGCCTAGCCAGTCTCCAGACCTTAATCCCACAGAAAATCTGTGGAGTGAGCTGAAGGTTCGAGTTGCCAAACGTCCGCCTCGAAACCTTAATAACTTGGAGAGGATCTGTAAAGAGGAGTGGGACAAAATCCCTCCTGAGATGTGTGCAAACCTGGTGGCCAACTACAAGAAACATCTGACCTCTGATTGCCAACAAGGATTTTTCCACCAAGTACTAAGTCGAAGGGGTCAAATACTTATTTTACTCAGTGACATGCAAATCAATTTATAACTTTTTTGACATGCGTTTTTCTGGATATTTTTTGGTTATTCTGTCTCTCACTGTTAAACAGTGGGCAAACGTTCAAAATCAGTAGGGGATCAGATACTTTTTTTACTCACTCTATATAGAGCAAGCATTATATTGCTAGGATAGGACCTGCCAAAAATGGGGTACATTGGTGTTGTGGTAGGCAACTGCGTATGCAATGTATGATCAACTACTGCAACTAAAGCACTATTGCTTTTGCCTAGATTATAAAAAACAAATATCCTGAAACTCTATATAAAATATGTCCTGTGTGTACCAGTATGAAATATTGGCTGGTAGAATCTTGTAAACTTCATGGTGTCTACAGAGGATAAAAACTATAACTATTTAAAGGACAACTGTGATCAAAATTTCACTTCTCCTTTTTCAAAAGTTTATTATATTTATTGAGGCCTACTTTTTTTTTTTTTATTCACTGTGTATATTGGTTTTATTGAGAAAACGTTCACTTTTTGTTATCAGGCTGAGGAGCCATGTTGGATCAGACTCAACTCTCACCTGACCAACTGCTACTCAACCTAACTTGCCTGCTGCTCTTACTGTTCTAGGTCAAGCTGCAGCAGCAGCCAAGTTGGATTGAGCAGAAGTTGGTCAGAAAGCAGTTGAGTCTGATCCAACATGGCTGCTTGGCCAGACCAGACAAAATTAAGTTTTGTTAAGAAATCAATATAAATCATTAAAACAAACCATTACGTTTTTTATTAAAATTTAAAAAAAACTAGAAGTGAAAATTTGTTGACAGTTGTCCTTTAAGATAAGTGACAGCAAGGAAGACTGAAGGAATTAACAGCTTTAGGGCAAGATAAAGTACTGTTAGCATCCCAAAATGAACAGTTGAACTTCGCAGTCCATATTGCCCCCAAAACCATGGAGACTAGAATGATGGTTTCACATTAACTGAAACTGGGGAGTCTCATTGATCTCTGTCCTTTTTTTTTTTTAATTTCTTTATTTTTGTGTCGGCACGAAGTGCGGCATATCAATATACAGTGGCTCGCGCAGGGGCCGAGTACAAACAGTTTTACAGGATATACATCAGTAGACAGATGATGTTTTAGCATAGTAGGTGTTGTTTCGTGCCGCTCCGTGTCGCATTATTTGAAATATATAAAAAAAGGGGGGGGGAAGCGCGATTTAGCCCTGTAATCAGGGGAACAGGAAAAACAATAGCGTAAAAATAAAACTGTACAATACAATGAAAAACATTAGAATGAAACAAAACAATGCAATGTAGATAAACAGTGCAGCAGACAAATCGCTTCTCGCTGTAATAAGTCACAATGGTGAGATATGGTCTGTGTTGCATGTGGCTATACAGGGTTTGACATCTGTGGGTCGCGTCGGTGCTGAGCGTGGCTCTTTGGGATGTTACGGCTCTCACCGAGACCGACCTCCATAGTGTGACGTGTGTCCTATAGAGTAAGCTAGGTGTATATTAGCCTTTATGGCCTTGGTATTTTACTATTTCGTATTATTGCTCATCGTCTTGGGTGCCTGTGGGCCGTGTATAAAGAGAGAGGACAACGTAATGCAATGTTATGTTCAGGAGAAGCCGAAGGTTCTGTCGTAATATGTCCAATTGTTTGTTGTTTGTGCAACCAACAACTGGGAACGGCGAAAAATAAGAACAGTGGTGGGGAGGGCGGGTCAGGGTAGGAAGCTGAGGGATGGGGGGGGGGGAAGCACCGGTCGTGGGGGGGGGGGGCGCGGCGGAGTGAGGCCAGATAAGCAGTCTCTGTCTGACAGCGTCGTGTTCTAAAGGTCCCTATTCGTCTATGTAGTCTTCCCAGGGTTGCCATATTTTGTGGAAAGACTTTTCTGTGTTCCTAATTTGGGCTGTGAGTTTGTCCATCAGATAAGTGTCTTTGATTTTTACGATTACGTCCGCGTCTGTGGGCAGGTCAGGTTTAAGCCATGCTTGGGCAATGGCCCTTCTGGCCGCTAGTGTGATTTTGTCAAAGAGTCGTTGTTCGTTCCTGGGGAGGCCGTCTATGGGTTTGGACAATAAGATCGACCAGGGTTCCAAAGCAACAGGTTGCAAAAGAACGTCTGTCAAGAGCGTCTGTATGCGCGTCCAGTATTTGTGCATTTCGGGACATTCCCACCACATATGTATGAAGGTGCCCTTACCCCCGCATCCCTTCCAGCATGTATCGGTCGTGGTTTTACCCATTCTATGTAGTTGCACTGGTGTGGTGTACCATCTCATGAGCATTTTGTGTGATTGTTCTTGGTGTAGTACGCAAATTGAGGTTTTGGCTGTCGCTTCCCATATGTCAACCCAATCCTCTCCCTCCAGCGTCCCCCCCAGGTCCGTCTCCCATTGGCTAATGTAACATGGGTCTGTGGCGTCTTTGACGGGGGCGCTGAGTTGTGAGTAAATAGCAGTTATTAGGCCTTTTTGTGCAGTTTCGGCATTACATAGCTGTTCGTAAAACGTCATAGGGGTGTGTGCTGCTTTTTTAACTTCTGGAGATCTGGCGAAGTCTCGTAATTGCATATGGCGGAATACGTCCTTTGTAGTCAGAGTCGTCAGGAGTTTAAGACTGTCAAACGTTCTAAAGGCGTCGCCCTCGTACATTTGTCGGTATCTTTGCATCCCCGAGCTCTCCAAGCCCCTAAAGTCCCTTGCGCTCAGCCCGGGTTCAAACGCCTTGTTTCTCAAGTATGGTGTCAGTGGCGAGGGGGTGTGCTTGAGTGCGTATTTGATAGCCGTCTTGTCCCAAATTCTCACCGAATTTAGGATGGCCGGGCAGGTGGTGTTTAGGGCGGGTCTGTCTGGTTTGGGGACCCATATCCAGTATTGTGGCAGGTCTGTGCCCATGAGCTTTGTTTCTAGGTCGACCCACCTATGGGAGCCTTCTGGAGTGTGCCACGCCACAATTTGGGCTAATTGGGCCGCTAAGTAGTAAAGATGTAAATTCGGGAGTCCGAGCCCTCCTCTTAACTTCGGACGATATAACACCTGTCTGGCCATCCTGTGCCGTTTTTGTGCCCATATGAAGTTATCTATGTGTCTTTGTAGTGTGGTGAGATCTTGTTTATTAACTTTGACCGGCAGGGCCTGAAACAAGAATAAGAGACGTGGGAGCAGTGTCATTTTTATGGCATGCAGCCGCCCAATCCATGAGATTGGCTTCTCCTGCCATTTGTCTATGTCCTTGCATAGTTTTTGCATTGTGGGTGTGTAGTTCGCGTCGTATAGCTTCTCTGGGTCTGCGGTTAGTTTGATCCCTAAGTATTTGACTTCGGTTCTTGAGAAGTGAAGGGGTGGTTGGTTTGTATGTCTATAATCTCTGCTGTATTCAATTCCAGTGGCATTGCCACTGATTTTTCTAAATTAATTTTATAGCCCGATACCTGCCCGTATTCGTCTAGGAGGGAGAGAAGGTGTGGTAGGGATCTCTGGGGGTTGGTGATGGTGACCATTATGTCGTCGGCGTACGCGGAAACTTTGTACTCTTCCCCCCCTGCCTGTATGCCTGGGATGTTCCGGTCTTCCCTTATCTGTTGCAGAAGTGGTTCAAGCGCTAGGACGAACAATAAGGGGGAAAGGGGGCAGCCCTGCCTGGTGCCGTTGGCGGGCGTGAATGGGGTCGCAGCCGCCCCTGGGACTGCTGTCTGCGCCCTAGGTGCTGTGTACAGGGCCTTTATGCCCCTTACGAACCTCTCCGGCATTCGGAGGTGCTCCAGAAGCGAGAAGAGGTAGTGCCATAGGACCCTATCGAACGCCTTCTCCGCGTCCAGGGAAAGGATCAGAGAAGGCGTCCGGGTCCTCACTGCCCACCATATGACATCTGCTCCTCTCCTAGTGTTCTCGTATAATGGTCGAGATGGCACAAAGCCGACCTGGTCCGGGTGGACCAGTTTTTCCAGCAAGGGGTTTAGACGGGTCGCTAGGATTTTGGCAAACAACTTGACGTCGAAATTTATGAGCGAAATGGGCCTATAGTTCCCAGCCTCCGACGGATCTTTGCCAGGTTTCGGAATGAGGGTGATGTCTGCCGTTAGTGTTTCTGGGTTGGGATGTCCTCCGTCCATCCATTCCGCATATACCTTAACCAATCGTGGGATTAGGGCGTCCCTAAGGATCTTATAGTAGGAACCGTCGTATCCGTCCGGTCCCGGGGCCTTATTACCTTTAAGTGCTGAGAGGGCCTTATCGACCTCATCCTCCTCTATCGGGGCGTTCAGTGTCAATATGTTTTCTGGTGTGAGATGTGGCAATTTTGTTTTGTTCAAGTAATTTGCAACCGTGATCGCATATGTCGCATTGTTACTGTTTAAGTCCGGGGAGTGGTTATATATGTTTGCCAGGAGCTCTGTAAAGACCTGGTTGATTTCCGCGGGGTTGTGTGTGATTTGCCCTGTCTTATTTCGGATTGCCGTTATGGATTTGAACTGTTGTTTGGGGTTGAGTGCCCGGGCCAGGAGGGTGTCCATTTTATTAGAGCGTTCATAATAAAGTCGTTTTTTGCGGACTAGATCCCTACCAAGTTCCTCAACCGCTAAGGCCCTAACTTTGTGACGGAGTTCCCGGAGGTCTTGGAGGCCTTGTGTCGTGGGGGATTGTTTGTGCCTGGCTTCGGCCCTCCTCAGCGCCTTCTGGAGCTCGAAGAGGGTTTCCGCCTTCTGCTTTTTTCGCCTAGTTGCCAATTTGATGAGGGAGCCCCGGATGACCGCCTTATGGGCGGCCCATATTGTGGTTTGTGTTAGGTCCGGCGTGTCGTTTTCTTCGAAGTAGGAAACAATGTCTTTCTGAATTAGCTGCGCAACATCTGGGTCTTTAAGGAGTGTGCTGTTCAACCTCCATTTCCACGGTGGCCTAGGGCCTGGGATTCGTAGTGAGAGTTCTATGTCTGCGTGGTCTGACCACGTAATGAGGTTGATCCGCGCGGAATGGATCCACGGGATCCCAGCCTGATTGACCAGAAATAAATCTATGCGGGAGTAAGTGGAGTGTGCCGCCGAAAAAAAAGTGTAGTCTCTTTGTCCCGGGTGTCGCAGTCTCCATGGGTCAAGTAGTTGTGTATTCTGCATGAATTGAAATAGCAATTTATCCTGTCCCCCCACCCTCGTGGTCCTCTGACCTCCCATCGGTGTGCTACGATCGACTGGTGGACTGGGGGCGGCGTTCAGGTCGCCCCCCAATACTATTATACCATGCGGTAGGGTCTGCACAATACTGTGTAAGTTGTCCCAAAAGGCTGGGTCTGGTTGATTGGGCGCATAGACATTGATCAGGTGATAGGTGGTGGCGTGTATGGTCCCAGTAAGGATGACATACCTACCCGTGGTGTCGGATTGTGTCATATGAGCGATAAAAGGGCAGTTTTTATGGAGGAGTATTTCTACTCCGTTTTTTTTCACCAGAGCTCTGGACGAGTACGCCCTGGTGTACAGGTGGTCGGTCAGTTGAATCCGGGCTGAGCGCAACATATGAGACTCCTGCACGAAGGCTATGTCTGTCTTTTGTCTTTTTAGTTCCCTCATGAGCAGTCGTCGTTTGGTCGGCGTATTGAGGCCGTTAACGTTAAGGGAAGTAATTTTGAGTGTGGCCATGCTTCGGGTTGGTTAAGGTCCTATCAGTCCCGTGAGTGTCGTAGTCAGGTCCGTCTGCCGCGTCCCCCACCAGGGAGCGGTGCTTGTGATCTAGGGAGGAGAGGTAGAGATTGGGCTCCTTTTGGAGACCGTTATGGGGATGGGAAGGGAGTCCTCACTAGGGAGAGTACGTTTGGCCTGTGAGTTGGGCTATTGGAGGCTATTTGCGGGAGGGTTGTCGAGGCCCAAGGGCTGTCTCAGCTGTCTCGGCCCTAGTGTATGAGGTGAGGGAAAGGGGAAGGGTAGTGGTACAGTACAGGGGGTAGGGGATCACTCCGGTCTTATCTGTGCCGGGTGTATCGGGGGGTGGTTGTCCGCTCCGCGAGAACTTAAAGTAGCACGGAGGGGACAATCAATCGCCGAGCACCCTGCCGAAGACCCGAGTATCTAGATATCTTAGCGTATAAACATCAGTGCCCTGCCAAGTTCGGTAAGGGATGTGTGTACCAAATCATACCAAATCAGTTGTACATATACAGAGTTACAATACAGTTGCGAAGCAAGCATATTTGACCTTAAGTAGACATTCAACACATGTGTAAGTTGCGTGAGACATTAAACCTGTGACATTTACCACATTGAATATATTTAGAACTATCACACCTAGTTCCTCCCTCTAAAGTTCTAATCACCTTACCCGGGCATCATTCAGGGTCAGCAAGGGGGGGAGGGGGCTTCGTCCCGTCTGTGTCAGAGCTGCCGGGGTGTGTTACTCCGTCACCCGTCCCGTAGGGTATTAGTGGGGGTGGGGCAGGGGAGAACAGGGATGTCCGGAGAGAATAAGAAGTTTCAGTCACCTCTGTGGGGGTGGTCCTGATGACGGGTCTGGGGGGGTGGGGTCAGCCATGGGGTACTAAGCATTATCCCTAACCGCATATGCACCTGGTGGCCTAGGTCATAACCCCTAGGGTCCGTCATCATCAGAAAGCCCTTGAGGTCCCCTTAAGTACTGTGAACTACACATCAAAACAGAAAAGCAGAAGATAGCAAGATAATAAAACAATAGAGTAACAGAGTGATACTGAGGGGTGGGGGGAGAGGGAGTATACACTTGCGTTTCTGGTCGTGGCTGCAACACTTTCAAAGACCCTGAGCAGTGTCCTAATGCCTGGAGAGGAACCAGTGTCTTATTCAGTAGTGGACTCCGGCACCGTCCTGTTTGTAAATGGGTGGGTCTTAAGAGTCACTGAACCGTGCTGCACGGTGATATCGTGGACGGGTCAGGCAAGAGTGGGTCCTCTGTATAAGAGTAGGTCCTCTGTATAAATGTGTTCTCGTCCTTGCACCGCTTCCGTTTCTACTCAGAGTCTGTGGTCGCGGGTTAGAGTGGTAGCCGTTCTTTTTCTGCGTCATTCTTCTTCTTGCGATGTTGTAAAGTTTTTAACAGGCGCTGCGTAATCATACACCCAGTGCCAATCCCTTGAGTTTCATGTAATTTCTAGGGTATATTACGTTCCGTTTGTTTTCGCAGAGTCCTTACATAAGCCCCTAGGTGTTGTACTGTGATGTGTGGTAGTAATCCTTCTGTCGCAGGTCTTGTCTTGATTACTTGAGTGTTGCATACATTGGATCTTTGGATAATGTCTCTTGTGTTCGTGTCGTCTGTGAGTTTGCGGTCCGCAGCTGTAGCCGTCTGTGTTCAGTTTAGTAGTCCACTTTTGTGTTATAGCCTATGATTTGGGTTTAAGTCTCTTCTTGCTGTTTAGTGCGGGAGGGGATATCGTTAAGGTGATTCAGGGTAGGAGTTGGTAATGTTTGGTAGAGGGAAGGCCCCTTTGGGTCCCCTATAGTGCACCGCCATCCAAGCCTGCCCCATCCCTGGGCAAGAGGCCTAGCGCTTGGGTCCCTCGATGGGGGAGTCGGAAATCTTCTGGGACTTCTATACCTAGTTCCCGGAGGAAGGCCTTTGGGTCAGCCGTGGGCAGGAGTACAGCTGGTCGCGGGCCGTTGAACACCAGCATTTTAAAGGGGTGGCCCCATGCAAAGTTGAGGCCCTTTGCCCTGACTAGGTCAGCAACGGGCTTCCATTCCCGTCTCCTGGCTAAAGTGGCAGGTGCAATGTCCTGGTAAAGGTGGAGTGTGGAGCCATCCAGCGAGTATGTGTGGCGGCGTGCGCTTTTAATAATCGCTTCTTTGGTAGAGAAAAAATGCCACCTCATTATCACGTCCCTAGGGGGGCTGTCAGGTGGGCCCTTGGCTCTCAGCGCTCTATGCGCCCTGTCTATGGTCCATAGATGTTCCGGTATGGTAGGTAATTGGTCTTTAAACAGCCTCAGCAATACAGTTGTTAGGTCTGCATCTTTAAATCTTTCAGGTATACCTTTAATTCTCAAATTATTTCTGCGGGACCTATTAGAGGCATCCTCTAGCTCTGCCTCTAGTTCAGCCACTCTAGTGAGTAAGTGGTTGGTGGTGGAGGTTGTTTCATTGTGGGCTGCTACCACGTGGTCCATCCTCCATTCCAGGGCCTCTGTGCGCTGGCCCACTGCTTGAATCTCCTCCTTAACCTCCCTTGCTGATCTCTCTATCTCCCCAGCCAGGTAGTGTCTTACCTCTGCAATTGAGTGCAGGATTTCTGCATTTGTCGTCTGCAGTGGTCTGTGCCCATTGTCTCCGATATGTGGGGATTCCGGAGAGCCCGCATGCATGTGGCCGCCGCCATCTTTGATTCCATGCGGCCTGGGCGTCGCGAGGAGTTCGGCGACGGAAGGGGTCCCTTCCTTCGGCTTTTTGCCGGATTTTTTATTTGTGGCCATTCCTTGGAGTGTTCCTCCTTCAGTAGGCAGGTTCGTGGTTCGTTGGCAGGGGTGAGTAGCGTTTTGCTCGGCGTTTCGGGTCTGGCAGGGCGCAGAGCTCTTCGCCTAGGCAGCCATCACCGTCGGCGGTCAGACCACGCCCCCGGTTGTCCTGATCTCTGTCCTTTTGTAGAGGTTTTGGCTAGACATATTATTTCTGCTGCTTACTGCTAAACAGAAGCAATCTTTAAATAACTGTAAGAGAGCCAGAGCCAGCTGCAAAGACTTCATCACTTAGATGTGCCTTTCAGAGCATTGTTGAACGCCGTTATTTTGAGATAGTGCCATTTCTAATCCAGCACTTAGCTAATTACAGTGCAGTGCTGCCGTCAGATTTGAGAAGGAAAGACTAGGCTGTATACCATGTACACAATTAATATTTCATTTCGACATGCATTTATTGCTGGGGATTTATAATACATGGCAGATGTGGGCTAAACATCAATGGGCAGTAGACTAAAAGCAGAGGTGGTTAATCTCATAGCCAATTCACGTAACGTAAGAGAAGGTGAGGTCGGAAGATTTCCATTGCGTTTAGACATTGTATTTAAATAATGCAAATCGCTACCTTGGCTGAGGCATGGGAGCTAAAAGCTTGTTTATGAATGTCTGCTCAAATTATTAATTCAATCATATCTGAGTACAGAAAGGTAGAGGAAGGAAACAGACCTCACAGAGACTGTGCAACTCTGTGCGACTGTGCAACTCTGAGTAGGTGGGATATGGCTGTGAATTGTGAATGCACTAGTTTGTAAGTAGTAGGTAGGTGATAGTAATTGGCTGTTTCTACCTGAGAACGGGCTGAATGCCCTGACAGCTTTCTGTACAGCATAACCATGTGCTCACACTGTGCTGCTTGAGGGCAATTGTTTGCTGTCCTCAAGTGCATTTTAGCAGGCTACAGGGCCAGATATACTCACTTCTGCTGCCCCAATGCCAGTTTCCTCGATCTACGCCAACTTCATATATACATATATAAAAATACAGTATTTGCCTGTCATCAGTGAGCAGCAAGGGATTGAGAATAATCATACAAGGGCAATTGGTAATACTCTTGGGCTCATTCACTAAGTGGCAACACTGCAAGGGAGTGTTTTACGTGATTTGCACCCACTGTTTATGCTGTCCCATAGCCTTGTTAGTCTTATGGGGATCCTAGGCCTACCAGGGTACAAACCTGGAAAGGTAGGTCAGGAGCCTGAATCTGGGACAGTTTTAGAATACCTCTTTCTAGTCAGCCACAGTCCCGGGACGTGGGTTAAAATTTGGGCGCAACCTCGTCAAAAAAGAAACATACATCCAAAAACGACATAGCCATGTTAATTTGCACTAGCTCTAAACCCAACTTTAGTTCTGCCGCGGTAATTGCATCTCAAACAAAGGAAATTTCCTCAATTACTTTGAGGAGCAGCTGGGTCAATTTCCAATACCTAGCTTGTCATTCTGGACACAGCATTATATTCACTAATTTGCACTTGTGTCATTCTGAACTCAACCAAGCCTAAATAACGCAAGCTATTATACACTAATCCCACGTGTTCTGTCCCACGTTCTGCACATGTATCAATGAGGCAAAATTAATGCAAGGACCTATATACAGGGAGTGCAGAATTATTAGGCAAGTTGTATTTTTGAGGATTAATTTTATTATTGAACAACAACCATGTTCTCAATGAACCCAAAAAACTCATTAATATCAAAGCTGAATATTTTTGGAAGTAGTTTTTAGTTTGTTTTTAGTTTTAGCTATTTTAGGGGGATATCTGTGTGTGCAGGTGACTATTACTGTGCATAATTATTAGGCAACTTAACAAAAAACAAATATATACCCATTTCAATTATTTATTTTTACCAGTGAAACCAATATAACATCTCAACATTCACAAATATACATTTCTGACATTCAAAAACAAAACAAAAACAAATCAGTGACCAATATAGCCACCTTTCTTTGCAAGGACACTCAAAAGCCTGCCATCCACGGATTCTGTCACTGTTTTGATCTGTTCACCATCAACATTGCGTGCAGCAGCAACCACAGCCTCCCAGACACTGTTCAGAGAGGTGTACTGTTTTCCCTCCTTGTAAATCTCACATTTGATGATGGACCACAGGTTCTCAATGGGGTTCAGATCAGGTGAACAAGGAGGCCATGTCATTAGATTTTCTTCTTTTATACCCTTTCTTGCCAGCCACGCTGTGGAGTACTTGGACGCGTGTGATGGAGCATTGTCCTGCATGAAAATCATGTTTTTCTTGAAGGATGCAGACTTCTTCCTGTACCACTGCTTGAAGAAGGTGTCTTCCAGAAACTGGCAGTAGGACTGGGAGTTGAGCTTGACTCCATCCTCAACCCGAAAAGGCCCCACAAGCTCATCTTTGATGATACCAGCCCAAACCAGTACTCCACCTCCACCTTGCTGGCGTCTGAGTCGGACTGGAGCTCTCTGCCCTTTACCAATCCAGCCACGGGCCCATCCATCTGGCCCATCAAGACTCACTCTCATTTCATCAGTCCATAAAACCTTAGAAAAATCAGTCTTGAGATATTTCTTGGCCCAGTCTTGACGTTTCAGCTTGTGTGTCTTGTTCAGTGGTGGTCGTCTTTCAGCCTTTCTTACCTTGGTCATGTCTCTGAGTATTGCACACCTTGTGCTTTTGGGCACAACAGTGATGTTGCAGCTCTGAAATATGGCCAAACTGGTGGCAAGTGGCATCTTGGCAGCTGCACGCTTGACTTTTCTCAGTTCATGGGCAGTTATTTTGCGCCTTGGTTTTTCCACACGCTTCTTGCGACCCTGTTGACTATTTTGAATGAAACGCTTGATTGTTCGATGATCACGTTTCAGAAGCTTTGCAATTTTAAGAGTGCTGCATCCCTCTGCAAGATATCTCACTATTTTTGACTTTTCTGAGCCTGTCAAGTCCTTCTTTTGACCCATTTTGCCAAAGGAAAGGAAGTTGCCTAATAATTATGCACACCTGATATAGGGTGTTGATGTCATTAGACCACACCCCTTCTCATTACAGAGATCACATCACCTAATATGCTTAATTGGTAGTAGGCTTTCGAGCCTATACAGCTTGGAGTAAGACAACATGCATAAAGAGGATGATGTGGTCAAAATACTAATTTGCCTAATAATTCTGCACTCCCTGTATACTAAGGGACGTATTAGCCGCGAGGCAAACAAGGCATTTGCGGCATTTTCCAGGGGGCGGCAAAAAAAGCCGCCCCCAAATACCCAGGGCAAATGTCTTGTTAGCCTTGCGGCTAACAGTCCAGGCAGGCGGGCGGCTAAGTAAAATGACGTCATATTCTGGCTCCCACCATCACTCTGCGGAGAGCTCAGGGGAAAGTGCTCCCTCGCCAGCGCCCGCCCGCCCAGCAGCCCAGCAGCCCAGCAGACACTGGACCCCCAGGGAAAGGGAGAACCCCCCCCCCCCCAGCATTCCCAAAGGTAAGGAGGCTGGGGGGGTTGAATTTAAAAAAAAAAAACACAAGTGAGTGTGTTAATGTGTGTGTGTGTGTGTTAGTGTGTGAGTGTGTGTCTGTTAGTGAGTGTGTGTCTGTTAGGGAGTGTGTTACTATGTGTGTGTCTGTTAGTGAGAGTGTATGCGTGTCTGTTAGTGAATGTGTGTGGCTGCTAGTGAGTGTGTATGTCTGTTAGCTAGTGTATGTTTGTCTGTCAGTGAATGTGTGTGTATTTAGAAGGCGGGGCAGGGCGGAAGGGTGGGGTGGTGTGGGGGGGTGGGGGTGCTTGAGCACAAAACCAGGATACACCACTGTATATACTCCTCCTATTCAATGGTCCAGTGCCATTTTGAGGTTTCAGAGCCCTTAAGCGTGTTAATCTGTCCCTGGTCTTAATTTGTTACTGACCCGGCCATGTTTATTGACCCTGTTGCATTCTATTCTGATTCCTATGTCCATACCTGGCTTCATATTGACCTTTTTTCTTCAGTCCCTGTATAGCAGGTGTGCCCAAAAGGCCCATATGTTTTAAAATAACAACTTAATTGTTTTATTTATTACTGGTATTTATAACTTCCATGATGCCTTGTCACGCAAAGCATCATGTGAGTTGTAGTTCTACAACATCTGGGGATCTACCTTTTGGGCACCCTTGCTGTATAGTGTACCAGACCCAGCAGTGTTCCTGTACCAGTCCCTTTGCTTTTCACTGTCATTGTTTATTTTGTATTATTTTTTTGTTTTCCTTCTGGTCTGAATAGATTACTTAGTATAGTATGGTTATTTCTTAATTCCTAATTAGCGTTAATCCTGGCTACTCCAAGGTCCGGTAACATGCCTATCTATCCAGGGCCGGCGCTACCATAAGGCGGCACAAAATGCATCTTCGCCTGTGTAGTCAAAAATCCTTGCACCAGCCCTGTATCTATCACTCCTTGCTTTGCCTTTGGTAGGTTTGCTGCCTTGTATCTTGATGAGGATTCTCATGTATCATGACAGGCTGCATTTGGGAGAGGAGACCTGTCTATAGTAAGGGGGGGTGGGGAGGTGGGCGGTGGCGGAGTCACAGTCAGCATCTGCTGGGTGGGTTCAGAGAATGTTAACTCATCTACATTAAATCTTGCAAAAAATATTACACCATGATTTGTTGGTGGATAAAAAAAACTGCTTGGAAGTTAAGGTGTTGAAAATAATAACTTCTGAAATAAAGGAGATGACATGCTTTAATGAAAAAGGTTTTGAAACAAGAACCTTTACTTTGCATTATTGATATAATGAATGCAACAACACCAATTTAAGGAAATACATTACATTAACGGTGTAAAGCATTATTTATTTATTTACTATGTACTGATGCTGTGGAATCAGGAACATAACCCCTTTCAGAACGTGGTCATACAGCAGTCTGAGCCTCCACTTAGCATGGGAGATCAGGGCATTTTACACATTAATTCTATAATAAATGTTACAGGCTGAAAAAAAGACTCAAGTTATTGAGTTCAACATTGACACCCATTATTTTATGGTGTTGATCCAAAAGAAGGCAAAATACCAAATTGCAGCCATTGATGCATCGACTCGAGCTTTATTTCTTAATGAACTCACTGAACTTAGATTTAGGTGAGTGCTTCTGAGAACTTAAAGCTCAGTTAGCTATTCTAAGCAAAGCTTTCATTAGATGGACTAATTTAAGTCTTAATTCAGTGGGTTCTAACCTCCTTAGAGCCAGCCATAGTAATTATGATGTGAGGAATACCCTCAGACAAGTCCCTAGTGTGATGAGCCACCTGGTCACCCAACCGGCCTGCAGGACCCCCAACCTTTCACCTCCTCTTCAAAAGACTAATATCACTATTCCCTAATCCTCCAGCCTGTGTCTCCCAGCCCAGCGTCCCTTTCCTGCCCATTCAGACGCACTGTTTGACTGCCAGAGGGCCGCTGATGTATGGTGCACTTGACCGAGTGCTACCTTGAATTCTCCTGGAACGCTAAGTCGGATCGCGGAGGTGCAGCGATCCGCTAAAATTTTAAAAAGAGCACTCTCGGTACCATGACCATCAATCCGAGTGCTTTTTGGGTTAACAGAGAGGCATCGAATGACACCTAGGATGTGGGGTAGGTTCTTGTATTAGCAGAAAGCACCGTGTTTTAAGGTGACTGGGAAACTCTACCCAGCATTCTGGAACTCTGCACCAGATCGAAAGCTAGCTGCGCCCCGCTGAACTTTTGACTTCTATATAATTTGGGCTAGATATGTCCAATCCACACGCTTTTTGGACAGAATGTGCACTCTAGAGAGATCTTTCCAGGGATGTATGTCATGTGGGGGTGCTCCACTGTTTTGTGTCTATTTTAGAGTTTTTCATATGTTTAGTTACTCAGTTTCTGTGTCCAGGAGATAATTCCAGGAGATAAAAACCAAGAGCTGACTCAATATTTCCAGGAGATAATAACAAAGAGCTGTCATAGCACAATGGTATAAAGCATCCCTAGACAAACTATGACTTTACATTTTCTTTATCTGCCTATCTTCTCTATATTTTGCTACCATTGTCTTTGAGTACAATAAACTGTATAAATGTATATAGCCTGACAACATACAAATAAACATTTTGTGTACACAATAATTTGTGCAATACTACATAGCAAAATTGGAAAATGTAAAAAATGTTATTAGTAAAACAAATGGATATAATTTAAATGGGGTATATCTACTAATGATCTAAGAACAGATCGAGAGACAGAAACACCTGACTTGCATCCCGAGCTTTAAATTGATATTACATAGAATAAATCTCAAGGAAATACATTGCTTGATGCAATGAATGAACAAAGTGATCGAACTCCTAAATGGCAGAGAATTGAACTGTGAAACATCAGAGGCATGATCTATTCATCAAAAATGCTTAATTAAGCTAAAGTTGTTTTTGGTAACTATAGTGTCCCTTTAAAGTGCTAGGTATGCACAAATTTTAGTAATCCACTTGATCTGAAAATATGAATCAGACCGCAATAGTGCATTCCATTACAACACACTTTAGTTAACACCATAAAAACACTTAGAGAGCTTATAATTACACTTGCCCATTAGGAGGCACATTTCCTCCACAAGAAATGTTCATCTCTTCTATAACCCAGCTAGTGGGTCTGTCTTCTCAAATTCTGGTGTTTTGGGAAGACTTATCCACCTTAGTACTATGAAAAGAGGCCATCAGTTCGTCCAGCAGACTTTCAACCAGCTATGCCTACTTGTGTTTCGAATTGGTTTCCTCTGATATTAGGGCACAAAACATTCTCATATAATCGCGTACCGCACTTTGTGGATAGATCCACATGATCTTATTTACCCTGTCCACTTAACTTACAGCCATTAGGTATAAAACAAATTAGTTCAATAACATGCATCAGTACATTTTTACAAAATGCTGCATCTATTCATATTTGGAAAGTATTAATAAACAAATCATATAAATTAAAAACTACAGTAGTAACACTATCATCCTAATACAATTTTATTAGTTCTGATCAAAATCAATGGACAAAAGAGTATTTGGTGACTAACTAAACTTATAGGTAATAATACAAAATCTTAAAAAAAGTGAAAAAATATGAGATCATTTAAAAAGCAAGAGGAATATATATATTAAAAAAGGAAGACATTACCACCATTAAATAGAAATAATATAAAACATAAAAATGACAAAATATAAGCCACAAATTCCAAAACGTATTGCCACTATACTAAGATTTAATTTTAAAAAAGAAGATAGCATTTTATTAAACAATCCATAATTAGAAATAGTCAAAAATGTACCCCCTTCAGAATGGTGAATATCTAGTATAGGGGTATGTAAAATCAATCTGAAATAATTTGAATTGAGGTCAAATTATATATTAACCTTTTTGGTTCCAGGGTCATAAGTTCATGTATCCATTTAGCCTCAATCTTTTTTAAAATTCTTTTTATCCTCACCCTCTCTCCAAGGTATACTCACAGTTCAATTGCCGTAAATCTCCTTTAAATCTATTGTCTTTCTAGCAGTGAACTCATTGACACAATGTGAGACAAGTATGAGTGGAGCTCAGCGTGAAGTGCTAGCTATAACAAATCATGTTCATATTAATGTTGGGTTTCAGACACCCAAATATGTGCGTCTATTCACTTGAAATGCATTGGGTTTGTTTTATTCATAGAAAAATAGAATGTGATGGCAGATAAGAACCATTCGGCCCATCTAGTCTTCCCACTTAATTTTTCTTTTGCGCCCCATCCTGTTCTGGGTTTCCCGTACTTCCATTTAATTCTTGGAATAAAAGCTGTATCTTGGGGAAAAATGGGGTGGTTGTGGGTATCTGTCAGGATTATATTGATCCACCACACAGAATAGTATCACACCCTAGAGCTAAGGGTAACGTCTTACCGGACCTTAGAATGGCCGGACTTATTGTACCCGAGAATAGCCAGGAAACTAGCCCAGGTCAGGGAAACAGAACGAGACACAGCGATAAGGAAAAGACAAAAGTCAAGGGTACCAGAAATGAAGGAAGTCAAAATGAAGCCAAAGTCAAAAACCAGAAAAACACGATCAGGAACACACACTCGATAACCATCTAAGGGAAACCACAACAGGTCCATGAGCTAAGGAATAAGTGAGTTTAAATAACCCTCTTGCAGATCCGATTGGCTGTACCAAGCCCTTGACCCCAAAATGTGCGTGGGCGTCTTTTGCGTGACGTCACCCGCATGTCGACGTAGTCTTTACCGTGGACGTACGTGGGGCTATATAATTGCGTGGGTCCGCAGCGGCTGCCGTGCACCGACATGCCGCACAAGCCAGGCATCATGGCAGAAGACAGCCGAGCGGCACTCCCTTCGATCTTCGGAAGGTAATTATCTCAGTTTTTGCCACATGGATACGAAGGATACGTGACAGTATCCAAACAAACTACTAATGAAGAGGAACAAACACAAATGTTTTATATAAAATGTATTTGCCATGTAATGTTTAGTCGCCCGTTCCACCGATGAACGTTTCATATAAAACAACTTGAAAATAAATGCAGCATTAAAATAACTTCAGTGTAAGTAATCATCAGTGTGATTCTTCTATCTCCCTGGTGGCTTGAAATCACAGAAGGAAGCATTCCTCTATTCCCTGCCCCCACTGAGAAACAGTGTATATTATACTCGTCATAATTTATCATTATAGCAGCAACAGATGATAAGGTCTGCCTATTTAAATGGCACCCAGTAAAAACATGTTTTCTGTACATTATCAATCTAATACATGTTCAATGGCTCAAATAAGTAGTTTTCTTGAATCTGAGAAAATATCTACGGAAAACAAATAATTCAACACCTCATTTTCGACAGCATTGCAGATGTCATGAAAATATTTTTTTATGTTACAGAGAGTATTATCGCATTATAGTTTCATTCTGATTTTTCCTTTTTCTTTAAGCGCGTTCGTTTGTCTTGTAAAAAATATTACATTAATGTTATACAAATTGCAGACATTTATTTGACTCCTCTAAAATTGGATCAAGGTGGATATTGGGCTGGGGATGGATATGGGAGATGGATATTGTGATGAAGGTTAGGGAAATATGGGGATGGGAGTGATGTATTTAAGACTACTGGGGAGGAGGTGATGAATATGTATCATGTGAATGTATCTTTTGGGAAGCAGTTTATAAGAGGAGGCCTCATATGCTAGCTTTCTGTAAGGTCTCAGTTAGTGTAGAACCATCTTCGGTTTGATGTATGATTAAGTGCTATACTTTGTAGGACAATGGCTGTTTAAAATTATCTTTTGTCATCTTGTATGAATTGTCACACTTGGAAGTAGAATTTTGATTAATTGCCTTCCAATCTGCTATAATTGCACAGAAATATATATCCTTGAGAAAGAGCCACTAGAGTGCATTGTATGGGTTATGCTGCCAGGAGTTTCCTGGCTCCCTGATAATATAAGTAGTCAAACCATTTGCAAACAGCTTGAAAACGTACCTGTGGACTGTGGGGTGGCGAACATCTCCTCCATTGAGAAGCATAAGCTATCTACTCTTAGTTAGCCCAGCAGTACAGGGTTCAGCTCGTTGGTGAAAGAGTGCTTATGAGCTCAGCCAATGAACTGGCACTGCATTTGTGCACTGCAGGAGACTCTGATTTTCCTGGAGGCAGAGGCTGGCAAACAGTATGACTACTTACCGTGGGAGATTGCAAAAAAGTCCAGGCACATACAGAGGATTCCTCAAAGAGAGATACTTTATTCAGGAACAGTGCATCACGATGATTTGGCTCTCAAATAAGCGTTTGTCAAGCCCAGTGCAATAGTATATCACTCCAGTATAAACACAATTCAATGTTATAATCAATAATTCTAAAATTGACAAACGTCCCTTCCCCATTAGAAAAAAAGCTAAGTTGCCGACAGATTGGAAGTCTCCAAGCCGAGATACCTAATGTCACGCGTGTAGCGTCATGATGTCATGTGTGAGGGTGTCACCATCACTAAGATAGAAACCACCAAAAGTATTTTATTTTATAAAATCAAGCAAAAAAATAACATTATGAAACGAGATACCATGTCTACAGACAATCCTAAATTATAAGAAAAAAAATAAATAAAGGTAGAAATGGACACTGGGTGTAAAAATACGTCTTATCTGATAAAAGGTAGTTGTGGTTGTTATGGAAACAGGCAAACTGCTTCCCAAATGATCTCGCCCTAATCGGCTGCAATGAAGCTGAAAATTGTGTTTGTAGGCAAATCAATCTGATTTCTATGGGCAACATCACAAGTCAATATAACAGAGAGAGGAGACATGTTATATTAATATTTCTTTTTTTTTTTTTTTTTTTTTTTTATTTTTTTTTTTTTATTTCAGACAGTACCTGCCGATGATTTTCTGCTGCCGTTCATATAGTTCGGACTATGGTACTAAGTCATCATTAATATTTCACATTATCAAAAACAAAAAACATAAAGACAATACAATACAAACATATAGATGGTGACAAAGGTCCTCAGAAATGTTCCCATAGTAATAATTAGAGTAACTAGCTGATTATCTTAGCATTTATTCTTATTTTCTTTTCTTTTCTTTTTCCTTTCTTTTCGTTTTTTTTTTCCCCCTTTTTCCCTTCCCTTTTCTTTTTCTCCTATTTTCTTTATCAAATTAGAATGCGCACAGCTTATTTAGCCATATATCTATATCCATCTTTTTTTTTTTTTTAGATTTATATTTAAGCCGCTTTCCATTTTTAGCTGAAAGATTAACTGATTTTTTATGGTTTCCCAATTTGGTATACTATTAGTTCTCCATCTTCTAGCTATAGAGATCTTTGCCGCTATTAGCGCATGAGTAAGAAAGTATTGAAAATCCATATTATATTGGCTAAGATTTAAGTGTAGTATAAATAATTCTGGAGACAAGGGTATTTTAGTATCGATTATTTCTTGGATTTTGCCTATAAACATTTTCCAAAATTCTATTATCAAGGGACAGCTCCACCAGATATGTAACATGTCTCCCGTCGCACTATCACACCGCCAGCAAATAGCTGATATGTTATGATCCATTTTATTCATGCGACTTGGGACCAGGTACAGTCTATTTATAATCTTAAAATGTAACTCAACTAAATTTAAGCATTTAATATATTTAACCACAGACACCCAACCCAGTCGCTTTTTTCCAGTCGCTTTTTTCCAATTTTTTCTTTATTTTCAAATCTTTCTCCCATTTCTCAATGGCCGGAAAAATAAGATCTTCTTCCTCGAGTCTTAGTATCGAATTACACTTTTTTAATAGATTTTTCGTGTCATTCGCTTTCAGCAGATGACATAACTTACATTTAACTTCTGAATGTTCTTTATCTAGTACTTTGCTTAAGTAACTGTTAATCCTTATGAAGTTATATTTTTCTTTTTCTGGAAGAGCGAATTCTGTACTTAATTGTTCAAATGATTTAAGATTTGATCCAATCATTAGGTCTTCTATATTTTGAATACCTGCTTTGGCCCAATTTTTTAAATTTAGATCTTCTATATTGTTTTCCAAAATTAGAATTGGTAAAGTGTTAATGATACGATTGTTAAGACCCATATTTTTTCTTATTTTGTTCCATGCTTCTCCAATATTTTGTAACACTATACTTTCAGAACATGGTTGGCAGTTATCTTTCTTTTTTTGCGTCAACCAAAAAAGGGTAGACAGATCTTTATTATATGACATTTTTTTTTCTATTGCATACCATCTCTCATGTTTAGACTCTGTATGTTGTGAGATAATGCAATGAGAGAGAGTACTCGCTTGATAGTATTGTTGTATCAGTGCAAGTCCTACTCCTCCATTTGCTTGTTTAATCGCCAAGAATTTTCTTGCCAGCCTAGGTTTCTTTGATTGCCATATAAATTTAGAGAAGGATTGTTGAATAAGTGATAGCCAGCTGTCGGGTACCTTCAAAGGAAGCATTCTGAATAGGTATAACCACTTTGGTAGAACATAGGATTTAACTATATTTATACGGCCCCACCAGGAGAATTCCAGATTTCTCCAATCTTTTAATAGCTTGTTCATTTTTAGAAGTAATGGGAGGAAATTAATCTCAACAATTTTGCTTGGATCTGTACAGATGTTAATTCCCAAATAATTAAATGATTTTTCAATCCAAGTAAAGTCAAACCTCTTTTTTATCTCTTTTTTTTCTTCCATATTTACATTACTCGCCAAAATAGTTGATTTGTCTGTATTTAATCTGTAGCCAGAAACCTGTGAAAACTTTTCTATAGTTGTCATGAGCTGTGTTATTGATTGTAACGGATTTTCTAAAGTTATGATCACATCATCTGCGTAAAGGTTTATTTTTATGTTTTCTTTCTTATGGTCAAAACCCGAGATGTTTTCTTCTTGTCTAATGGCAGATGCCAAAGGTTCTAATGAGATTATATAGAGTAAGGGGGAAAGCGGACACCCCTGTCGTGTTCCATTAGATAATGGGAACCACTCTGAGCTAAAGCCATTCCCCTTTATTCTTGCTGTTGGGCCAGTGTATAGGGCAAAAATGTTCTCAAGAAGTCTTCCCTCCAATCCAAATCGCTGTAGTGTTTGTCTCATGAACTCCCAGTTGACCCTGTCGAATGCTTTCTCAGCATCTAAGGACAGGGTCAACATGGGAGTTCCAGTGGTCCAAGCGGAATCCAATATGTCAATCAATCTTCTGATGTTATGGGTTGAAGACCTCTCCGGGACAAACCCGACTTGGTCTCTGTTTATTATTTCTGATATAATTTTTTTTAAACGTTCTGCTATCATAGCAGAGTATATTTTAATGTCGGTATTCAACAATGAGATTGGACGATAATTCTTTATCTTCTCTGCATCCTTTTCTTGTTTAAGGATAGGCACTATATTTGCTTGTAACAATTCTGCCGGAATGCTATTAGGTGTAACAAAGGAATTGAAAACTTCAATTAGGTCCGTTTTAATATTATTTCCTAACAATTTGTAAAAAAGGTTATCAAATCCATCTGGACCAGAGGATTTATTCTTTTTTAATTTGTTGATACAGAAAATCAGTTCTTCTTCTTGAAAAGTTTTATTAAGCTCCTGCAGTTGTATTTGTGAAATTTTTGGACTCTTTATGTTCTCGAGAAATGCACTAATGTTCGCCGTTTCGGTAGGATCTTTAATATTGTATAGATCTTGATAGTAATTTTTGAAGGCTTCTGCTATTTTTTCAGGTCTCAAGATAGTCTCTCCATTATCAATAATTTTGGTGATGATTCTTTTCGATTTTTCTTTTTTTATTCTGTTCGTCATTAGTTTTTCTGCTCTATTTCCGGTGTAGTACCATTTCTGTTTTAAGTAATGCAACGCATTATTAGCCTTTGTCATAAGGTGTTCATTAATTAATTTTTCAGTGTCTATAATTTCATTAGTAATACTCCGAGATGGTTTATTTTTATTTTGTTCAAGTAAATTGTCTAGTTTTATGTACAATTCAGCTAAATTTGCCTTTTTTTTTATTTAATTTATTCTCTTTTGCTGCTAAGCTTATAAAAAGGCCCCTTATTACTGATTTATAAGCACACCAAGTCATTGCTGGAGAGACATCTTTGTTTCTGTTTTCTTTGAAAAAATAATCTGTTGTATCTTTGATTTGTTTAAGATTGTCTTCATTTTTAAGTAACCAGTCTTTCATTTTCCAGTCAGCTCTTGTTCTTTGATGTTGTTCTTTTATATCTAGGATGACCGGATTATGATCTGACCATGTAGTGGCTATTATAAAAACCTTTTTAATTTGGCTCGCTAAGTTTCTGTCCCCCAAAAAGAGATCAATTCTAGAATATGAGCAGAAAGCTTTTGAGAAACAGGAAAAATCCTTTTCCTTCGTATGAAATATCCTCCAATAATCTAAAAGTTGGGCTTGTTTAATTAATTCTGAAAAATTTTTAGCAGTCATCTTCAAGTTTCCATAGTTACTGGTTTTTGTTTTAGAACTTCGGTCTATCTCAATATCGGGTACGCAGTTAAAATCTCCCATAACCATAACTCGGCCCATTTTCACGCGTTCAGTTTTATTAAGTACTTTTTTAATAAATGCAATTTGTGATTGATTTGGTGCGTATATGTTCACTAACGTATATTTTTGATTATTAATTTCTGCTACTAATATAATGTATCTGCCTTCCAAATCAATTTCTTGGTATATAATTTTTAATGATATATTCCTAGAAAATAAGAAGGCTACTCCTCTTTTCTTTTTTTGGCTCATAGAGGCACTAATTATAGTAGGAAAAAATTTAGATTTTTTTCCAATTTGTATTTTATTGAAAGTTTTATGAATGGGATAGGGATACAGAAAACAAGAAGGGATCGGGGGGGGGGGGGGGGGGTAGGGGGACGAAGTATCACATAATTTGACATAGCAGTGTAAATGTTTCACATAACATATAGTAACAATTCACATCTCCATTGCATTGAAGAATAGACACATCATTAATCAATCTTAATATTCTTCCAGCCAAAGTGTGTTGGGTTATGGAAGCAGCCCAAAAGGGCCCCCTTTGGTCCCGACCTGTTGTAAGGGGTTGAGACTATAACTATGAAACCATAACTATGGGATCTAGTGGGTATTGACCCAACGGTCGGTGAGAAAGTGACCTGGTGTCTCATAATGGTCATAACTGATTCTCTCACTTTATTCCCACTGTATGTTTGCGTCATTCGCTTCTAGTTTAAGAATACCTGTGTCTTAGTATCTCTGAGTGAGATTGAAAGCCGTTATCAATGATAGACGTTAATAATATGAGGTACTGTAAGTCCTAATACATCGTATGGGTAATCTATGCTCTCGGAGCGATCCACCTGTGCCAGTTATGGTGAGCAACTGTTATTTGTTTTTGCGTAGAGGCTGCCAACATTTCATATTTAAGATATTGTTTAATCTTTCCTTCCAGTAGGTTGGAAGCGGGGCATATTGTTTGCTTCCAGTGTAAGGCTATAAGGTTACATGTCGCCAGTATCATTATAGTCACCAGATGTTTGTCTAGTTGGTTTATGGGGGTGGGTAATAGGAGCATGAGGCCCAATCGAAGTGATAAGGCCAGGTTTGTTATACCCATGCTGACCCATAGTCTGTGAGTGTCTTCCCAAAGTGGTTTTATGAGGTGGCATTCCCACCATATATGAGTCATTGTACCTGCACTCGTCCCACATCTCCAACAATTACTCGATGTGAGTGGAAATATCTTGTGTAGTTTATCAGGTGTATAGTACCATCTATATATCATTTTTTTATGTGCCTCTATATGTGAATAGCAAGTGGACACCCCTTTCAGAGCCGTCAATGATTCGAACCACTGTTCATCAGAAAGTGCTAACTTGCACTCTTTTTCCCATTGGGCCTTGTACGAAAAGTTGTGTGAGGGTGTACCCGTTTCTAACACTGCATAACATAATGATAGGGTTTTTTGTCTGGTCGGTGCCGAGTGGCATCTATCATACAACTTATATCTGTTGGTATCAATGTCTTGCCCTGTGTTTGTGGGTGGTGTCACTTTGTCTATAATGATACTTTTGAGTTGGAGGTAAGGAAATATGTGCGAAGGTGGTAACTTAAATGATTTTTGTAATTCTGGGAAAGGCATAATCTTCCCCTGGTGACATATGTCTCTGATGCGCCTAACTCCCTTTTCTTTCCACCCAGTTAGTGATAACCATGGAGAGATCGACTGTAAAGCGGTGATAGGAGCCCATGGGGAGAACAGTTTGTCAGGTCTTCGGGAGTGGTGGAGAGTGTCCCATATTTGAATAGCATATCTAGTTAACGGTAGGAGTGTGTGCTGAGCGCCCCTCAAATGTTTCGGCGTCCATATGGATTCTACCACCGACCCTTTAGGTCCGTGCTTGTTCTCAATGTCTACCCATTGTAGTAGCCCTGGTGGGGCGTGTAATTTAACCACATTTTCTAGTATTGCTGCTCTATGGTATTGTAGTACATTGGGGAACCCCAAGCCTCCCTTTCTGGTTGGAATATATAGCAATGTTACTGGAAATCTCGTTTTTTTGGCGTTCCATATAAAGGATGTTAATAATTTCTGTATATGTTTGCATAAGGTGGTGGAGAAAGGTAGAGGTAACATACGGAAGATATATAATATTTTTGGGAGTACCATCATCTTAACAGTATTGATCTTGCCGAGCCATGACAACATGACATCTTTCCATTTGTGCAGGATTTGTTTACACATTTGTGGCAAAGGGGCAAGGTTGAGTGTAGAGATTTGCCTATGAGTGGCTGCTATTTTTACGCCTAAATAGGTGAGGTGTGATTGTCTCCAATCGAAGGAGAATGCAGTTTTCAGTTTAGCTACTACGGAAGAGGGTAGACGGATCGGCAGGGCTTGTGTTTTTGATTGATTCAATTTGTAGTATGACACTTTGCTATATGCTCCCAGTATTTCGATAAGAGCAGGTAGTGACCGTTCAGGTTGGGATAAGGTGACCAGGATATCATCCGCAAACATTGATAGTTTGTAGTCGGAGGATTCAATTTTAACTCCTGTTATATCCGGGAGATTCCTAATCATATACGCTAGGGGCTCGAGAGAGAGAACGAAAAGTAGTGGTGAGAGTGGGCAGCCTTGGCGTGTCCCATTTGTGATAGGGAACGGTCTAGAGACAAAGCCTGCATTTGTGACCTTGGCGGTAGGTTGTGTGTATAGGGCCATTATGCCAGTAATGTATGGGGCTGGGAAGCCAAATTTAACGAGAACCCTTTCCATGTACCCCCAGTGCAGCCTATCAAAGGCCTTTTCCGCGTCTAACGCCAGGAGAAGGCCTGTCCCGTTTTGAGATTCCATTATTGATAATATGTCCAATATCTTTCTTGTGTTGTCGGAACCTTGTCTTTTGGAGACAAAGCCTGACTGATCGTTGTGCACAATTCGGGCGATGATGCTTTTAAGTCTATCCGCTAATATCTTGGCATATAATTTAGTGTCACAGTTCAGAAGGGATATCGGGCGAAAGTTTTGACAGTGCGTGGGTGATTTGCCAGGTTTCGGCAGAGTGGAAATGTGGGCCTGCAACATGTCTGTAGGTAGCGTGCCGTTGCAGAAGCATTGGTTGAGTAGAGATGTGAGGTGGGGGGTCAGTATGTCTGAAAATGTCTGATAGTACAGGTTTGTGAAACCGTCTGGTCCTGGTGATTTATGTTTGGGCAATCTGCGTATTGTTTGTGCTACCTCTTCTTCCGTGAATGGTTGTGTTATCATAGCTATTTCTTCCTGCGTTAGGGTGGGTAGGTTGACCTTATCTAAGAATTGAGCAATATGGTCTGCAGATGGAGTGTGTGTGGCGGGATCATTTTTTAGATTATAGAGCGAGCTGTAATATTTCGCAAATTCCTCCACAATGTCTTGAGGGTGCATAAGTTTCTTTTTTTCGGGGGAGACAATATATGCTACCCGTGAGTTAGCCATTCGAGCTTTGAGCTTGGAAGCTAAGAGGGAACCTGCTTTGTTCCCTTGGGCAAATAATTTGTAGTTGTAAGTATGCAGTATATGATTTGTTTTGTCCAGTTCCATTTCTTTTAGTTGTGCTTGTGCTTTGGACAGTTGTGCAGAGTTGTGTGCCGTTGGATGGAGCTTGTTCGTATGAGTGTGTGTGATTATCTGTTGGATTAGGTTGTTATAAGTGCGAAGTCTCAACTTTTTAGCGAAACTGGCTTGTTTGATGAATACTCCCCTGATGACAGCCTTATGGGCTTGCCATATCGTTGCTGCCGAGGTGTGTTCTACAGTGTTCCTCTGAAAGTAGTCTGCGAGTTCGGTCTTTATTTGCGTGGTAAAGTCAGGGTCATGTAACAGAGAGTCATTCAGTCTCCAGGAACCCCTGCCTTTTGTGGGGTACTGTGTATTTAGCGTTAAAGAGATAGGTGCATGGTCTGACCATGTTATTAAACCTATTTTGGCAGATTGGATTTTGGGTACCAAGGATGAGTGAATCAAGAATCTGTCTATACGGGAGTAGGAGTTGTGTGCCTGGGAGTGAAAGGTGAAATCTTTCTCTGAGGGGTGCAGTATCCGCCATGCATCTAAAAAAGAAGTGTTGTGGAGGCATTGTTGGATAGCTTTTGTAGTGTTTGCACGTTCTTTGGTTGTGGCCTGTGATACACTTGAGGAGGAGGATGTGTCCATTTGGTCATCTAAAATAAAGTTGGTGTCACCTCCTATCACTACATTGCCAAGAGTATGTAACTTGGCTAGGTTTAGTATTTTATCTAAGTATGTGGCTTTATTCTCGTGTGGTCCGTATATGTTAATGAGGGTGTATGGTTCGTTATTAAGTGTGCACTGAATTATGAGGAAACGTCCTTCTCTATCTCCGATTTTCTTCTGCAGTGAAAAGGGCACGTCTTTATTAATCAATATAGAAACTCCTCTTTTCTTCTTACTGTACCCAGAGTGGTAGCCTATAGGGAATTGTTTGGATGTGAATTTGGGCAGCTTAGATTTTAAAAAGTGGGTTTCTTGAAAGAAGGCCACAGTGGCTTTCATTTTTTTGGCTTCGCCAAGGGCTAGCCTTCGCTTATGCGGGGAATTTAACCCTTTTGCGTTAAGTGATATAATAGTCAAGGCCATGGCATGGCATTGGGTGCGATTGCTTTTCTGTGATGCGGTTTGTCCCTGTGGCATGAGCAAAACCGTGATAGAGGGAGTCTACCCTTATATGCCATCTATCAGGAGTGAAAGTCAGGTTGGGATGTTCAATTATGTGAAACAGGAGAGTTTGTGGGTAATTTGGTACACAAGAGGGCAGGGGATGGGAGGGGAACCAGAGGGGAACTATGTACAGGGTGTCGGTCAGATATCGAGTATCTGACAATAACCAGATTTGTGGTGGCTCCATGAAGCCAAAAACCATGGGGGGAGGGTAACTGAGGTGGTAGCCACTAGACTACCCGTTTCTAGGCAAACAAAAAAAAAATGAAACGTTTCATGGGGAGGTTGTGTGATTATACACAAAAATTGAGGTCTCATAATAACCATTAACTGTTAGGGGGGGATAACTACCAGACAATAAGTAAGTAATTTACTTATTTGGGTCTCGACCTTAATAAAATGCTAGGCCCGCATTAGCCCTGTGATAACATCATATAAAGTCATACCATGTAAAATAACTAATCTCACTTGTCCTGTAGATGGAACTTGTAGGTTGATCAAAAAGTCTCTAAATAGCTAGAAGTTCGGTATCAGTTTTTGTCTTTTGCTGCGGTGATCCAGTCCTTCCTGAGCTTCCTAGGTGACTTTGCGGGGTATTTCGTTCCCTCCGTCGCGCCTTGTTGGTGAACTTGTATATTCCAGTCTGAGAGAAGCTTGATCCCGTCGTTCAAATTATTTATGTGGTGCTCCGTACCATTTTTCTTCACAATTATGCGTGTCGGGTATCCCCATTTATATAGAATATCAGCATTTTGTAAAGCTTGCGTCAGCGGTCTCAATTCTTTACGCTTTGCTAAAGTTGCTGCAGATAAGTCAATGAATAGCTTGACTCCATCATATTCGGGTGGTATGTTATTTGCATTGCGTGCTGCTCGCATAATGGTTTCTTTTGAAGTGAAATAATGAACTCGTGTGAGTACATCTCTTGGGGCGGTTGCGTCTAGGAATATAGGCCTCGGCAAACGATGTATGCGGTCAAGGCGGAGATCAGTCTCAGTGAGGCCTGGACATAAGGCTTTAAACAGACCCACAGCGTAGTCGTGCAGTTCCGAGGGTTTAATTTCCTCTGCTATACCCCTGAGGCGGATATTATTCCGTCTGTCGCGGTCCTCATGGTCTGCCACCTTAGCAGTTAACGCGTGCAGTCGGGAGTCTAGTGAGTCAAATACCTCCGTTAAGTTGTTGTGGGCCTCAATGATTTCTTCGGCCTTATCTTCCAACGCAGCCGTGCGTTCTCCGATTTCTTTTATGTCTGCTCGTACATCTTTTGCCAGTTTGGCAAATTCAGCTTGCAGAGTGGTTTGTAAGTTGTGTAACATCCTTTGCATGGCGTCTTCTGAAGCTGGAGCCCTGTTTAAATTTGAGAAGGACGTGATATCGCTTCTATCAGAGCTTGCTGCAGGGGATGTGGGACCTTCGGCGCCATTTTGTGAGCGGTTTCGAGGTGGCGTTAAGGAGGAGATCTGCAGTTCTGACTGCTTCGTTTTCATTCTTTTTTGCCCCCGGTGAGACATGGTTGCTTCGGGCTAACCCCAGGAGTGTTTTTTTCCACGGGTAGGTCAGTGGATTTTCTGCTATTCGCTGCGTTCCGTTATACCCTCGGAGGAGCTAACAACTCACACGTCCGACTCCATGAGCTGCCAGGCCACGCCGGCGAAAAAATTTAGATTTAAGATTGTTTTTATCTTGCGTTCTCCAGTGGGTTTCCTGTAGGGCTGCAATCTGGATTTGTTCTTTTTTGAGAAACTCAAGGATTGTATATCTTTTAAATTGTGAGTTTATCCCCTGTGCATTAATCGTCGCTAGCCTCATTTTATTTTATGTATCCTATTTCTTTTCCTTCGAGGACTGATAAGTTCACCATCTGTACTAACAAACATATAAAACACAACATAAAACGTACAATGTCTGCCTTTAACTAGGCAAAAATCTATGTATCTATTCCCTCCCTTGTGTTCCTCCCTACCTAGGCCTCCCATAGCCTTCGGGGGGAAGCCCTGCCAAAAACACAGGGAGAGAAAACAACAATCCAAAAACGACACCGACTCTCTAATCAGTGACGTCGAAAATGTCCCCATACTCTATGCTCGCAGAAAAGAAAAAGTGTCGAGATCTGCGAGCTAGAGTTTCTCCTTGGCCGGACGGGTGTAGTGGATAAAAATAATACCAGAAGGGAAAAAAAAAAAAAAAAAAAAAAAATAATTATTCCCATTTCATACTTTTTTTTTTATTATTTTTTTGTTTCTTGTTTTGCCAAAATAGCTCTTTCGTTAAATTTTAGTGTAAGTTTAGAATTTTAATATATCTTTGTTTCTCAAATATTACATTTATTTGCATTTATTTTATATCAAAATATTTCTATAAAGTTACTTCTGATATTTATTCCCATTTCATTAGTTTTTTTCTTTCTTTTTCTTTCTTTCTCCCTTTATTTGATCTAAATAGCCTTTTAATTAAACCCAAAAAATTGTTTTTAGTGTATTTAGTGTATTTTATATTTTAATATACCTTTAAATCCAAGGTATTACCTTTATTTTGTGTCATAATCTTTCTATCAAATTACCTCTAATATATCGTGTATTTACTTATTATTATTGTGGTTAATATAAACCCTCCTGTTCTTTTATCTATTTTAGTTTTTTCCCCCTTTTTTTTTTTCTCCCCCTTTTTTCTCCCTCTTTTCCCTTCTCTTTTCTTCCCTTTATCACTTCTTTCCCCCATTTTTCTTAGTTTTCAGGAGAGATTTAGCTTAATAGTGTGGGACCACTCTTTACATTTCTATGGCCTCTAGTGTAGCTTTAATCCTAATTTATTTGTTTTATGTTGTGTTATATATGTGCGAGAAAAAAAAAAAAAAAAAAAAAAATACCTTGTGCAATAACTTATTTTAAATTCCCTTCTAGTAGCCATTGTTCTAATTTCTGCGGTTTATCAAAGGTCAGTCTTTGGTTATTATGTGTTAGGTTTATACGTGTCGGAAATCCCCAGGCATATTTAATTGCATTTTTTCTAAGGACCTCTGTCTGATTGGTAAAAAATTTCCTTTGAAGTCTGGTCTGGTATGAGAGATCTTGAAAAATCTTAATTTGATGGAAGATTGACCCCTTCAGGTCTTTTGTTGTCATTGCCTTCATAATTTGCGTCTTGAAACGGAATGATTGTAGGCAAATAATTGTGTCTCTCGGGGCTTGTTCTGGTACGTTACCAGGTTTATAAATTCTATGACATCTTTCAATGCCGCTTGTGCCGTTATCTGAATTAACCCCCAGAAACAAAAAAAACTCTACACAATAGTCTTCTAGATTTGCATTTACAACAGTCTCCGGGATCCCCCTAATTCGGAGGTTTTGTCTTCTAGATCTATCTTCTAAATCCGTAATCTTCTTTTTCAGGGTCTCTAGAGTTTCATCCAATTTATTTATATTATCCGTATTGTTTTTTTGTTGTATATTTATTTGGTCCGTCTTCTCTTCTAACAATACCACTCTTCTTCCTATATTTAGAATCTCATTTTTTATTTCTCTAGACTGCAGGTTTATTTCTTCTTTTATTTTCTCAAATTGGATCTCCAGGCATTTGGATAAATAACCGGCAGTGATAGATACGTTTTCTTCCCATGAGCTATCTGACAAAGTTTTGTCTATCTCAGTCTCTTTGGGGTCCAATATAGGTATTGATTCTTCTTGTATAGATTTAGTACTACTCCCCTTGTTTAATTGGGGAGAGAAAAAACCTGAAGTCCTCCTTTCTATAGCTGGTTCTTGTTTTTTAGCAGTTCTTTTTAAATTCTGTTTACCTTCTGAGTTTTTTTTTGAGGCCATTTACTCCTCCTCTCTTTCCCTTCTCTTTCACTTTCTCTTTCTATTAGCGTTCTATTTCTTTCTCTGTTTTATTTTTTTTTTTTTTTTTTTATATTTTTTTTTATATATTTTTTTTTTTTGTTTTATGTTCCTATATTTTTTTCTCAGTAAGGTTTCCTTTAAATCTTAATAGTTCTTAGTAAATGATTAAAGGAAGATAAGGATATCAATTACTGCGATAGTAGTGCAATAGTAGTAAATAGTAATACGTAGTAGGGTATAAAACCTGAATATGGACCTTAATGTACACTTAGTGACTGAGTGACTGGGTGATATATAAGCTCTGTTAGCTAATACGTGGATATAGCATACATATAGCATATATATATAGCAAACCAGCCGGTATACTTATCCACTTCTCCGTTTAAGTGTCCTGGGGGGTCACTCCCATCACTCCCATCACTCTTTTCCAGCAGTCACTGGGCGGACGGAATTAGTTTTCCACTTAGAAAAATAAGCGTTTGGGACCTGTCTTCTCTCTCGACCGCTCAGCAACCGCTCAGCAACACCGCTTCGCCCAGTACCGCCAACCGCAGCGGAAAGCAAATCAGGCGTCTTCCCTCACAACGCCCCGCTCTGCTCAGTGTCTCCCATCTTCCGGCCAAGGAAAAAAACCCGCGAGACGCGGCGTGCCTCCGTGCGCCGTCCCACGTCCTACGTCATCCCCCCCCTCTTCCTGGTTTCCGTTATATTAATATTCTTATAAATGTAAAGAACGAGACTAAATAACAGTAGATAAGTTGCATCTAAGTGTAAAGCACATAAAAAATTAAATAAATTAATCAAGTAAAAGACACATTAATTGTGGTCCATATGCATTTAAAAAAACACCAAAAATAACAGTGCTAAGAGAAAACAGTACATGCCAATAAATTAGTTGCTAGAGATGCATGGAAAAAAGATTAATCATTGCATTATTAATTCATGTGTTAATATAAATGTGAAATAAAGTGACAGTGCTAAAAAGACACTAGTGGACTAAAAAGTCCTAATTGGGAGAGTTAACATAGAAAATGGGAAAGGGGGGACATTACCTTTAATAGTCCTAATGGAGAACAGGAATATAAAAATATAAAATATAGAATTAAAAAATATAAAATATAAAACATGCGAAACGCGTGTCGAGCTATTTTTCTCTTTTTTTGTTTTCACCTCACTACTTGGTAGCACTTCTGCACTAATTTAGCTAAGTTTTATTTACAATTTAATTTTAGTTCAGGAAGGGAGAGAGGTTCAGGTAGGCACCTGTGGTTAGTCCACAGTGCCGAGGTAATAGGGACAGACCTGCTCTCAGAATTTTGGTTTGGGGCTGTAATGGGAATTCTTTTGGGGTAATTAACTCCTTCCTCTCAAGCCTAAGATTCCATACTTTACTTCTAGCTATAACTGATATTTTTGTCCAATTGCTGGGACAGCGCACAGTATAGGCTTAGACCTGACTAGTGGTTAAGCTGATCTTGAATTACCTAGCAGGATATTGATAGGTATCTGTGTATGTGCATATATACATACACATGATATATATATATATATACGTTTTGTGTTTATCTCTCTATGTCCTGTTTTGTATTCCTGTTCTCCATTAGGACCAATAAAGGTAGGGTCCCCCCTATCCTATTTTCTATGTTAACTCTCCCAATTAGGACTTTTTAGTCCACTCCCGTTTACTCTGTTTATCGTGGGTTATTCCCCAATTCCCTGGGAGAGTAACATTGGGCAACTTTGGTACTGCTCCACTAGCCCCCTACTATATTGGGACTCTTGGATCAGCATCTATTTCTTCCTTATTCAATATTCTAAAAAGACACTCGTGTATGCAAACCAACCTAAAATAAAAATGCATAGAGATAATCGTCACACCAATTAAAATACATATGTTAATACAAAAATAAAACTTAAATGGCGCATACAAACCTTTTAATGAAAATACATGGAGAGCTAAAAATCATGACAATTCTACTTCATGTGTGCTCACAAACTCAATTTTCAATTTTATAGCAGCCGATTAGGGCACGGTCGTATGGAAAGTGGCTTATCCGGTAACTTCCAGTTACCGGATATGACGTCTTTTTGGGATTGGTGTGTACAGTCCTAACTTTCCTATTTTTCTTACAATTTATGATCATCTTTAGAGCTGGTTTCTCCTTTCAGAATATTTTTTCCAGCTGTATTTTATTGCAAGTATTATTTTTGATTATTTCATTTTTTAGCAGTGGTGATGCCCACATGTTTGAAGTCATGATGCTATATCTGTCAGCAAGCAGATTGGACGTCGCAATTTTTTCCCAATGGGGTAAGGACTTTGGTAAATTTTAGAATTATTGCTTATTTAATTGAACTGAGTTTTCCTATATTCTCTGGAGTGATGTATTATTGCACTAGCCTTGACAAAGGCTCATTAGAGAGCTGAAACGTTGCGGTGCACTGTTCCTGAAAAAAGTCTGCCTCTTTAAGGAAGCCATTGGGTGTGCCTGGGCTTTTTGCAATTTTCCAGTGTGTCTTTCGAGTTTGCCTTCCCCTCCTGGAGCATCCCAGTGGTATTTCTCCTTTTGAGTGTGTGCATTCCCCACTACTTGTACATACTCACCGTGGGAAGGGTGTAGGTAGTGGTTATGGTGCTTGAAAAGTTCATTTAAATTGCCTTAAAATAAAGTCCTCTGGCTTAATTATTGTAATTATTACTTTTACACCTTTGTTGCCAATTAAAACTATACAAATGTATTAATATTTGTCTGCTTTTCAGTATTATCAGTTTATTACATATATCGAAATGATTAAATCAGGGCTCAAAATATCAGCTTTGGCAAATAGAAATTAATTTCTCGTGAGTGATTGCAGTGGCGAGTAAGTTATAAGCTTGTCTAGTAACATAGGTTTTTAAATTTTGAGCCCTCATTATGTGTTCCAAATGTGTAATAAAATTGTGTTTTTCACATTAAATATGAAATTTCTCAGAGAATAATATATTACATCCTATATTTAGATAATCATAGAACATCCCTGCCTGCTGTATATTGGAGTTGTCAATGTCACAAAAAGGCTCATTATCCTTCATTTCCCTCTAACTAAAAATCTGTCATTGGTTACCCTGAGATCTTTCTAAAGAACAGATATGGAGACAGTAGACAGACATATTATTACTAAAGAATGTATAATTGTAATTCTATGGAATTAGAATTAATGGACTTACAATGGTATATTTTTTTTAATCACATCCAGATGGCTGTGAATGCATTTAATTAGTAAGTCAGGAGACTTGTGAATCTGTTGAATCAGGATGTGAGGGGAAGCGTGTGGGTGTGCATATTGCAGCTTATCACCCTGAAGATAATCCCACTGTAAAGGAAGTGTTATTGGAGAGAATTCGGGATTATTCTAGCTTTAGTGACTGAATAATATAAATTTTATTAAAGACAGGAGGCGAATATTTGCTTTAACCTTCTTTACTGAACCTCCCAGCAGCAAAGAAATAGTTAAACATATAGAGAAAATAAATCAACCAATCAGGACACATATTAGAACATAACAGTCTGTCAGGCTCCTCTCAATTCCTCTTTCTCATGCAGCCGATCATAAGTGTAGTCAACCGTGTAAACTTGAGTAATCCATCAACCATGTAAAACAGAAAGACAGCCGATACTAGAGACCAATGGAACGTAGTCTTCGTGGCTCATGTAGTGAAACTTCACACTAAAAGACAGAGAAAGATCGTGAAAGTATGGTCACTTGGACTGGGTGTCCGCAAGATATCTGCATACACAGATCTACCCCCTGGATATTACGAGTTTTAGTAATGCAAAACTAAAATAATCAGAACCAGGCAGATTAATAAGCACCGAACAACAGAGCAAACAGGAAACAGTCAAATAAATGTAAAGTCTCACAAGAAACCTAGAAAAATTTAAGAGTATATGTGACTTGAAAAAAAATCTGGGGTGGGATATCAAGAGGGTGGGAAAATATTCGCCTCCTGTCTTTAATAAAATTTAGATAATTCAGTCACTAAAGCTAGAATAATCCCGAATTTTATGGCAAGACAGGAGGCTTCATATTTGATGTTTTAAAGCGTGGAAACCAAAGAGAAAGAAGCATGGGACGATTGTCGAAAATAAAAGGTACGGAAGGTAGATTCTCTAGACCAATCAGCGCATTTTAGGATGTCTGCAAGGGATCCCCAGCCATAAAAGCGGAAGAGGGAGCAGCACCTCTGACAGAATGAGCTCCAAAAGATGAATCTATGCCCGCTAAATCGAGAAGCCATTTAATCCAGCGGCAATCGTGGGACAAGATACTGGCGTGTGTGGTCGCACATATGAGATAAACAGGGGGCCCGTAGGGGTACGTAGAGGTGATGTAGAGGCGACATAGTGTTGGACACAATGAGCAACGCAGAGCGATGGTCTGTCAGAAAAATAAGGGTAAGTAATCGTTAAGGAATTAGTTTTCGTGCGGCGAGAAATGTTGAAACGTACACCTTGGGGCGTGAAATCAATAGCGTGGAAGTCAAATGCCTGAATATCAGACACTCTCCTAAAAGAAACCAAACAGAGAAGAAGAGCTTATTTGGCCGACAGTTGTCGTAAAGAGAGTGCTGCATTGGGTGGCCAAGTCTCTAGGAAGGACAAAACAAGAGCAACATCCCAAAACTGAGAATATTTTGGGACAGGAGGTCGAGCAAGACAAATGCCACGCAATAGTCTACAGATGGAGGGGTGTTTACCTATTGCTGTATTATCAATGGGGCCATGAGCTGCCGAAATTGCTGAACGAAACACATTAATGGATCTGTAGGATTTACCTTGATCAAAAAGAGAGGACAGAAAGTTCATAACGTTAATCAAAGAAGCTGAAACGGGATCAATACCCCTTTCCAAGCACCAGCGATGCCAAACTCGCCAGGCTGAGAGGTAAGAGCGTCTAGTCCCGGGGGCCCATGAGTCCCATAAGAGTTCTCTAGCAGTCTCCGAAAGTCCTGCAGCATTCCAGGATCCCCTGAAACAGTCCAGGCCACTAGCTGTAGATGACCCTGCAACGCAAGAGGGTGAAAATTGCCTGCGGGGTCTTTGAGAAGATCGTACGTGGCAGGTAGCAGTAGTGGATAATTCACCGACATCTCCAAGAGATTGGGGAACCATGGTTGGGTACGCCACAAAGGGGTCAGCAACGTTATTGTGGTCCCCTGAGTCCTGAGATGATGGAGAGTGCGAAGGATCATGGAGAACGGAGAGAAGGCATAAGCTCCGGTCATTGGCCAAGATTGAAGGAAGGCGTCTACTGCCAGAGAGGTCGGATCCGGCAACCAACTGAAAAAAGCGTCCGTCTGTCGATTCAGCCGAGACGCGAATAGGTCGAGATTGAATGGACCCCGAAGAAGATGGAGACGGTAAAAAACGTGTGGGGCAAATTGCCAGTCGCTGGAGTCTCTCCAGTGTCGAGAGAACCAATCTGCGACTAAGTTGTCGGAACCAGGTAGATACTCCGCTTGAAGGGAGATGTTCCTGTCCAGACAAAATTGGTATAATTCTTTTGTGAGGTCTGAGAGCATTTTGGAACGGGATCCCCCTAAACGATTCACGTATTGAACAGCTGAGATGTTGTTAAAAGAAGAAAAACTACCACAACAAGAGGACATCTTAAATTAGAGGGACAAAGGTTTAAAAATAATATCAGGAAGTATTACTTTACTGAGAGGGTAGTGGATGCATGGAATAGCCTTCCAGCTGAAGTGGTAGAGGTTAACACAGTAAAGGAGTTTAAGCATGCGTGGGATAGGCATAAGGCTATCCTAACTATAAGATAATGCCAGGGACTAATGAAAGTATTTCGAAAACTGAGCAGACTAGATGGGCCGAATGGTTCTTATCTGCCGTCACATTCTATGTTTCTATGTTTCTATGTTTCATTCTCAGTACTAGGGAACAATTGTAGGAGTCCTTTGCGAAACTGCGAATCGCAAAGGAACCGGCAATCAACTCGAGGCAATTGATGTGCAATGCCCGTTCTGCTGGGGACCAAGGACCTCCAGTAGAGAGATTTGGGCATGATGCACCCCAGCCCAGAAGACTGGCATCTGATTTTAGGATGTAATCTGGCTGTGATCCAAAGATCGCTCTCCCGTTCCATGCATCCATATGGTGCAGCCACCAGTTCAGTTCGAGTCGGACTTCGTCTGTCAAGGAGATCTGTTGATCGTAAGATGCAGAGTGACGTAAAGAGCGAGTCTTCAGACGTTGCATTGCTCGGTAATGTAAAGGAGCTGGGAAAATCGCCTCAATCGAGGCGGAGAGTAGTCCGATTATGCGAGCTAAGTCGCGAAGACGGATAGTCGAAGAGGCTAGACTTTTTCTGATGCCTTTTTTGATGTTCTTGATCTTTACTGACGGGAGTTGTAGGATAGCCAAAACTGAATCTATTTGGAATCCCAGGAATTGAACCATCTGAGATGGAGTGAGGACGGATTTTTGGACATTGATCACGAACCCCAAGTTTTTAACAGAGCTGTGGTCATGTCTGTATGGCGGCGTAGAGTGCCTGGGTCCCGAGCCATAAGGAGGATGTTGTCCAGATATATGATGGAGCGAATCCCCTGAGAGCGTAGTAAGGCCATGACCGGTTTCATCAGCTTGGTTAAACACCAAGGTGCGGAACAGAGTCCGAAGGGGAGGCATGTGAACTGCCATAAGTCTTGATGCCATCTGAACTGTAGGAAACAGCGATGGGCCGGTGTTATAGGAACCGTGAGATAAGCATCTGTCAAGTCTAAACGGGAGAACCAGTCTCCCTCGTAGAGTAGGTCTCAAAAGAGGTGGATACCCTCCATTTTGAAATGTTGGTAAACAATAAAATTGTTTAGGTCTTTCTGGTTGATAACTGGTCGGAAGTCCCCACACTTTTTTGGACCAGAAATATGTTGCTTATGAATCTGTGAGGGGATTGAGAAAGTTTTATAGCGCGACAAGGTCGTTTAGCGCGGCCTCCAAGGTCGCATTGTCCTCTTGAGACATGTGCAGAGGTGGAGGGGGAGACTCCTGTAGAGGGTCGTTTGCAAAATCTATATGGAATCCAGATACAGTTAGAAGGATCCATGGATCCTGAGTTAATAGAGACCACTGTTGGAAAAAAAGGGTTAACCGACCTGCAATAGGAACTTGAGAATAAGGAAAGTCGATTACCTGAAGCAGTGCGACCCCGGAGGGAAGCATATCCACGTCCTCTGATGGAACGTCTAGAGGGAAATAACTGCTTGTGGTAGAAACGGGTATTGCCCGAATTCCATGAGTCTGCTGGTTGAGGCCTGTAGCCTGTTAAGGCAGCTCTGCCAGTCGTTCGGCCCCTATAGCGACCAGCTCTACCGGAAAAACGCTGGGGTCTGAACACCCTGCGAAGGTTCCATTGTGCTTTGTTAAGGGAAGTAAACACAGATACGTGTTTATTCAGGTCTCGTATGAACCTGTCCCCAAATAACAGTCCGTTAGCCTCCGGACCAAGTTCTTTGGTGCCTAGTTCTGCCAATTTGGCGTCAATTTTATATAATACGGCTTTACGCCATTCAACGGACATTGCTACATTGGCGTTGCAGGCATAACGCTCTTTGTGCCCATTCACGCACCATGTGTGCGTCAAAATTGCCTCCTGCTAGCGTCTCATCAGCAATTATAAAAATCTGGATAAGCGGGCCTGCTATATCCATCAGCTTGTCCTGGGTGGCTTTTAAGCAGTGGCGTACACACAACCCATGGGGCCCCGGTGCGAAAACTGATCCGTGGGCCCCCCAGCGCGCGCTTACTCTGCGTGGGCTGGGGCCGCAACACATGGCGGCGGGCACCTGGTCGCAGGGCTGCGACCCCTGCGACCGCGGTATGTACTCCAGTGCATGCATAAACACATACACTTAAAGGACCACTACAGACACCCAGATAACATCAGCTCAATGAAGTGGTCTGGGTGCCAGGTCTCTCTAGTTTTAACCCTGCAGCTGAAAACATAGCAGTTTCAGAGAAACTGCTATGTTTCACTGAGGGTTAATCCAGCCTCTAGTGGCTGTCTCATTGACAGCCGCTAGAGGATTTTCTGCGATTCTCACTGTGAAAATCACAGTGAGAAGACGCTGAACGTCCATAGGAAAGCATTGAGTAATGCTTTCCTATGGGCGGTTTGAATGCGCGCGGCGTGGCTCTTGCCACGCATGCGCATTCGGAGCTGAGAGGCGGATCGGGGCGGAGAGATCCCCAGCGCCAGGGGAGTCCGGCGCTGGAGAAAGGTAAGTGCTTAAGACACACGCACACATTAACTGACAGACACACACTCAGTGACAGACATACATACACACTGAGTGACAAACATACATACACACTCACTAACAGACGCACACAGACACACACTCTAACACTAACACGCACACTCTAACACACACACACTTACACACACACACTAACACACACACTCTAATACTAACACACACACACTCTAACACTAACACACACACACTAACACACATGCACTCTAACACATGCTCACACACGCTCACACACACACTCTAACACTAACACACACACACTCACTAACACACACACCCACTCACTAACACACACACACACACACTCACTAACACACACACACACACACACACACACACACACACACACACACACACACACACACTCACTAACACACACACACACCCCCACACACACACTCACACACACACTAGCACACACACACTCACTAACATACACTCACACACACAATAGCACACACACACTCACTAACATACACTCACACACACACTAACATACACTCACACTAACACTAACACACACACTAACACACTCACACACACACACACTCACTAACATACACTCACTAACACACACTCACTAACATACACTTACATTTACACTAACATACACTCACACTAACATACACTCACACTAAGATACACTCACACTAAGATACACTCACACTAACATACACTCACACTAACATACACACACTAACACACACTCACACACTAGCACACACACACTCACTAACATACACTCACACACACACTAGCACACACACACTCACTAACATACACACACACACACTAACACACACACACTAACACACTCACCCACAAACACTCACTAACATACACTCACACACACACACTCACTAACACACACTCACACTAAGATACACTCACACTAACATACACTCACACTAACTACACTCAAACTGACATACACTCACACACACATGTTTTTGGTTTTATTTAATCCCCCCAGCCTCCTTACCTGTGGGAGAGCTGAGGGGATTCCCTGGGGTCCAGTGGTGTCACCCGGCTGGCGTGTCCTGAGGGCACGCGAGGGAGCACTCTCCCCTGGGTGCTCCCTCTTCAGCTCCCTCGCGCGCCGCGTACTGATGCCGGAGCTGGAAGATGACATCATCTTCCGGCTCCGGTATCAGTGTGGTGCGCGAGGGAGCTGAAGAGGGAGCACCCAGAGGAGAGTGCTACCTCGCGCGCCCGCAGGACACGCCAGCCGGGTGACAGCAGGGCCTGCCTCGGGGGGCCCGGAGGTGGCCGGCTCCTGGGCCCCCCAGGAGAAGAGGCTGGCCCAGTGCGTACATACCGGGTCGCGACCCCTGCGACCCCGGTATGTACGCCACTGCTTTGAAGCCAACTTCGATTCCCTTGCGGGGATCTTTACCCATCTTAGTTAGAAAAGTGACCAGGAGTGGGTCAAGTTCAGGGGTGACAGCCACCTTATCAGGGATCATAGGCCGTGGACATTCTGCTCTTAATTTGGCCCTAATCTCCTTTTCTAAAGGTTTACGAAGCCATAATCTGCAATATTTGGCAATGTGATCAGGGGGAGTCCATTCAGCTGAACAAGGGTGCCTGATACAGCGTGGGTCAAAAAGTGGACGCCCCTTGGTATCCAGTAGGATATCATCTTTAGTAGTATCTAAATTAGTATTGGGCATGGGATCAGTGTCCTGAAAGGACTGGTCTTGGGGTAGGAGGAAGGTCTCCGTAACAAATTCAGAAGAGGAAGGATCACGTGGGAGATCTACATCTGAATAAGCATCGTAATCGTCCACCACTCGGAGGTGATAGCCAGAGGTTGAGCCCTTTAAGGGGTCAGATTCTGTAGTCAAAGTGGGTTTGGCATGAGACAATTTAGCCGTCTTTGCTGGGGCATTGCCTTTGCCAGCAGAATCACTGTCACCCTTCCATGGGCGCTTATGTGGGGCTTCGTCATGATTAGAGACTCTGGAATCATCAGAGTCAGATAATGGTAAGATGGTGGCAGTAGTGGCTGTTTGGTCACGAAACGCTGCTAGGGCTTTGGTAATAGAGTCTGCAATTGCAGCTTGAAGCCAGGCTTTTAGTTCTGCAGACATTGCAGGTTCTGGTTGGTCAGACATGATGACCAGTAAAAAATAATAGTGGGTTCACCACAGAAATAGTATACCAACAGGTATATTAACTATATATATATATATATTTTTTTAAATATATATATATATATATATATATATATATATTTTTGTTTATTATTAGTTTATTTATGTTAACAAACAAGACAAAGCAATGGCAGGGGCTTTCTTTTGGGGTTCACCCGGACAAAACATGGGGTTCACCCTGTACTTAGTAAATACAGTGATAAGGCAAGAGGGGGTCACCCTCATGAAAGAGGCAAGAGGGGGTCACCCTCTAATAGGCACAGAGCTGTACATTAGGAAGGCAACTGCAATAAAAAAACAAATAGGCTATGATAAGTAACATGTTCTATAATAATGACAGTAATAATATAAAGAGCCACCAGAGGGCAATATACTCACATTTTAACAGAGCTGCAAAATGCCGATCGGAGCTGTCACAAAAGCGTGCGAAACAGGAGACAAACCGCCGAACGGAAGATGGCCACCGGCAAGAAGGAGTTAGGCGGGTACTGCGCGTCTATCAATGATGCGGAGAAAAGGGCAGAACAGAAAAGCCTGTGGTAGGAATAAACCTACCATTGTTTTTTATTGATTGATTTTTTTGAGTTAAAACTCCCAAACAGATGTAAGAAAGACTGTTGAAGATGTTGTGTTTATTGGACCTAGACAGGATGAATCAATGGTTAGCTGGCTGGCGCACATTGGGCAATGTATGGGATTGATGGTCCTTTCTAAGATTTTGGGAATTAGATGATTATTGAATGTTGGCACATTTCTGGCATTTGCTTCTTTTGACTTACCCTGCTAAACTTTACAATCCTCAAGATGGTTTAATGTTATTTAAAACGAATCGTATTCAATTGTGTGATTATTCTTTGTCATCAGTAAAAAAATGGAGAAAATAAAGAGTTGATCTTGTTGACTACAAATTATGTCAATGTCTCCCTTGTTTGAATGTTGAGAGAATTAACCATCACAGTTAAGCTAAAATTATGACAAACTGAAATAAAACACATTGAGTATATACAGAAATGTCTGACTTGGAACTGACTGTACTTATGTGTGCTATGTAAAGCGAAACAACAGTCTGGGGTAAACAAATATTTGGTTGGCTATTGACAAATATTGAAATATTTGCGAACTAAAATATTGAAGCAATTTCAAATCACCTCAATTCTAAAATTGTCAAAAAATGTAAGAAAATCAAAACCATTGCTTGATGTTGATATGGTTACCATGTTGTCGGGATGAACCCCATACTCATAAACCTCCCAAGGATGCTAAGTTACAGGAAGGCAAGACCTGGGATAGCCATGAAACAATTTCTTAATAACATAGTTTCATTGACCTTGTGATTATGCTTGAAGTTAAGATAATGCTTAAAAGTGATGACCAGATGTTTTAGACGGCAGTTAGAGAAAGGGAGTTGTAGCTTGAAAACACATAAATAATGCAGCTTTAATAAAGATTCAAGGAGAGAATGAAAGTATAAATAACTGTGCTGATTGTAGCAGAATAAATAGACTAAGGGGTTATTATTTGAATGTTAATAATCAATATAAAAATATGTAAACAGGAAGCTGGGTTACACCAGGAGAGGAATTAGCTGCTGAAAGTGGTTTGTGGTCTGTAGATATCAATGTATAGGTCATTAGTTAAATTTACAGATTACCACATTTCCAGGAGGGCTGTTAAAAAGTACATGCTTGGAAGGATGGAATAGAATGCAATCAGAACCTGCTAGTCTTCCCCACTGTTCTGCACTTTGTATCTGCTTTATTTACTCCACCTCCAAGTATCTGAATTACTGTTCACGCATCTTGAATTTATTATTTTGAGATCTGTAAAACAGACGTTGCAAATTAGGAAAATTATCACTTTTAATGCTGGTCTCAAAGACATGTCAACACTTTTCAAATTCGCATGTGCAGTCTCCTAAAGGTTTGATTGTAGCTGTCATCAACGCCCCCTCTTTCCCTTCTTTAGCCATATTGTTTGTCAGCTGGCCACCTATTCTTTGTTCCTGAGTGCTGAATGATGTTATGCTCATACTGATTGATTCACTGCCACGAAAGCCTGTTGATAAACTAATGCCTATCACCACATGAACAAAGACACATTTTCATATGGCAGCTTTTACAAATGCTTGGACACTTCATCCAGCCATATTCAAACTTCCTTATAATATTGACAAACATGACTTGTCTGCAAATACGTCCTTCCTCATTATTCTGTAAAAGGTTTATTTAGTATTTACCTTACCCCTGTACCAAAGGGGCACAACATTTCAATAAATCTGTCCCAAACCCCTATGCAAATTTAAATTGCAGAAGGTTTTTTTTAGTATCGCTCCAATGACCATTAAAGTGTAAGCTCACCTGCCAAGGCAAAATCTACACTAACAATTCAACTTGTTTCTTTAGGCTAAGAGGCAAAATCTCTAAAAAGAGTAGGAGGGGTATGTTTCTAAAGCCCCCACCCCTACACTTATTAACCCTTTATAGGGGACACAAGGTGTGAACGGCAATGCAATGCAAATACTGTACAAACATACAACGTTAAGCCTTAAGTAACTGACATGACCAATAGAGTGCATGCCCCTTCTAATTGGACACAGAAACAAAATACTTCTTCCCATGTTCCATTATGGTGGTTTTTCTTTCACGGAACTCCTGGACAGACATTCGTGGACAGGGCTGCCATCAGAAATTTTGGGGCCCCTGACAAAGCACAAGGTCTGGGCCCCCCCTCCCCCGCCCCCTCCCTCCCGGGCCCGCCCACGCCCTACCTAGTCTGCTGACAATGATGCGGGACTGAATGTGGTGTGTATAGTGGAAGTGAATTAGAATGTGTGTAATGGATGTAGTGTTTGTGTGTATTAGATACTGTTTGTGCAGTGAATGCAGAGTGTGTGTTTGTGTAGCGGATGCAGTGTGTATAGTGAACGCAGAGTGTGTTTGAGTAGTGGATGTAGTGTGTGTACAGTGATGTAGTGTGTGTTTGTGTAGTGGATGTAGTGTTTGTATGTACTAGATGAAATGTGTTTAGTGGATGCAGTGTCTGTAGTGGATGTAGTGTGTGTATTAGACGCAGTGTCTGTGTATAGTGAATGCAGAGTGTTTCAATTTGTGGTGGATGTAGTGTGTGTACTGTGAATACAGGATGTTTGTGTAGTGGATGCTGTGTGTACAGTTAATGCAGAGTGTGTGTCAGTATAGTGAATCCAGAGTGTGTGCATAGTTTAGTGAATGCAGAGTGTGTGTTAGTGTGTAATGAATGCAGAGTGTGTGTTAGTGTGTAGTGAATGCAGTGTGTCAGTGTAATGAATGTAGTGTGTGTGTTAGTGCAGTGAATGCAGAGTGTGTGTAAATGTGTAGTGAATGCAGAGTGTGTTAATGTGTAGTGAATGCAGAGTGTGTTAATGTGTAGTGAATGCAGAGTGTGTATTAATGTGTAGTGAATGCAGAG